>NW_026017213.1:4107527-4141468 GCF_020466585.1 Dendroctonus ponderosae
TCACGAACCTTAGATTTAGTTGTTTTCACATTTGGTCATTTTGAAGCCTCTTCAACGATGTGATTTATTGTGTGAGCCAAACAGGGCAAATATTTCATTGAGCGTAGGAATAGCTAGATAGAGCATATGCATTTAACTATTTTGAAGAAAATGACATGTCACACCTAAGAAACCTCGCTCGTTCATTGTTTCAGTCCAATCTGAGACCAATATTGTTAATCTTTGACAAAATTTAGCTTTAGCTATAGCTACACAAGCTTCATAATTTTTGTGGGTCATCTTTTTTAAATAAGCTGCACTAAGTAGGTATCTTAAAATTAGGTTGAAGCACGTTCAGAAAGCGTAAAAATCCTTCTCTTTCCACAATGTAGGAAGGCAATAATTGCAAACAAAAAACGCTAAAGCCTGCACTATTTTGTTGTATTTTGAACCTCCCTCCAAAATAGATGTATCTATTATATTCAATAAAGAAAAAGTACTAGAAATAATTTATTTTCCTTATTGGCCGAAGCTTGTAAAAATGCGACTTCTAAAGTCCTTTGTGGAGGTATATCCGTACTCGCATCAAAAAAACTTTTTCATTCCAACAGGTTTTCTAATTTAGAACCGCTAGATGTTGATGGCTGTAAGATATCCAACTCAAGTTCTTCAATAGACTTCACAAAATATCCTATATCTTCATAAATATATGTTCTGTGACTTTGGGCAGTGTTTACACTTTTGATAATTCGATTCGATACGAGAACTTTATTTCGATACCAAGTATTGGTATCGAAAGAACGATTAAATTACCAAAGTACTCGGTATCGAAACAAAAGTATCGACTACCTACTTGTATTTACTTGTATAGAATCATCCCTAGAAAGGTGCGTGCCAGACCGACCGAAATTAGCACTCGCACAAATATAAAATGAATCGGTAAATTGAAATGATAAACTGGAAAAGTTCTTTTGGCCACTTTTACGGTGATTCATAGAACTTGAAATCAGTCGCGCAAATTTTCCGGAATTTTTGCAATTAATTGCCACTCGCCCTTGGAAGCTGTTATTGTGAGCACAAAAACGAATGCACAATGAAACATTTCAAGGAAAATCTGGCAAGTGGCGCCAATTGCTCCATCCTAACACATGTGTTGTTTTCTTTTCGTCTAGGATTTCGATATTTTTATGTTTTCTGAAGATCTGAGGCTTCAGGCGACATGCGATACATTTTTAACGTTGACACTTTCGTTTCGAAGGTGTTCGCTTCCTGGACCAGGCATTTTTGTGGGTGTTTGTTTAGCGGCGCTGGAACAAGTCTGTTCCTTAATGAAGAAACCTCACTTCTACCACTATTTTAATTGCAATTTTCCAGCTGTTTGTTGACGCATTTGTCCTATTTCAGATTCAATGGAATTGAAGCCCAGAATGGCCTAATCGAGCTCACCAGTGGCGCAGTTCTTAGTTGGTAAGTCTAAACTAAACAACTGTCATATTTCTTGGCTGCTGTTTTCCGGACGTTTTGTTGTGGATTTTTGGCCAAAAAAAAATGTCCCTAAACCAATGAATCTGTCTAATCTGGAGTGGGTCCCTCTGAGTGATTAGAATGCAAGTCGGGCCCGATCAACCGAACAGGAAGTGCGAGATGCTGGTCGCTTTACCTTATGATTTGAGGATTTATGGCATCTGAAAACTATCAGAGAGCAAACGTGCCCGGCATGCCGAAAATGGAGAGCGATTTGTAGCGCGATTCGTGTAGAACTTGCCTGTTTCACCTCTAATTTGACATGCCGGGAATAAATTTGCTCGCGTCTGGCCCCATTCAAGATTCGCACCACGTAATGCAAATTCGGTATTGAGTCGAAATTGGGTTCAGGTTTCCAGGGTTTGCCGAGCTTAAGGGCTTGATTTCGCTTCTTTGCCTCACTTACAAACTGCCCAATTTACGCCATTTAATCGCTTGTTTGGATTCATTTTTCGTTCAAGTCTTGAAGAGCGCAACTGGGAAACTAACCACAAATACACTGTAACGTTGACAGGCCGTGACAAGATCTTCAGGAGCAAGTTTCCTTTTTCTGCTCCTCTCTGGTAATAAGGCCCAGACGCATTTTTTCCCTTTGTGCACTCATTAAACTTTGAATTTTTCACTGGTTCGGGTCGTTTTCACTTTGTTATCGGCGCCATAAAGCCCATTTTTAAAGCTCTGTCGACCCTGTGAGAGGGAAAAAAGGCCTGTAAGGAATGATGATTTGCCGTACACCGTTTATGGGTTTCTGGGACGGTAAACACTAGCCATTTTACAGTGTGGGATTCAGATTCTTTTAGCCGCATTTCAACTTTTCTTTGCACATTTTTTGCATGCGTTTAACCCCTCCGATTGGCTGATTCAGTGCTGCTAGAGGCAACAAATATTTTCCTTAATAATTCCACAGAATTTCTGCAGGTTTGTTTTAAAAACGTTGAGCAAAAGCAGCAATCCGGCTCTGGGCAACCGACAGGAACTACCAGGACAGAAACATTTAGACCTTCGGTACTGTTAAGTGCGTTTTAATGTACTAAACGTTCCTTTTTCTCTCTTCAAACTGCCACTTTAGATAAACAACAACGTTAAAATGGAATTTATTTTTCGTGTTAGCTGGAAGATAAAATAAAGCGACTGCTCTAAAAGTCGCCCAGTGGGGTTTCGGTCTAGAGGCCTGCTCTCTGTTACCTAGAAGGGAAACTAGGTTTAATTAAATAGTGGGGTTTTTGGCTGTTGGGCTCTCTGTTCGTTTCGGAATCCATTAATAAGGCAATAAAAAATCTCGTGATAAAAATGTAAGAAAAGCTGCATTTGAAGCCGCTCCAATAGCAGCTTTATTGCGGCTTTGTGCCTATTTGAAAAAAGGCACTATTGTTGATAAAGGCCTTAAAGGTGTTAAAGCTTTTAGGATTCCACTTTTAATAGTGCTTAAAGGCCGATTTGCCTAAGTGACTGGCTTGACCGTTTTATGGTGGGAATTTTGGAGATATGCCTGAGTGGAGAGCGAGAGAAAGGCAAAAAATCGGCTGAAGAATCTTCAAAGTTAAACAACAATGCCCCATGGGATTGGAGCTGGTTTTGGGCATTATTAATGCGGTTTCGGTGGATTTATTGATTGTAATGGCAATTAAATCCGGCTGGACCGACGAATCCATCCATCTTCGATGTAAATGGGCGCATTGCTCGTCCTAGGTGGTCCGAACCAGCAAACCCTCGACATTTTTCCCGCAGGAATTTTCCTGTAAATAGATTGGCTAACTGGGTCGAATTCCTTGATGCAACGGCGATTTTTCACACTCAAGTGTCGCTTTCCACAATAAAACCGCTTCCGGACCTGGTTAGTTTTTAGGATCGGCATGAACAAGTAAACACCGTTTCACTTCTGCGTTGAGAGCAGAAAGAAAGGTGACAAAATTATGTAAAACATTACAAGCAGGCGGGGCCATTGTTTACGAATTAATGAGCAGCGAACGTAAATATGAAAAGTTGTTTATAAAAATATGTAAATTTCACGTCTACACCTTCGGATTTATCGATAAAAATGGGGTATTAGTGGGGTGTGGAATAAAGGCAGAAACAAACCTTATGGCGCTCCGAACACAATCCATTGCGGAATCTGACTTGTAAATCAGTTCTGAAGGATTTAGTTGAGAGCTTAAGCTTGAGGGGACAATGATGGAACTTTTGTAGACTTTGTAGAAACTTGAATTTGTAAATATCGACTCGCCCGGCATCGTGAGAAACTGTCGATTGTTCACGATTCATTATGCAACAAGCGAAAATCTTGTCAAAAAATTATCTGAATGCTGAGTGGAAGCTAAGCAGATGATTGACTGTTTGGCATCGATTAAAGCGCTAATAGCTACAGCGGCATTTTTTTTTAAGTTGGATCTTTGACTTTCTGAGTTGACGAGATCAAATCAGACTTTAAAATTTGAAGTCGGGCTGCAACTGTGCTTCTTAAGGTTCCAATTTTTTCATCAACTTTAAGACTTTACATAGAGGCGCCCTCAATCACTTTGACCCCTTAAAGTTGGTGTTAAAGGCTCAATGTCGACCACCTTTCAGGAATTTCCAGATGTTTTTGAAGAAACTTGAAGTGAAGTTTTTACTCTTTCGTATTTTTTTTTGGGTCTTTGTGCTTTTGAACCTTTCAAGGCTAGATTTCAAGTCAACTTCTAACATTTCTTAGATGTTTGAACTGTGTTCTAAATTTGACTGGAACTGCTTCACTTGAGCTCAATACTTTTAAGCAGTTTTGGCCAGTTACTGTGATTTTTCTCAATTTGCTTTCAGACTATTGTTCTGATTTTGGTCTTTAGCTTGTTCCTCCTCTTGTTTGAAGCCCTCAATTTCGGAATCTGTCCCTCAACAGCTCGGTGGTCTTCTAAGCATGGTTTTCCTGTTTTCCATCACTTGAATCAAGTGAGATTCATGGATGGTTTGCCGCACTGAGTAAAGGTCTTTCTTGTTAATTTGCTTTTTTTGATTTGATTCACGCCGATGTGAATACATTGGCTTATAAAGTGCAGATTTTGGAGTCACTAATTTCAGGCTGAATGAGAGCTAATAGGCTCGAAATCGGTCCTGAGGGTACCTGAGGTTAGCGCCTTTCGAAATATGCACCCTTTAGGAACTACAAGAAAATTTGGATTTGTCGAGCTTAAGAAAGGATAAATTTAATTTAACTGTAGGTACATATTTTTATTTAATTTAAATATGAATTATTTGAAAAAAAAAATAGGGAGACTCAGAACTTATGAGCTATTTAATCAGGAATTTTTGGTGTTATCCCTAATATCCTTAAAACTAAAATCGCACTTCTACTTCAACATCAGTTATAAAAGAAAGTAAAGATGAAGAAATTCCTCAGACTTAGCGAGAATTTAATCTCCTTTTTTTCTCCAAACACGATGGGAAAATTTGCCATTTTTCCCCGTTTCACCCAACAAATTAGATCAGTGTGCCAATCACCTGTACGGCCCTGATTTATCCAATAAATCACCGGTGAGACACTGCCTGATAAATTCCCAGGCACGCCACTAAATCTCCCTGTTTTTCTTTGTTTCTGCTGGCAGCTATTGGCGAGCTTTCATTACTCAAAATTAATTCAAAAGTGTCTTTTCCTGTATTAAGCCTCACATGGCCACATACAGTATTGTTTGCTTTATGAAGTGCCATAACGAGGATTTATGTGCAATCGTTAAGACGTTTTTAATAGCTTCCTAGAAGCGGCGTTCGCTGCGGTAATATGCACGGGCAATTGTTGCTTAATATTGTCTAGCGACTTATCAAAAGGTCGTGAAATTAGTTGCAGTACCATATTGGGTGCGAATGACAAACAACGCGCGAATATTTATCCGATTCTACCATCGGCTGGTGGGCGTCGGCAAGCAAATGAGCCCAGCATATTTAGAAGATTATTTATATTGAACCCACCCCGCTAATGAGACAAGAATGGGCCGAGTGGGCCTCGACATTGCAAACTGAGAGCTGAGACAATACCGATCCTGACAGCTGAGAGATGAAGCTGTTAAGTAGCGCAGTTAACCTGGCTTGCCTCTCATTTACATGCACAAGAATTAGTCATTAAAGGCGATCATCTGCGACACGGAGGATTTATAATTGCAAATTCGGATTTCGACTGTGATAACATCCAAGGATACCACGTTTGTTGCCCTCGATCGTTCATCTTCATGTCGCCTGCCTGCCTTTAATCGAGAAAAAATTAAATAACAATTAAAGCGAAGGCATGAAACCCATTATCGACTGTTGTTTTCGCAATTTCAATTAAAAGTAACGACCAATTATCGCATAAAAACAGTAATCGAGAGAAAGTAAGTGTAACAGATATTGGCCATAAATCAGCAAATTATCTAGCTGCGATAAATCGGGGCACTTTTCCCCCATTCCCTCGGCCGTCGCCTTTACTACGTTACATAGTTTGTCTAAAAACGGCCAATTAACCGGCTAATTGCCGATAAACAAATGTTCATCTCGACTTGTCCCCCCAAAAACCGATTTAATGTAATTTCGTTGATAAACGCCCATCTGACCTGCATTGTACTGCGATAACCCCAAACCGTTCTATTCATGTAGACTCATTTCAATATCGTTTTTGAATAACACAATACTTCCTTTCCGACGACCAGTTGATTTACTGAATTAATTATGTTTTAGAGTCGATAAATTCGTTGCAATGGGCTGCACTCGTTCAGTAAACAGGACAGGCCAAGTGATATTATTCATTTACGAAAAAACTCCATTTATCTCGACGCTGAAGTGTTACAAGCGCTCAACGCGAACCCAGTTGCAACAATACAAAATGATAAACTTGAAACCAATAACACTTAAAGATCGAAATGTGTATTAATGTCTAAGAATAAACCACCACGAGTCGCTGTTAAGCAGTGCTTGTGTGGCCTTTGTTGTTGTGCTGATGTGTTTCCCATTTACCACTCGAAGCCCAAACAATGTATTTATAGGCATTATTGATGCTTTTTTGCAATTAGAACCGTTGTTTTAGCCGGTGCATCAGCCGAACGATTGCTCTTCATCAAAACCGATATGATGGAAATCAAAGTCTTGCAACGATGAAATTCGCGACAATGTTTGCCAATATCCTTCACGCGATGGTACAGTTGAGGATGTTTGCCGACTATATTTCGCTTCGAGTCGACTGTAATTCTGAGGCTTTATGAGTGTCGTGTTTTCCAACCCGATCGTTATTAATTTGTCGCTTTTTCGCTTTTCATTAATGTTATAAAAGGTATAATTGTCTTTTTAGGCACTCGTCAAAATTGGCTGGACTCCTATTTTCGTTATTGCTCCTGAACTCATAAACTTCACTAACCTCATCTGTACTTTTCCTAAACTGTTTTTTTTTCTTCACAATTTTCCACATTTTCAGAAACTCCAAACTGTTGTTCTTGTTGAAATCCATCAAACACATTATCAGAAGTTGCTATACGCACAGGTCTTTCTCTCCAAAATCATTTTGTTCATTAAAACTGCTCGACTCCGAAACTGCACCGTTTTCACCACTCACACGAAAACTCAACTTGAAACGTTTTCGTCTTCCCGATTTCTCCAACATATCGAGAAATTCCCGTACACGTTTGGAACAATTTTTGCTTCCAACTTCCATACATTTGATATGTATAATAAGATTTATCAATAATGGTTCTGCAGTAGTTTTAAGATTTTGCAAGGACGAAATAGGTGTTCTTAAAGTCACGAAACAGTACCAACATTTGGTCAAAAACTGCATGTTGCTTTAGTACTAACTACACATTTTTTCATTGTCATTTTCTGGACATTTCTAATTTATGACTAGGGAACGGACTTAACTTTCAAATCAAACATTATATTTGTGGGATAAGTTTGAAACATTTATTGATAAATGAAGTACACATCATAAGGTTATGAATGGAATAGGACATCGGACAAATGACCGCCTGGGCTTTGCTAATAATAAATTGCTGCATAAATTTTGCGGTATTTCAGAGATACCGCGTTGAATTTCATCTTTTAAGGCTTCAATCGTTGTGGGTTTGTTCACATAAACTTGTGACTTTAAAAAACCCCAAAGAAAAAAGTCCGAAGGCGTCAAATCGCATGATCTGGGCGGCCAATGCCGATCTCAAAAACGAGAAATAACACGACCAGAAAGTGACTCGTGCAGGAATTCAACAGTTTCTCCGGCTATGTGGCATGTTACACCGTGCTGTTGAGATCCATATTTTGCAATTTTGGCACAAAAAGTTCATGATAACGAGCACCATTCACGGTTAATGCTTGACCAACTGCATTTCCGAAGAAAATGGTCGGATGATGCCTCCAGCCCACAATGCCCAAGCAGTGACTCTTTTTGGATGCCTCTGTTTCTGAACGATCACTCGTGAATTTTCGCAACCCCAAATGCGACAACTTTGCCTATTAACGAAGCCATAAAGATGAAAATGGACCTCGTCATCAAAGATGATTTTCGTTGAAAAATCACTGTCCAATTGTCATTGTCCTGCTTTAGCTCTTGAGCCAAAGTGTGCAAAGTTGAATAACTTTGCACACAATGAAAATTTGATGCATAGTGGTTGTGGGAACACCAATTTCCTGAGCTCTATGCCGAATTGATGTGGTTGGGCTATCCTCCACATTTGCTCGTACTGCTGCGACATTTTCAGTCGAGCGACCAGGACCGAAGCGTGTTTCAGTTTTCACTTCATTAACACACCCAGTTTGCTGAAATTTCTTCATTCATTTTCTCACAGTGGCTTTAGTTGGAGCATTCCGATGGCCCATAATTGTACGCATTTTGCGAACTGTTGCTGCAAAGCTTGCACCACTTTGATAATAAGTTTTCACAATGAGAATTCGTTGTTTTGTATTGAACCGCTCCAATTTACTTAACTTCCTGCTGTCTACTAAAGAACGGCCTTTTTTAAGTTTCAAATCCGACCTACAATCGGAACAGCCTTTGGAAACACTAATTTATGATTGCTTTGAAAAATGAGGCCCTTCTAAAGGCAAAGTTTGGAGTGTTTGCGAACGAAACAAAATGAGACGAAATGTTTGAATAATGTTGTATTCAAAACTTAATGATGACAATGCTTGCACGGTTTTTTCCAAGTCTTCAGCGCCTTCCAGCACACAATCCAGAGATGGATTGAAAAGTTTTCAAGGATATTTAGGTTTCGAACTATGAAACTTCGTAGTCGGTGATCGATTGCATATGAGAGAAACCCACAAGGCGGCCAAAGAACAAAGCAGCCTTATGACTAAGCAGTTTGGAAAAATTAATTTACGCCAATCGAACATGAATGGTATTGTTCAAGAGTTTTGCGTTAAGTCAGATTATGGTTTTTCATGCATGAACCAACACCTTCTTGCATTGTGCAAGAGGCTGAAGCTGAATGATGGCTGTTGTTTGCCCCCAAACGGAAATAAAACGATCTGCATGCATGCGACATGTAAACCTACGTACGGTGCACTTTACGACCATCCTTAAAGCGTAACTTTATCATTTTCGAGACAATGTTTCAACTGTGTCTGTAGTCTTCCATGTTGAGAACCAGTTCAGTTGAGTACGGAGTTGTAATCTGATTGGCGCGCGCTCGAGACTCGATTTTTCCTCGCAGATTAGTGGCTTTCTGGAGACATGCAAATAACCGGCAACTTGTTAACAACATAATCCCTTTAGCCGTTCTGTCGAAATTAAGTACCCCATTGTCTCAAGCCCGAATATATGGCGCAGTGTCGTCGTCATACCCACATGTCGCTTTATCTACAGGGTGGGTGGAACAATCGCACGTAAATATCCACCCAGGATTTGTTTGCTTGAAATAAATAAATTGAGTTATCCGAGACGGCTGTCTCAAATTTCTGCTCTCGATTAACCAGGCGAATACAGTAAAACCGGCTTAAAACATCGGTGGTGGATAATATAGAATAGGTGGAGGAGGCGGTGAAGAAATCGGCTCAATTTTGCCCATTTGAGCACGATGAATCCTATTAGAGCTAGCAGGAATTTTTCAGATTTATTACCCGATTTCCTCATTGTAAATTGGATGGCGATCATTACTCATTCCGCTCATAAGCGACAGGAATATAGTTGCTGAGCATCCATCTTGCATGCGAGATGTTATCAGTGTCAGTGGGTTAAAATCCAATATACTTGCTGTTATTGCTACTCGGGTGAAATGTATTTATAAACAATTTTAAAGTTTGTAACCGTTTACTGACCAAGGTTTTAAACTTATCAACATGATGTACTAAGGAAATATTCTAAAATATGTTTTATGAATGCAATTTGGAAAAATTGGTAACTGCGACTCAAACTGGGAAAAACGATGTGTAAATGCGAAGAAAAAGTGCAAATTGAATGCAATTGACTGAAAAAGATCAGTTTTTTTTTTGACTCGTTCGTCCAGCTGTTTTCTTGTTCAGAATTTTTAATACAAGTAGGAAGTTGCGTTATTTATTAGGGGATTTAACATGTTTGAATATTTGGCTAAAGGATGTGTAGGTGAATTTATACTACCAACTATTGGTCGTGTAGTAAAAGTCGTGAGGACATTCTGTCTGTTTTAAAGACAACAATTTTTTGAGACGAAATACCCAACATGTCTGTGAAAACAGTCAGTGTAGTTGAGTAAGCACATCCATTATGGACTTACATTTATTGAGCTGGCAAAAGTCAGGATTTAGGACGATTTTTATGAACCTTTTGTCGAAAGATCGCTACTTACTTTAGGTGCAATTTTTGTCCTGCCCATGAAAGGATCCGCAAAAATACGTAGGTTTCAAACTCGAAAGGTGAAATTCAGGCATTCCCCCACAGCATTAATGCCAAAACTGAAAATTTCGTTCAAATGGTTCACTAATTTTGGCCAACACACTGACTTTTCCTCTGTGTATCTTTCCTGAACTCTTCATTTTCTTCATGAACTTTCGAGGGATTTGTTTGATGCACTCTGATACCAATCGCAATCGCATTATCCAAGTGAGATGACCCAAATGCGACAATGGAAAAGTGACCAGCCGATAATTTGTGGCTGGCGCTGAAAGAAAGCCGATGACAGCGAATATCTGGCTGTTCAATCTCGAAAGGGCTGGAAAGAGGAGAAAACAGTCCCGTGGAGTGATAAATTAAGGGTGGAGGCATTGTTTCGCGTCATGGGGTGTCTGACAAGGAAATACGCGCCCCTCTATCGGATTCTTATATAAGAGAGCCGCACCAATTGAAATCGCGTGACAATGGAAGTTTTTCCGTAATTAACGGAAATTCGTATCGGTTCATTACAAAGCTCTGTATACAACGGGGTGTTGAACGCTCCAGACGGCCTGTTTTTCATTTTCCGCTCGCTTCAAAATCTCAGATAAGACATTCGGGACAATGATGGGTTTAGGGTGGCTGCGCTGAAGTACCCTTGACGACTGAAAAACCATCATATTGCCCATAAACCGCTAAAAATTCGGGCCAATTTTCGTCCGAACTAAAAGCTTGCGTGAACGCTCAATATAAAATGAGCGGGAACGCAATAAAATTTGCATAAACAAAAAAACAACCAATATAAATTGTGTATAGTCTATTGTTTCAAAGGGGGCCAAAGTGCCGATTAACTGTTGCCGTTGTTTATCGTCTTTATTGTGGCCCTTGTCGATTTATTTAAAATACATTTACGGTCACACATTCTAATGCTAATTCGGACCGTAGAAGGCGTTAATGTTGGCCCATTGTTCCGGCTGTTTTGTGTCGGAATTTTCGAAATTTATTCGAAAACACTGTACCTCCTAATGGGTTCAATTTCAGTTCAATCAGTTTGGATAACAAGTTTTATTCAAAACTGATCAACTTTATTTGATCGTCATTTGGGAAAAGCGAATTTATATCACGCAGCTTGTCCTTGTTCCGTTCGCAAACGTTTCTAGGCACTGTTCGTCTGATTTCGTTCCGTTCGCAACCGTTCGAAGCTCCGAATCAAACATGGTAAAGTTTGTTTGAGTTGGTTGCATTCGCGTCGATTCTAACTGTTACCGGGAAGGATTCAGCACATTGTCGAACAATTTCCATAACGGCAACTCATCAACTGAGGTTAATAAATTATTTAAAATATTAATAAAACTGAAGGTACGTCTGTAATAAGGTACGAGTATTGTTATTAGTTAATTGATTGGATAATCTTGCCGGTCCATTAAGCCTGTAAAAAACGGGCATTGTTCCACGAGGCTTTTTTTCCACCAACCGAAATGACTTGCAGAAATCGAAGAAATCCTTCGGCTCGGTCTTCAGCTTAGAATCTTCCAACGTTGCCGGATCAAGAAGCCAGAAAACTAATTACCATCACCTAATAAGTGGACGAAATCCAGCAAATCCTTGGAAAGCTGCTTGTTAATCAATCAGTTGACGATGATTAGTTGAGCAATAAGCAAATGGCTTGAAGCAATAAAAGTAAATAAATAAGGCCTATCTTTGATACGGGGATCCGATCGAACTTCACACAGATTAAGGCTGTGGGTATTTAGGAGACTGTAAATTTCATGTTCAACACAATGGGCAAACAGAAAATAAGCCGAACGCTCGGAATTTACGGTTTGAGGCCAGATTTTGCGGATTTGGATGTGCAGATTATGCCATAAAAGAACAGGCGGGTCTATTGTGAGTCGGGCAAAAAATCGGTATTTGCATGTTGATAACGGGTGGCGGTTGTTTGGAATCCGAAAACCATAATTTCCTGTTCAAAAGCTGCACCAGAGTTGTCGCAATTCGTCATTAATCAGCCAACCAGCCCCCCATTCACAGATTAATAGCAACTTAAAAATAGCTTTCAATGTTCTTAAGAGTTGCGTCGTAAATGCGATGCAATAAATTACGAAACTAGCGACTTGAAGGGCGAAATGGGGAAAGGCAAGAAGTTTGCCCGTTCCTCCCCCAACCATTTATTTTGATACGGAAATGAGGCAACAACTTTGCCGGGAACGTGCGCTGGATGACTTTCGCTTCCAGTCCGTCTTCGACATTAACATTAGCAGCAAACACCAGCATAAAGTAATGATGCGAATAGTCACTGAAAGTGCAAGAGCTGATGCATCACCCGTATTGTACGGAAGGCCGTTATCTCTTCAGAGAACCGGAGGCACCGACTGTCTCTGGAAATTAACAATTATTATTGCTTACCAACATTCAGCAGCGTCATCACTTCGAGTGCTGTTATCGTCAGCATTGCCACTACAATCGTTGAATGGAAAATTCGCAAAAACCTGGCAAAAAACTGGACTCGCTTCCGAATGGTTTAAAGATCCCAACTCTTTTCTTTAACTATCAACTGTGAAGTTGCACGTAATGTTTTACATGCCCTTCCACTTCTTAATGGTGCCTCAACTCTTGAACTGTACTTTAGCTAGTTAGAGCTTTCGGAATGTTTCCAACTGGATATGCTGACTCTAATGATCTCTAATTGCCCAGAAAGCAGAAAGCAAACGCATCATATTTCCTTTCAGCTTAGTTAAAGGGGCGTTTAGCAGCTCCCTTGCAACCTTTACGTTTTCATGAAAGTAAATAATTGACTTGAATTGGATTTTTGTAACTTTTGACGGAACATTTTACTGATTCACTGAAGCCAAGTAGCGATTGAAATGTTTGCGAACGGAACGACTTCCAACGAACAGCGAGCTTTGGGAGATTAGCAGCGATTGTCCACAGACATTGCGCGAGTAAAATGTAAAATGCGCCGAATATTGAAACGCTTTTAGAGCAAGAGAATTCATAAACGTTGATTAAAAAGTGGCAATATCTTGCACGTGAGCGCGTTCAAATTTTTCCTTGGCCCTCGAATCGGCGTTATTGCCCCCACTAGAACGGACTTGTTCCACTAAACGATAATGTCCTTTAAGGACGAATGAAACGTTTACGAGGCGAAATTAAATCCATTTGAGCACGGCCATTGGATTGAGTAATTAGATTGCTTTCAGTGTAATTGCAACTTGTAGCATTTACCTCAAAACTCTATAATTAAACTAAAATATTGGCACAAGCATAAAAAAATATTAACGATCCTTTAGCAATGAAATGCCCATCCTAATGACCGGCCATAAATGAAATGATCCGTGTCCGAGCAGTGTTATTATTTTAATTGCAAACCTACGCTCTTCTTGGCAGGTTCTTCGTTTGCTTTTCTTCTATATTCCTGTTCGTCGCATGCTTTATTGTTGGGCTTTAATCGGTTGACCGGTAATTATTAGTTCCCATCCCGAATGTCACTGAAAACATTTACATTCCAGTGCACGTTTCCAATATGTTGTTGCTTCACTTCTGCTACTTTTTTCGACGGCACTGTTAAAGCAATAAACCAGGCAGATTGGGTTATTACTCTAACAGTAATCTGGGAAAGGTAATTATTTTCGCTGTGCATTGTGTATCGCTATAAAACATGAAAGCACGTGCTCTGTATATTATTAGGACTAGAAACCGTTGGGAATTGATGAAAAACTCGCACTATTTTCGACGCATTCAGCCGCAAACTTCGAGGGCAAAACGCTAAGGGCCGGGCACTGGGTGGTGGTGGAGATTTCTCCACCCGAAACTCTCTACAGTGTTGTTTTTTCCACTTTCCAGTTCCAGAAATAGCAGCAAGAGCGACCGCGAACTCTTTTCCATCGTTCGTTTTGCTGCTCTGTTGGAATTGAGTTAAAATAAACATAATCCGAAACTTGACGTCTGGAAATATCACGAACTTCTACTTCGCTGATCTATTAAATTTCAGTTTAGTCAGGAACAGTTATTGGACCCGAATGGGGCCCAAGCGATATCCATTTCTTGATTAGATTTCTACCTGTCGGGGGCGACAGACAGAAGAATCTTTTCCGAATCGGAACAGATTTGTTTCTTGCTTGCAGCTTTTCTTTAATCAAACTCTTGTTGTTAAAGCAACGCTTTCTGCTGCGAAACGTTGATAAAATCGTAAAAATCTATTATCTTTACAACAAAACGATCTGAATAACTTTACTTTCATGATCTCAGAATAATCTAAGCGTAATAATAGGATCCAAACTGTTGACTTGTTTAGAGACTCCACGCGGAAAGTAAACTTTATCCACGTTTCACATTGTTATACATTTTGAGCTTTGAAGAGCCCAAATGAAAATCAACCACAAAAGCGCTGTAGCGCAAGTTCACAGTTGGTCAAATGACCATTGAACTACCTAAAAAAGAGAAAAACTTACCAAAAAACTATATAATTTTATTTTATATCAAATGATTTTACGCAATCAATTTTTAAACAGTTAGAGGCTGAAGTTCCTGAGTGTTGAAGAGGGAAATCGCAGCTCAATTTGTGCAATGTTTGTCAAAGGATCTCCCGCGATACTCTGTCAAGCTCTAATTCGACTCGGGCCTTCTAAGGGTTATCAATTTTTCAAGATTTGAAACTTTGGAGCCTCTAAAGGTACTGAGCTTGTTCTGGGTTCGGAGTTAGCTTCAAATGCGCTTTTTTCACGCTGTTTATTAAAAATTCATCAAACTTTTTACTGTGGTTTGGCGAATTGTTATCCACAATTCAAGAAGTAATTTGCCTTCGATTTTTTAAGTAAAGTTTTTCCTGTCTTATTTTCTCACATTTTTACTTTAATTTGATGTTTGTTTCAGCCAGTTTGCAGGAAGTTATTTTTTGTTCATATTTGCGTGGTTTTAAAAAAATATATATTTGCGTGGTTTCTTCTGTTCTTCCAATGTGGTTATGATTAGGTGGTTTTTTTCATTTCCCATGTAGCCAATTTATGGCAATATTTTGCCCTTTTTGTCTTTCTGTTGCAATCGAGCAGTTTTTCACTGTTTTCATCAAATTTTTGTTAAATTGGAATCGATAATTTTTTCTTTATTTTTGCATTTTTTTACCCATTGTTCCAGAAGTAATTTTGTTGATTTCCTCGCTGTTCTTAAACTGCGTCTTAATTATGTGTTTTTTAATAAATATTAAGGCAATTTCTTTTTTTGAATAAAAAGTCGCTCGAATCCTCTCAACTGCATTGTATGAAAAATACGTGTTTAGTGCGGTATTTGAGTCTCACGTTGAGCCGTTTGATCAGCTAGTTTTTATAAGCAAATCATGCCCTTAAATAAGACATAAATTAATGAAATTTTCGTGGAATCTGTCATGCTCTTAAAGTGTTAGTTAGTGTGATATAAATGGAAATATCCAGAAACCGTGGCATAAATGAGGATTTATGAGAAAATCACCCACTCGATTGTTAAAAGATGTTAAGTAATTATCCAGATGTTTGAGACAAAACAAAAAATATTGTTTACATAAGTTGAGGCGGCACTCTTTTTCCAAAGGCCTCGTTAACAATGCTTTGGAAATTTACATATGTTGCCCGTTTTACATCGTTTTTCCAGATGGGCGTTTATTAGACAAACTTTTAGGGACAAACGTGCAGTTTTATTGAGCGTTAATTCGGGAAGAAAACCTTTTTTACGATTGGCTTCTCAATAAGCCCTCGAAGAATCGCGTTTAATTGCTTCTAGGGCACAATGGTGTTCTTGTAGGTTGGCGATGTTCTATAAAATATGGAACGTTCAACGGCCGTTTTACCACTTGCATACGTGGTAAGCCCACGTCTTTGGCCGCAATAAAAACGTGGAAATGTGCCGTGTTATGAATAGAGTCTTTTGTAAATATGTATCTATAAATTACCGCTGTGCAGTAGTTGAGGCTTTATGAACGGTGGCAGTTTTAGTGCGCTTCCTTTTGAGATAAGACGTCATGAATAAATAACACCTTAAAAGCAATGCCTTCCTGCATTGTGTGCAATTTGCCACGATCATCCTTCAAATGCTGTTTGCGTTCTGCACCACCACCACTATTATTATTATTAAAGGCTGAATGCCCATTGTGCTTAAGATAATTATATCGAAGCCGGTAACTTGAAACCACAACACCTGCAATTAGATCCAAAAGCATTCTTCGGCCCCGAAACCACCTACTCGCTGCCTGGCTGGGACATTCGAGACCACATTTCCGTTTCTGGTTAGTTTGGGACCTGAACTTTCCCAGGAAAAATCCGTTTTATTGCCTGCAAGTACATCATACGAACAGCTTTATTAAACAAACATAACTCGCGCTTGATTTATCGCCAACAGTAAACCCGTACGGGATCCAATCAGCTTTGAGTGGCAATCGTAATTATTTATGTTGTTCTTTGCCCCGTTAAAATTGATTA
Organism: Dendroctonus ponderosae; assembly: GCF_020466585.1. Classification (NCBI taxonomy): domain Eukaryota; kingdom Metazoa; phylum Arthropoda; class Insecta; order Coleoptera; family Curculionidae; genus Dendroctonus; species Dendroctonus ponderosae. The sequence goes on from NW_026017213.1 coordinate 4,124,244, forward strand.
AAGCCAATTATATCACAGTCTTTTTAAAAATTTAAATTTGTTTCCAGCAGCAAATGTGAGGGATGAAGTTTCCGCAAACTCAGCAAGTGATTAAAGTTTCAGTAATTTGGACAGGCAATTTCACTTCTCTTAAGTTTTTCTTGAAATGTGTTTCCAACCAGTTTTATTACCACCTGAAAAAACTGCGATAGGGATTTTTTTAGATCGACGAATTTCCTTGTAGTTTCTTGAGTCTGTCAGTTTCAATAAATATCGCTCCTTCTTTGGAATTAATTAAATTTAGTCACTCTTTACGAGAGGTTGTGGGTTGCTTTAGGGAGAAAAAGTAATAATGAAGAATGATAAACAACTAAAAGCTCTTCACTTTGAGCTTTGGTATCATTGGTCGGCGTTCTGAGTAGTTTTTCATGCTTAAAATTCTTCAGCGACATCAGAGCGTTTTTTGCCTCAATTTCCATCCACATTCCGGAATATTGTGTCTGGTTTACCTAGAAATTTTACTTTGAAAATATTGTTGTTTTTTAAAATTTTCAGGTTAAAAACCCAGTTTCAACACCAGTAGGTGGGTATGGTGAGCCATGAATTGAACAAACAGCGTTTTGATCAAATTAAAAATTTCCTGCACAGTTTTCTGATGTTTTACGCAAGTTAAACCCTTTTTTGACTCTAAAAGGTCGTATTTCAAATTGAGTTTTATGTATTTCAATTTTAAGTACAATAACTCAAATTTGGAATGCTGTTCGAGCAACTGGCTTTTTGAAAACTTCGTTAAGCTGTAATTGCTACTGACTGCGCCAATTTGATCAAAGAAGTCCGTTTTCCAATTGTGTTAACTGACCCAAATTTACACTGCATAAACATTCGCATCAAATATAAAAAAAATATCGTATCTATCACTTTAAACTATCAATTTTAAAAGAACTTTGGATAAATTGCGAAGGAAAGCAGATCGATAGAGCGGAAAAAAAGTTGTGAAGCTCCCAGGACGACGACACGCTGACAAGTTTAAAGACCACATGGAGTCGAGGCTTAAATAATGTTTCTGGATCGGCAATGATTTATTCAGAACGCACCATCAATCATTGTAACAACATATTTAGGAATACGATTTTTTCCGTTCGGGATTCTTTAGTCGTTTATTTTCGGTTGATGCTGGAAGCCAGATCGACGAGGCAGATTTGGGCGACGAGATTCAGGCGTCATTAGAACGCACGGATTTTACCAGACAAATTTGCAAAATCCTACCGACTGCTCCAATTAGCCAGAACTAAGCCAATTAATTGGGCACCATCAGGCTGTAAAAATCAAGGAAAAACCCCAAAATATCGACTTCTAATACCTAGTAACTCGATCTAGACCAAGACACCCGATACCCAGAGTTCCTTAACGGCACATTAGCCTCTCGAGTGTTGATGTTATTACTTTTAACTGCCCAGTAATGATCGGCTGTGCTCGAAAACTCCATAATGAGATACAGCTGGGTCGCTTTGACTTTGTGTGAATCAAGTTGCGCAAAGAGATTTCCGTTTGTTATTTTATTCCATTCCATTCTGTTTCATCGGCTTTAATAACCCTGAACTGGCCCTGACAATTCTAAAGTAATAATCACTGTATCACGCCACCCTTGAAGCTCCCATAGGACCCGAAAAAAAATAATTTGAAACTGATCTCATAGCTGAACTTCCCACGTGAAACTTGTCTCTTATGTTCCAGATCAGTCAGTTAACGAGAGGGCGGCCCTCATTCAAGACATGTGACAGAAAGACAGGCGAACGTCAGCCTGGAGCAGCCCCTGAGGGACCCCCTGCAAATATGTCGCCTTCAAGCTCCCTCCTGCAGCTCAGAACGTTAATAATGGTGCTGTTCGTAGGGGCGGTGGGTGCCAACCAAGGTGAGTGTCTTATTAAAAATTCAAGCGACTTCTTGCCCTTATGTTATGTGTTAATGTTGAGAGGGTGACAATTTTGGGTAAGCGGATTTCGAACGTTTATATTCAGCTTGGGGGTGAAGGCTTTGAAGTGGCGGCAGGATTTTTTTTGAGGTGGGGAAGCGGCCGGAGTAAAATGCAATTTTGTACTCAACATTGCGTATTTTGTAAAAAACAGTGATTTACTTGTTCTACTTCGGGAAAAAATGGGCGAGCTCTCAAAATTGAGGCATAAACCATCAAACGTGGATTTTGAAGGTCTGAAGTCACTCGTGCAACGATTTTTTGGCTCAAAAATTGCCTTTTTGGATTTTCAATGGACTGGCTGGAAAGTCATTCCATCACAGTGTACCGATTAGAGTGCATGTTGTCTCTGATATGCACAATGGCGATATTAAATTTCCGAGTTAGTTCTGAATAGGGTCAGCAGACTAAAAACGGCATTCTGCCCGGATCAAAAAGGACCTTTTGTTGCTTTGAGCGCTCGGATCCTATCGGATCGGATAAAACGCATATTTTAGTTGTACCTACGGGGATGCAAATGGCATTATCTGGCGATGCGGATCAAAGTATTTTAAATGGAATGAGGGTAATGTGCTTAAAATTTGGCTGGCAGCCCTTGAAAACTGCCGATTTGGGCACATTTTTTCCGGGTCGGGGAAAGAAGGAAACGCACATCTTGGGCGTGGTTTTCGCTTCAGACAATGACGTCACTGCCAAATAACTTGGGACAGACTTGATCCAAGCTTTTAATTAGTGGCAACAGCAAATGAATGCATAAATAGAGCCTTCCGGACAAGCATGGGCCCCAGTATCTTGATTGTGATAGCGCAACAGATTTATCGCGAGCCATTTTTAGAACGGGAAAGCCACTTAATTTGTCGCATACGCCGGCATGATTTACGTTTTTGTTGAAGTTTTTAAATGGAAATTCCCATCTCAACGGTCTTTTAATCAGGCCCAGAAACTCTCGCAGATGATTTAGGTGGATCGCGAGTTAATTAGGCCTAAATCGTTCGTTTTATTGCTCGCACTATCGGATGCCATTGAAAATTGTCAAATATATTCGGTGCGTGCATTTACAAAAATAAAACGGTTTACGACCCGAAGACTTTATGGGTTTTCGGGTGAAAGCGACGGAAGTACGGTCGCCACAAAAAGGCCCTCCGATCGCTAACTTGCTCAACAACAGTGCAACAAAAAGGCAATAAAAAGAAAATAAAACGGGTTTTATTGCGTAAGTTATTAATAAGCGCTCGTCAGTGCGAGTGAGACACTGGGCCTCGATTGGGAACGTGGCTTAATCAGCTGAGGCCCGCTCCAAACTCGAGATTTTAACAATAAATTAGAAAACGTGCTTTGATTTTGTTCGGTGTCTTCATTCGGAGATTTTGCATAACACGGGGGATGAATGGGAAATGCTGAGATGAGGGTTTAGGGCAGCGATTCGGAACAAGAGCGATTAAGAATAAACGACCGCTCAATGCAAAACGTCGGCCAAACAGTCAGTTTTCCTGAAAACACGAAAATGAAGCAAACATTTCCACTTAATGCTTGAAAAGTAATTGTAGAAAACTTCATCTCTTCAGGAAAATTAACCCCGGGGACTTGCTAAGAAAAACTGCTAAATATTCGTTTCAAATTCTGTTGGTTTGAGAGAAGTAATGTTGAAAGTTGACTTTGAAACTTGAAAATCCTCGCTGCTTGGTACTCAATAGTCCAGAAATTGAAGAAATATTTGCCTGAGATTGAAAGAGCCCACTTGAAAAGTCGTCTACTGACAATTTCCAAAATTGCAGGACTTACTTTAGGCAAAAGCGTCGTTTTTGTGCGATTATAAAAGCGACTTCAAAATGTTCAAAATCGGCGATAAAAAGTGAAAACTCCGCCCATATTTCTCGACAGACTTTTTCAAGGAATTTTTAAAGTAAAAACAACCGCTAAAAAGCCTAGAGTTAAGACGACTTTAAACGTGTAATCAGTTGCGGTAAAATGCCGAAAACTAAGTGAAATTGAGCAAAGTTTCAGTTCGCATTCGATCGGCAGACTAATGAATGAATAAACTGCGCAAAAAGTGTCAAATCCAATATCCGTAATAACCATTTAGCGAAACGGGCATTAGAAAACGGTTCGAACAAACGCCTCTTACGTTTCATTAGTGCCGATATTAGCGTAATCGTGCCGGCACATTTAATACGTGCATCCTAATGGGTCGCAATTAATTAATAATTTAAAGGATTAAATGGGTAAAAAGTTGATGGGCTGTAACTGGTTTTCGGATCGCCACCAAACCCGAAAGGCTTGTGCGCCACGAAGAAATGAAATATGAACGATGATGCTCGTGGGAAATACACGTTTGATTTATCTCGCTCATTTGTACGGGAAATTACTTCATGTATTATGGAATTAATGTGTCGCTTTGGGGCCCCGATTCAACTGAATAGTCATTACTGGCACAGTGACTTCAAATGTTACTTTGCGAAAGAGTTTGGATCCAGAGAGCGGAGCGCAGAGGAATGGGCATCGCACATCTTCCAAAGGCTCGGCCGTTTATTGTCGGACGGGCCTTTTCCCCTGATTGGATCTGTCGGTGTAATTAGGAAAGTGGATGCCAGATGGACGGGGGTCAGAATTTAGTGGAAATCGTCCTATTAGCGGTCGATTTCGACTAAATTCCGTACTAAAATGGACTGCCAGAACTCGAAAGTCAACCTTATTCATTAGATTTTTGTCAACAAAGTCGCTGACTCTTTAAGAGCGTTTTTGTCGCAAGCTAGAGTGTAGTGGAATGTTTAAACTACACTGTAGCTTTGTATTTGACCGATAGTTTTCAAATGAAGAGTTTTTCGTTGTCCGATGACTATAACTTGAAAGGGATTTTTCTTGGCGTAGCGGACAAATAATTTTTTGGAATAAGAAAAATTATTTGTCCGCTACGCCAAGAAAAATCTCTTTCAAGTTTTTTAACTCAACTTTGGAAAAAAGCGCAAGTAAAAATTGTTGGAAAAAAAATTTGAAGCCTTTCCAATAAATTTGAAAGGGAATGCTATCGACTCGAACTCCAATTAACTAAAGGACTGAGTTGGAAAGGGCGTAATTCACAATTTAAAGTTAAACAAAACTTGACGTTGCCCCTACACTATGGCCATCATTTCCCCGGGCCAGCAAAGTGCTAAACGTTTCAATGCGGATCTAATTATCCGGAAGAAGGCACTTTTGAGCCGGGAAATTGTTTTCGGCAACGTCTAATTTGCCCGAATGACCTGTTGAGATGCTGCAGCGCTACTTAAAATGGCTCAGAGCCGGAAATGAGCAGCTCCTTTGTTTCGCGTGCTAAAAAAATGATTACTGCTAACTCTAAAAGGCTGATCTCCCTCTAGGATTTTCCTATGGCGTTAATCATAACTTCCGGACGGTACGTGATGGAATGGCCCATTGCGAAGCATCACATTACCAAATTGGAAAAGGGGAGCATCCGGCCGCCCCCGCTGTTACTCATAAAGGGGCGACAGCCTCTCGATATGAGGCAGCGGCTATTTCGATATGCAAAATCCAGTTTCTTAAAAGGCAAGTTTTAATGAGGCCCCGAGACGCAGTGAATTAACGAATGACACGACTCTTTTTTTGCATCGTTCCCCGAACTGGAATAAAGCCGAAACGGCACAGCTTAAGATCGATGATTTATTGCGACTTTAGCCGGGCTCCAAAAATATTTTGATGTCTTTATTAATCTCGAACGGGTTTTAATTCGTTTTTTACGGCTTGCCACTCGCAAAAAACGAAACGAAAAGTATGGGGGTCGGAATTGCTAAGTCATTAGTTTGGAACACTGCCGTTGCCCAAAGCGAGCAACTTTCAACAAATTCATCAGATAAACGAAAATGGAAACTGCCCCGAAGAATACTTGGGCATGATAATCAGATTCTTAACTTTTCAGAAAATACGGTTTTTTGAGGCAAAAAATCAAGCTGGAATGGCTGATATTGAAAAAACAACGAGAACACTTTAAGTTTTTTTCAAATCTTGTCTAAGGTTTTATGAAGAAAGGCCACAGACGACTAGTCAATTTCAGATGAGGTGCTTAATCGAGTGATTTTTCAGGCTCTGATAAAGTCTGTACACAACTGAAAAATATATATATTTCTTCAAAATCTCGAACAGAAAACATTCGATTTTCCAAAGTCGAGTTTCACACTTTCTTTGCATGACAATTATAAAGCGACCATTAGGCTTTGGAGTCAAGTGTTGAGAAAAAGTGTGCATTCTAAGGTGTTTAATTGACGTGTTAAATTACAGTGACGTAGATCAGCGCGTTTTGGAGTTATCGGCCAAAATCATGCAAAATGACAGTTTTTTGTCGTTTGCTGAAAAAAAACTGGAAAATTTCAAAAAGTATCTTAAGAAAAAGTGTGCATTCTGAGGTCTTTTACTGACGTGTCACAATGCGTTGATGAGTTGCGTAGATGAGCGCGTTTTGGAGTTATGGACAAAAAGCCATGAAAAACTACAGTTTTTGGCTGTTTGCTGGGAAAAAACTTGAAAATTTCAAAAAGTGTTCAGAAAAAGTGTGCATTCTGAGTTGTTTTATTAACGAACCGTTGAACCACAGTTGCGTAGATGAGCGCATTACGGAGTTAGACGCAAAAGATCAGGCAAAATTACATTTTTTTGACGGTTGCTGAAAAAATAGTGGAAAATTCCAAAAAGTGTCTTAAGAACAAGTTTGTATTCTAAAGCGTTTTATTGACGTCTCGAATTACAGTGGCGTCCATGAGCGCGTTTTGGAGTTATGGGCAAAAATCATGCAAAATGACAATTTTTTGTCGGTTGTTGAAAAAAAACCTGTTAAATTCCAAAAAGTGTCTGCAGAAAAAGTTTGTTTTTGACGTTTTCTGAAAAAAAACCTGTTAAATTCCAAAGTGTCTTAAGAAAAAGTTTGTATTCTGAAGTGTTTTATTTACGTCTCGAATTACAGTGGCGTACATGAGCGCGTTTTGGAGTTATGAGCAAAAACCGTGCCAAATGACAGTTTTTGACGTTTTCTGAAAAAAAAAGCCTTCTGAATTCCAAAAAGTGTCTACAGAAAGAGTGTGCATTCTGAGGTGTTTTATTGACATGTCGAATTACAGTGGCGTAGATGAGCGCATTTTGGAGTTTAGGCAAAAATTTATGCAAAATAACATTTTTTTGACGGTTGCTGGAAAAAAACCGGAAAGTTCCAAAAAGTATCTGAAGAAAAAGTGTGCATTTTGAGGTGTTTTGTTTATTGGTCGAATTACAATCGCGTAGATGAGCGCATTACGGAGTTATGGGCAAAAAATCATGCAAAATTACATTTATTTGAAGGTTGCTGAAAAAAAACTGGAAAATTCCAAAAACTGTCTGAAGGAAAAGTGTGCATTCTGAGGTGTTTTGTTGACGTGTCAAATTACAGTTGCGTACATGAGCGAGTTTCGGAGTTATGGGCAGAAAATCATGCATAATTACATTTTTATGACGTTTTCTGAAAAATAAAACTGGAAAATTCCAAAAACTATCTTAAGGAAAAGTGTGCATTCTGAGGTGTTTTGTTGACGTGTCAAATTACAGTTGCGTACATGAGCAAGTTTCGGAGTTATGGGCAGAAAATCATGCAAAATTACATTTTTATGACGTTTTCTGAAAAATAAAACTGGAAAATTCTAAAAAATGTCTTACGAAAGGTGTGCATTCTGAGGTCTTTTATTGACTGGTCGAACTACAGTGGCGTACATGAGCGCATTACGGAGTTATGGGCAAAAAAATCATGCAAAATTACATTTTTTTGACGGTTGCAGAAAAAAACTGGAAAATTCCGAAAAAGTCTTACGAAAAAGTGTGCATTCTGAGGTCTTTTGTTGACGTGTCATATTACGGTTGCGCAGATGATCCCGTTTCGGAGTTATCGCCAAAAATCATGCAAAAAACCTGTTAAATTCCAAAAAGTGTCTTAAGAAAAAGTTTGTATTCTGAGGTGTTTTATTGACGTCTCGAATTACAGTTGCGTAGATGAGCGCGTTTAGGAGTTATGGGCAAAAGATCATGCAAAATTACATTTTTTTGACGTTTAATGAAGAAAAACCGGAAAATCCCAAAAAGTGTCTGCAGAAAAAGTGTGCCTTCTGAGGTGTTTTATTGACCGGTCAAATCACCGTGGCCTAGTTGACCGCGTTTGACTTATTTGCCCATTATAATAATAATTAAGCTGGTCACTACCTAATATTAAACGCACAGTAAAATCTACATTAAACCCGAGCTAATTTTAAAATTCAGATTTTCAAGATAGTGAAACAGACAAAACCAACAAGCCATAACAGTACACAGTGGCCGATTAAAGGCACAATTCTTCACATGGTAAAAGCCCGTCGAAAATGGTCATAACTCGTCCATTTAGCGGACATTATGCATGCTATCTTGTCGAAAAAAATGTACCGATTATACGGGCATGGAAATTTATGTAAAACAGCGCGGGCTTTTTGTAATGCGAGCATGTGAGTTAATTGTTTTTATATTCGCTGGGGTGTTGGGTTGGCTACCAGTTTTCGGCCCAAAGACTCATCACCAAATCTCGGACTGGTCGTCGTGTTGATCGTGTTCCAGCTACCGGTTTTCGGTGCACAAAGTCACCGAATTAAAGTATCAAAATACGCGCTATAAAGCAATCTGATGGATCTTATTGCATGTTCGCGTGCATCCTGCGGGTAGAACAGGTGGGCAACGGTCTGATGATTTCATTTGCCCAAGGATTTGTGATCGGAATAATCGCATTGTTTGTATCACTCATATTGATATCTCTCGTATGGTGGAGTGACACAAGTAGATCGAAATGTTTCTTAGTTTCCTTAGTTCAGTAAAATTTTGTGCGTGCAACAACTTAATTCGACATAATCCATAAAAAAGTTAGCAATTATTCTGCCACTTTTTGAAAAAGTGTTCAAAGTTTGCTTCACTTTTCAAAAAGTGTCTGGAACTATGTAATTATGCGCAAGTTTGCACCTAATTTCGAGCACAATGTTGACTTTGCTAGTCTACTACGGGCCAAACGCATTAAGCACTTGAACGTTTCGCTTCCATCACATAAACCCGTCATCAACTTACATCTTAGAATGTGGGCTAATCGGTGCACTAAATACGAAAGAAACCCAAACAAATAATTGCTGGTCGAAGAAATAAAACGGTTTGTTTGGATATGAGCCGATGAGTTAATACCCATAATCCGGTAGGGGTAAATGGGACTGGTGACAAGCTAATGGTCGACTAGATTGACTAATAAAAAGCCGATTTATTACGGCGATTGACCTTATTATATCATTTGCTGCTATCTAGATGCAAGCGTTTCTCTAAATGTGCATATTTGCATAAAAACGAATCGAGGTCAAGACACCATAGAGCGAGAATCAGTTAAGCAAATAGTCGGATCTCCAAAATAACTGGTCCCCCGAACCAGAACGGATTGTTACATTATTCATAATAGAAAGTGTTGAAAGGTGTTGAAGAACCCGAACTGGCTAATAAAAATTCTTTGTAGCTGAAGAAGAGGATCGTTGTCGTGTATTGATTGGTGAAAGGATGCTCGGTTTGTAATCAAGAAACACCATGCAGAGCAAAAAAGCATCGATTGTTGCCCGAAGATAACGTATTACATAGACATTTGAATGGCGATTGATATCTTGAAGGCGATTTATTGCCCCCGATGGATGCATTTGCCCGACGGATATCGCATTTAAAGCAGCTGGAATGAAACAGTAACACGTACATACACGTACGGTCGAAACATCCCCCGGTTTCAATCGTAATCAACTGGCGAATTGATCCGGGCTGGTTTTCCCCCCTTTTAATTGGTCATCGCGACCGGTGACGATAATTTATGATTACGCGAAATGTGGAATATTTTTATCGCAGTTCGGCCGAAAAAGCCGCTCGTTAAATTGAAAACAGCGACAATCGCTGGCAGCTGACGTTGGGGCTCATTTGAATTTTCACCTCCCAAAACATCGGCCGAAAAATTACTGTGATTTAACTTGTAATTTCTTCGGCTTCTTCTTACCAGCTTCATTATCTTTAATGGTTCTTAAACCCTCAGAAAAAAACCCAAAGATCCTGCAGGCGCTTTTCTTTCAAATGTAGAAATATACTGCAACCAGTGTTGAGCTGCAGGCTTTCGCGTGGTAGTCAAGTCGGTAACTTTCAGCAGATCTCTGACGATAAATCCTGGCTGGTACTTTCTTTAAGCGGGCATTATCTATGCGCGTTTTGCCCATCTGATTAGGTTTTGAGGCATTTACTACCAACCTGCAGCTTCAGTTCGACGTTGCGTCCACAAGATGGTCAGATTTGCCGGCATTAAATGCGATCCTCATTGGATAAAGGCAATGGACAACTTGCACATGTATGTTTAGATTGGCCAGGAAAATAAAGACCTGCAGTCTGCAGGGTTGATGATGGAGTAAAGTCGAAACTTTCAGGCTCAATACAATCGATTCTGTCCAAGTCGCAGTAGCTTCAATAGTAACGCTTCAAAAAATGCTCTAATGGTCTGATGATGGCATAGAGACCAAAAAAGTTCCTGATGTTATTGTTCTAACGCAACCCAGTATGGGCAAATTTTGAAATGTTACCAGGGAAAGTCTGATGATGGCGACTTGAAAGCGAAACTTTCTGATTAGAATACCTGCTGCCGATGTAATGTATCATGCGAAAAAATAACATTTACTGATGAAGAACAATCTAATTTGCGACCGAAAATTTGGTAAACATCCTTGCAAACTGAGGAACGCGCTAAAATCGATTTCCGGTCGTTACAGATGCCAATAAAGTCTGAACATGACTTCAAACCGAAACGTACTGATTAGAATACTGTTATAAAGCTGACGTTRCTCTTTCAAATGTCAAATCAAGTATCYTTTGATGTAAATAAAACTTGATTAATGATGAACAAAACATTGAAAAAAGTGCTAGTTTTTTGCCCCTGCAACTTTTTTGAAAAAAATTTGSAGGAAATCGGATTGTGAAAAAATGGCCAAATTYGACAAAGTCTTCTTAMAGACCTCTTAAAGRGGATGTCGCAAGTCAAAACGTTCAAGCCAAATTAAAGTCATTTTGCCATGCAACATGCCAAAACCATAAACGATTTASCAGGGTGTTTTTTTGGCCACAATCTGATTAGATATCCAATGAAAAAAACKCAATTTTTGGAGTTTTCAGCCCGCATTATTTTAAATGGAAAAGAATCTAGTCAAAGTGAACAGGCTAGAAAGGATTTTGTGGCCGGTTTAGTGCGAGCTGTATCAAGTCAGTTGGAGCTCAATTTGCATTTTTATGACCGAAACGAACAAGAGAGAGAACATTAAAACGCGGCCTAAACAAAAGATTGTAAACACGAGACAAAAGGAGAATAACAACCGCAACAGGGCATTAGCAAGACTTGAATTTTAATTCAAAAATAAAAAATGCATCCGAGAAGAGCGTTTAGTGGAGGTCTGCACAATGCGGCACGCCAACGTCCGTCGCTTTCGGGCAACTTTTGCTGGTTTTGTTGTCGACGATTCTTTTCACTACCGACTACCGTTCATTATGCCCGCTTCTTAAATAACAGTCCAACTCCGTTAAGTTGACTTTGCAATTTTCCCGAAATAAACATTCATGTAAGGGCCTGATTGGTGCCACTAGCAAGCCAAATAAAGGCACCATTCGAGTTGTTGGCGCAAAAGGGCTTATGCGAAGCGAACTAATTGGTCAAAAGGTCTGTGACATTTCCGAAACGAAGCTAATGGGCTTCTTTCGAATGGACACGTGCCGATCCCATTTCACGCGTGTCATTCATGTGCGAGTTAAAAAATTTCAACTTGTTACAACTAGACATATGAGGGCCTGTAATTAGTTACGTGGGAACGAAGGGAAGAAGCCAATTTGTTTTTAATAGGGTGTTTTCTCATTTTTTCATGTTGATATATAGAAAGTAGTTATGGAAAACATTACACTGATATAATTTTTCTTGCAAAAAAAGTCTCCATAATAATTTTAAAGCGAATTTAAATTCAAATCAGATGTCTTCCGCCAAAAACGCCGAATCCGTATCGTCGGTTGCCTATCCCGATTGTGACGTAGCAGGTCATATCAACAAAGTGTCTCGTGTTTATTTTGTTGTTTTCTCAGCTTTGTTTTATTATATAAGTTATTGCAATTTTCATTATTTTATTGATTATTATTATTATCTTGCATAATGGAAAATAGTGACATTTATGAATCACAAAATAAGTGGTGTTTTCTGCCAGGATGCAAGAATACCTCAATAAGTGCTTCAAACAAACTCTTTTTAACAGTTCCCCATGATTATGCACGAACAGTTTTATGGTTCAAAGCAGCTAGATGTGATGTTCCTAAATCACAATCAATGTTTTTTTTGTTGCTAAGATCATTTTAATGATGAGGCAGACAGAATATGCCTTCGATTGTACTCTGTGTTCTGGGCAAATTCTCCTTGTTTCAGTTCCACATAGTCCGCGTTTCAGTTCCACATATTCGATATCACCATATTGTTCTCGCGATGCCCACAATACAAATTTAAGAGTTACTTTTACTTTTAAAGCAGCCATGTGTATAAGTTAGGTTAAGTTGAATAAGTGAAATTCTATATATAATTTACCTAATTTAAACCATTACGGACATATTAGTATATTAAGGAGAGAGTAACTAATAATGAATTTTGCGGATTGTTACTTACGCTGCTGCTTTGACACCCTTAGATTCGGCTAAATTAAAGCGTTCGTCGTTTTTTTTAAATTCGGTAACCATAAAAATATGTACACATGGTAAATTGTTTGGTGACGCTTTAAGGAATCCTTCTGAAGCCATTTTTTAGTTTAACACAAACTTTAAATTATTTAAATCCACAAAATAATTAATGAAGCACAACCACAATCCGCCATTTATATGACCAGAGACGTCACAACCAATAGGGCTGCGTTCATGAATAATTTGAATTTTAGCTGAATTTCTTTATTAAATATTTAACAAAATAGCAATATATAGATAGCATAAACGTATTTAATCTTTCATATATATATACCATAGATTAATGTTCAGTTTGTAGGAATTTTTGATACAATGAAAACACCCTATTGTAATCGCAATACTTTTATTTCATAATTAATTGTTAAACAAAAAAAATGAAAAGAAATGTTTTTAGATCTCGGTTTGTTGGTCTGCAAATTGAGGTGATATTTGCAGTTATTGAACCTGTTTCACATTCATTTGCAGTGCATTCAAAGGCTCCAACCCCAGAAATGTTCTTCAGTTTGGATCTGTCTCTGCGCTATACGGCATTTTTTTAGTAACATTTTCTCGTTTAAACTGAAGTGTTCGTTTGCCTTTGTGCGACCGTCAATTTTATGAATTAGTAGTGAGAGATTTATTTGTATGTTGTATTTTTAGTCACTCCACTGCTTCTTCTTGTGAATCGTTAAGTTGGTCTTTTGTTCACATTTTCTCTGTTTATCGTTTTTTCTGGGGTTTTTGCAAATCTTGGTCTTTTATCTGTTGACGCATTTCACTCACTGATATCATTAATTGTCATTTTAAGCGATGAAGTTTTTGAAACCGATCTATTTGGCTTAAAAATGTCATCCGAAAATCAACATTTTGGCCACACATATGCATTTGGTTTTATCAAACGTCCCCGATATTTGGCTATCTCATTTAATTTGATTACTGCTTGCGGCTGCTAAATATTCCCACTGGTGTCGAGTTGATATAATGAATTCCCAAAGTTTAATTTATTTCCGGTTTTTTTATCTTCTATGCTTCAAGGGATCAATTTGCATTATTTGATGCCAAACTCTTAAATTTTTTGGACACAAACACACATTTGCAGTTCACTACTTACCAGTACTGTTTTCGCTCATGGCAAAATTGCAGTTTAACTTAGAACGGACCGGCAAAAAAGCGACCTCACAGTTCCACCGAAAATGTAAACGTGTCTTGAGGAAAGCTCTAATAGTATCGCTATTTGCTGCTGCTGATGCTCGACTTAAACGTTACAGAATAATCGAGCAATCTGCAAGCTCGGCCGACAAAAGCCATGTCAGCCACTTTAATTGTGCTGTTAAAATTGCCGTTGATCGATGGATTGCCGCACTCTTCAGATGCCTTTGCCCATTTAACACCTGGGGAATGTCAGCGATGCCTGACGAGGAGTTGGAAAATCTGACACTACTTTACTTGCTGAGTGTTTGGTGCCGATTGGTAATGGACAAAAGAACGAAGAAACAGCGCAAGGGAATCGTTCCGCCCATTAATTGCCAGTAGAACGAGTGGCCGCAAGAGATTAGGAATTAGTCCATTTACGCTCATGCACATATTTGACTCTAAACTGGCTGGTCGTTTCACTCACAACATCTCGTCGCTTATAAATTAGGAATAATTAATAAGTTCCTCGAAATGGCCGGCTCGTAAAGCCACTTTAATAAGGTTTGTCATCTTAGAACGATTTAATTAAGCGTCCGCAGGGAGACTTTTCAATCGGATGCCCCCCGGTGACCTGAAATTTATCGGTTCGTTACTTTGCCTGATTACTTTTACGTTTTTCTATTGAAAAAAAAACGCAAGTCGATCTGTTTGTAGATGCTAAATGGGTCTTGAGTAATTCCTCACAGTGGGCCCACTTCTTGTTCTTTCAGTGCTTCTTCTTCTAGCTTCATTCTTTAGGTATGCGACTATGTAACGTACTTAAGAATGTTTTCGTTGTCCCCACATTTTGAGCATTTTCGGGAAAAGTGCAGAAGGAAGCGAAGTTCTTCATTGTAGGCTGCAATCCTTTCTCTACTAGTTCTGGAAAATCGATATTTTCTTGGTTTGTAATGTGTATTTCTGTCGGCCTATTGTCTCAAATAACTCTGTGTTAAATAATCGATGCATTGTTTCACTTTCTTGTTGATTTCTACAGCCCTTTGCATTTTATAATAAACCTCGCTTTCGCATAGTTTTGCTGGTTCATTTAGCTTCCTCTCTTCCACTGCACCTAACATTTCTTCTGATATCCGCTGTTCTCTTTTAACCCACTTTGTCCTGAAAATGTATCACCCACTTATTTAACTGTACTTTCGTACTTGTATTCACTGCTTTAATCCATCTGCTTCTCTGCCCAACATTTGCGCAAGTTTTATGCAAAACGGACGGCTGATTTAGGCCAGAAACAGAACGAAATGAGTAAATTGAAACATTTTCCCAAATCCAGCCGCAAACAAGCAGCGGATATAAGCTGGAGATTTTCGAATGCCCTCCAGAATATTAAGTGGGCCCGCAATTGGTTGAGCACGTTCCTAATTGAAATGGAAAAACTGGATATTTGAAATTGGGATTTAAAAAATGTGTCCAGCGTTTTTGCCTGGTAAACTACAAGTGTTTTGCACTCTGTTTCCATTGAAATGCGCTTATAGAGTGCCCCGCGTGATCAAACTAGCCAGCAAGTAAATAATCGCTTCTAACGATACCCAACTCGGTGAATTTAAATTACGTTTTTCTGCTTATAGCGAACGATAGGAAGCGATGGGTTTTTTTTAATTTGTAGCAGACTTTCCAGAAAACTAAGAATATTTAGCAAGAAAGCTTGGCCAACCAATGACACAACTTTCTCAAGTTGAACCCTTCAGTCAAGTTTGCCTCGCACCACAATTGACTTTAAACACAGTTTCTTGTACAGTTTGGGCGCCTCCAAAAATGTTGATCTACTTTCCTCAATCCTCAAGCCATCCCTAACACATGTTAAAGATCTGATGCGTTTATGCATAACGGATCACGTCCGGAAGAAAAGTGCTGGTAGCGGCACAGAACAAATTAAATTTATGCTAAGCTTCTTGCGTCCATCAGTGTAATTTATTTCCCATATAGCATTTCCCTCGTGCTCTAACGGGAAAAAATCACGTAGATCGTTCGTTCATTCAACACGGCCTCGAAATGGGGGCTTTTCACAGGGATTTCGCACTTTCCGTGTCGTAAGCACGGGAATTAGTCACACCTATTTGTTTATAATGGGCGGGTGCTTATGAATGGGGTAATTTATTGGAGCAAATGTCAGCGTGCTTGTGTATTTCCCGAAAGTGAAAAGCGCCTTTGACACAATAAAGAAGTGGGGCCATTAAACGTTTTTGGGCTGCGATCGACGAAGGGCTTTTTGCGCCCTCTCGAATGGGCGAACTATTTGCTTTGTGTGCTCGCTGAGCGTCTTTCTTTAGGTGTAAGTAAGTAGCAAAGATGATCCACTTGTGGCAAGAAAATTCCACACTTCAGCTCGTCATATTTTCATTACGGTCCAGGATGGTTCAGTTTCCCAAAACAGCGTCACGGTTCCCTAGGGACGCAATTGTTTCCCTGAAAATGAATGCCTTCATGCACCGCCTATCTGTTGTCCCTTCTAAGTGACTGATGGCTCCCAGTGTGCTCATGTTGACATAGAAACGCTATCATGCAGATTTCAATTATGCCATGTGACTGTATTGTTTTCATTTACCGTACCGGTAATAGGGTGTAACTGTTTAGTTTGATGGAATATCCGCGGTCTCCAGAGCCCGCTCGTCTCCATATTATGCGGCCGTTTTGCTGGATTTGCCGCTGGGGTGCCGCAATGCCCGAGAGATGGATGGCTTTGGCAGCTTTCAAGGATCCCATTCAATGTTAACCGATCGATTTCAATCAATGCAAATTACAGCGGTTTTAACTTCAATTCTTTCCAAATTTACCAAAACATTGCATTGTCGCAACTAATCGGAGCGGATGATAAGAGTTTCCTTTATGTTTTTGCCAAAGTGTTACTCAAATCGTAGTTCAAGAGAGTTCTGGAGGAAATTTTTAATTATCAACCTGCAAGGTATCACTTTATTAATGGGCAATTTTCAAAAAGTCGCATTGTCTAAACCAAACAGAGCTCACAGTGGAAATTGCTGGACCTTGAACAGCGTACCTTTCTCCATGCTTGTCTAAAATTTCACTCAAATGGGATCTCAAGGGAGTTAATATTTCAGCTCATTAAAGGGCAATTTTCAAATAATAGCACACCGAAAATAAACGGAAAATTTCCCGAAATTTTCTGGATCTTTTCAGAAGACACTATTCTCAATGTTTCTCTTAAGTTTCATTAAAATCAGAGTTGGGGGAAGTTTTGGAGGCATTTTCAAACCCTAACCTGCATAGGTAAGATTTTACCTCATTGATTGGCAGTTTTCAAAAATTTGCACTGTCGAAACTGAACAGAGCAGATGCCGCAACTTTCTGAGTGTTTTACACG
>NW_026017213.1:4141518-4160470 GCF_020466585.1 Dendroctonus ponderosae
CATAGTCGAAAATAAACGGAGCATTTCACGCAATTTTCTGGAGCTTTTCAATATACACTATTCTCAATGTTTTTCTTAAGTTTCATTTAAATCGGAGTTTGGGAAACTTTTGGAGGAATTTTCAAATCTGAACCTGCATAGTTAAGATTTTACCTCATTGATTGGCAGTTTTGAAAAATTCGCAGTGGCGAAACTGAACAGAGCAGATTCCGCAACCCTATGCTTATTTTACACGGCACCAGTTTCTATGTTTTCCCAAAGGTTTACTCAAATTGGGGTTTTACCGGAATTTTCAAAACTGAACCTGCAAAGTTAATATCTCACCTCCTTGATGGCTCATTTTCAAAAAATCGCATAGCCGAAAATAAACGGAGCATTTCCCGCAATTTGCTGGATCTTTTCAAAAGACACTATTCTCATTGTTTTTCTTAAGTTTCAGTTAAATCGGAGTTTGGGGAAGTTTGGGAGGAATTTTCAAACCTGAACCTGCATATTAAAGATTTTACCTCATTGATTGGCAGTTTTGAAAAATTCGCAGTGTCGAAACTGAACAGAGCAGATGCCGCAACTTTCTGAGTGTTTTACACGGCACCAGTTTCTACGGTTCCCCAAAGTTTTACTCAAATTGGGGTTTTACCGGAATTTTCAAAACTGAACCTGCAAAGTTAAGATCTCCCCTCCTTGATGGCTCATTTTCAAAAGGTCGCATAGCCGAAAATAAACGGAGCATTTCACGCAATTTTCTGGAGCTTTTTAATATACACTATTCTCAATGTTTTTCTTAAGTTTCATTTAAATCGGAGTTTGGGGAAGTTTTGGAGGAATTTTGTAACCTAAACCTGCATAGTTAAGATTTTACTTCATTGATTGGCAGTTTTGAAAAATTCGCAGTGTCGAAACTGAACAGAGCAGATGCCGCAACTTTCTGAGTGTTTTACACGGCACCAGTTTCTATGGTTCCCCAAAGTTTTACTCAAATTGAGGTTTTACCGGAATTTTCAAAACTGAACCTGCAAAGTTAAGATCTCACCTGATTGATGGCTCATTTTCAAAAAAATCACATAGCCGAAAATAACTCGAACCTAAATGGAGCGGATACCAGAAATGTCTGGACCTTTTAAAAGACACTTCATTTTAACTTTTCCTAAAGTTTTACTAGAATCTGAGTTGAAATGGCGGGTGAAGCAATTTTCAAAATTCACTCGCAAACTTAAACGTGCAATTTATTGTATGTGGGTTTTTAAAAATCCGCCATTTTGAGTTTTCTGTTTTCATAAATTTTTACTCAAATTGGAGCCCTAATGGGGTCTGGAGCAATTTTCAAAATGGAGTCTTTAAACTTGAAGAAGCAACTTAATGAATGCGGGTTTTGGAAAACACGCCATTTTGAAACTAGGTTGTGCACAGTTCGGAAAGATTTTCCATCCCTTATTAGGAACGTGGGTTTCTGTTTTTTCAAAGCTGCACTCAAATTAAGGCTTTAATGGGCTCTGGAAAAACTTTAAAATTTCAGCTTGCAAACTTGAATTGAAGGCTTTGAAAAATTTGCCCTTTTGAAACTAGACTGAGCACAGTGCGGAAAGTTTTTCGATTCTTCCGTGGAAACTTCATTGTCTGTTTTCGAAAAGTTTCACAACTTGCAGGCGCAAACCGATCTCATTCTGTGCTCTCTTCCACCTTCCGTCTACCAGAACACTCACATCCTCAAACCCTGTGAACTTGAAGTTTCTTTAATTAAAGCTTGTTTTGATGCTTAAGCAAACAACCAAACGGGTTACGGCCCTGAAGCGCCGAATCTATTTACAAACGGCCACTAAACACTTTAGGCCATGCCCATTAAGACCGGTAGATAATTTTGAATAACGATGGCCCCGGATAAAAGAACACAGCGAACAGAATTAATCGGTTGCATTTAGCGAGGGATTTCAATGCTTTGGTTTACTGCAAAATGAGTTTTAACGGAAATTGCTGGGGCTTAAAAACTGTCTGCGAAAAGTTGCTACTTAACTGGTTGCAGTGGCATTTTGTCCAACAATGCACTTTGTCATGAAACTTCCGCGGCTTATCTGCGCGCTCGAATGGTTCCCAGATGGGCTTCGCCCATCAGATTAAAGCCAATTTACCTTGCAAGACCGCATAATTAAGAAGAGGCTCATATCATTGCGTCGGGATCTGGTGACATGATTCCCTTAATTATCCTAATTTATTTGCCAAGATCGCCATCTGAGATAGGCAGGCAGCTTGTTTACCCGTAGACTGAGGAGGAGGCTTTCAGAATGCCATTCTGTTGCAGAGTCGCCCCTGCTCGAAGAAACGGCCATCAGTGCATCGACCCCAAAGCCCACACCAGCCGAACCGGATGAGAATCTGCTCCTCAACACCGATCTGCCCATTTTCCTCGCCGAGCCTCAAAACTCCTTTGTGGTGAAGAATCGCGCCGCCACCCTACACTGTCGTGCCGCTCATTCGCTTCGCCTCTACTTCAAGTGCAATGGAGCTCGCAAAGTCGACACTCAGGACTTTCATTTCGTCGATCCTCAAACGGGCGTGCGGATCATGGAGGCGGAGGCCAATGTCACCAGGGACATGGTGGAGGAGTTCTTCGGCAAGGAGAAGTTCAAGTGCGAGTGTTTCGCCTGGAATGGCAAGGGCAGCATCAAGAGTCAACCGGCCACTGTGGAAGTTGCATGTGAGTTTTTGAACAGCATCTTTTTCTTTGGTACTTCTTTCGGAGGAAGACGTGCTAATCACGAGACCTGAGTTCAGTGACGTCATACGTCAGGGCTGAGCGAGTTTGTGTCAAGCGCTAATTGAAAACTTAACAGGTTTACTGAAACAAAACCTCAGAGCGGTCATGAGATTTTTGCAGCAAAAACGTATTTTAACTATGGCGTTTTAAAAGACAATTCTGTTTATTGATAGGGGATAGTAGGGATGATGTTAGGGGCCATTCATTCTCTTTCCCCACACCAGCGAAATTGGCACAATGGTTTCTAAGTACCTCCTACTTACATTTAACTGGAAATGTACCTTTCTACATCAAGCACTTTGAAAGTGCATCTAGATTAGTAGATAGGGAGGACACTAGGGAACACTCCTCTGCTATTCTTACCCGGCAGCGGAAGCCGTGGGAGAGCACTAACATTTTTTGTTGATGGAGCTTGTTTTGTCCCAGAGTTCTCGAGAGATTTGTTGAGAAACGTTTTTAACGGTTCCTCTTTTGCAGGAAATATTCCTATAGCCAGGAACTTTGAAAGCTTATCTATATTAGGAGGTAGGGGAGTGGCTAGGGAACAATCTTCTTCTAATCCCACCTGGCTGTGAAAGCCGGGGCCGGTAAATGAAAGTGGAAAGACGGTTCCCTAATAGTTCCTGCTTTTGCTTTAGTTGGTCGGACAATTTCTAGTTGAAGATACTAGTTTCGCCTTAAAGTTCTCATGAGAATTTTCAGAAAAAACTGCATTTTAACAAATGCTCTTGAGGATGAAAAATCACTGTTCTTCTATATCCTTGAACTTTGAAAGTGAATCTCGGTAATAGATAGGGAGGACACTAGGGAACACTCCTCTGCTATTCTTACCCGGCAGCGGAAGCCGTGGGAGAGCACTCAAATTTTTAGTTGATGGAGCTTGTTTTGTCCCAGAGTTCTCGAGATATTTGTTGAGGAACCTTTTTAACGGTTGCTCCTTTGCAGGAAATATCCCTAAAGCCAGGAACTTTGAAAGCTTATCTATATTAGGAGGTAGGGGAGTGGCTAGGGAACAATCCTCTTCTATTCCCACCTGGCTGTGAAAGCCGGGGCCGGTACATGAAAGTGGAAAGACGGTTCCTTAATAGTTCCTGCTTTTGCTTTAGTTGGTCGGACAATTTCTAGTTGAAGATACTAGTTTCGCCTGAAAGTTGTCATGAGAATTTTCGGAAAAAACTGCAATTTAACAATTGCTCTTGAGGAGGAAAAATCACTGTTCTTCTATATCCTTGAACTTTGAAAGTGATTCTCGGTTAATAGATAGGTAGGACACTAGGGAACACTCCTCTGCTATTCTTACCCGGCAGCGAAAGCCGTGGGAGAGCACTCAAATTTTTAGTTGATGGAGCTTGTTTTGTCTCAGAGTTCTCGAGAGATTTGTTGAGGAACGTTTTTAACGGTTGCTCCTTTGCAGGAAATATCCCTAAAGCCAGGAACTTTGAAAGCTTATCTATATTAGGAGGTAGGGGAGTGGCTAGGGAACAATCCTCTTCTATTCCCACCTGGATGTGGAAGCCGGGGCCGGTAAATGAAAGTGGAAGGACGGTTCCCTAATAGTTCCTGCTTTTGCTTTAGTTGGTCGGACAGTTTCTAGTTGAAGATACTAGTTTCGCCTTAAAGTTCTCATGAGAATTTTCAGAAAAAACTGCATTTTAACAAATGCTCTTGAGGAGAAAAAATCACTGTTCTTCTATATCCTTGAACTTTGAAAGTGAATCTCGGTTAATAGATATGGAGGACACTAGGGAACACTCCTCCTCTATCTGCGTCTCAGACAAATTGATTGAGACACAGAATTTCTTATTACCTACTACTTACGTTTCAGTCGATGGAACAACTTCTAGTCGATACTTTTGCCGAGGAAAAAGCATTTTAAAGACCAATAGGTAGGGAGGATGCTAGGGAACAATTATACTATGTTGCTGGGGCAAATCGACCATTCTGAGAGGAGCTTCTACTTCTAACTTTCCAGTTTTTTTGACTTTAAAAGTTCGACTTCAAAAGCAGATTAATAACATATTCTAAACGAACTGTCTGCGATGTGGCTAAATTGCTATATTTAGCCGATTTGCATAAACACTTGGCGCATATTTCTCCATATGTATAAAAGCCATTAAAGTCTGAAACGTTGTTTAATGTGGTTTTTTTTCAAGTACTATTCGCGGTTTTATTGGGTTTTGGCGAGGAGAATTTGGTCGCTTACTAAGCGGCGAATGTTTAGGTCGCGAGTTTGCCCCTTTTGCGTCCTCACATTTGCTACGCAGTTATTAAATTAATAGTTGCTGCAAAGTGGTCTTGATTAACTAAATTAAATTAAGTGCTGTCGTCCTAATGCGATTATTATGCAAGTGGATGGGCAAATTATTCGAAAGCGACCGGGTCAGTCATTCTGTCATTGCTCACGGTTTAATAAAAAGCGAAGAAAAACCGATGTTTGGCCGATTGACGCGTCCAATTAGGCCAATCGGATACGGCTAATTGAAGCAGATCAAAGGCCTTTGTGAATGTGATCGATTATTTTGCCTTGACTGGGCGCTAAAAGACGGGCCAGATGAGGCAAACACGCTGATCTAAATAATAGGAATATTTTTAGTTTCACTTGCTTTGGACTGTTGTCCAATTGTTGAAAGTCCCGCAGGAATTTCTGGCCGAGCATGTGGCAGTACTTTACGTCTCTCATGATTGTTTCCTTTCGGTGTGACGGCAAACATTTGGATCTATTTCCGTACTTCCTTAGACGGCTAATCATCGACTCATCGATCGAATCGATGATGATTTCCTTTTGGGGGCGAAAATTCCTAATTTTAACCCACTTGAAGCTGAGCTAGAATAAATAATGCCCAGGCTTTGTAATATGTTTGTTTAATTGACTGGCCGTCCTAATTGGTGATTGTAAATATGCGTCTAGAGCTTTGCTTAGTTGCTAAGTTATTGCCCGCTTCCACTAAATGACTGCTTAAAATAAACCAGCTTAAGTGCAGATTCTTGTTCTAAGTGTTTTCCTGCGAAACTGTTCCGATTGCATTTATGCGGTCTGGGCGACCATGTTGGGATTATGAAAACCCAGGCGTCGAAAATCCCACTTGGAAAGGTGAAAAATGAGTGAAATTCTGCACGGCAAAGACTCGAGTCCCGTAAATTCCCGACCGATCATAAGCGACTTGCAAAACGTCCCGTTCTGTATCCCGTTTTCCGCCGCTCAATTTTTCACGACGAAACGGCTAGAAAAGAAGCAGCGGAACGTCTTGGGTGGCAGCCAGATTTATAAGTTTACTTATGGATGTCGATAAAACAGATCGCCCTTTTTTGTTCTCGTAATAAATGATGATAGTGTGTAATGAACTCGACGAAGATATGAGCATTTTTTCTGCGTTCGGGCACGGCTTGCAAGGAACGAGGAAAATATACAGTCACAATATTTATAAATGTGTCGTGTTGAACAGAAAATGTGGCCGTATTGGTGATGAGCTGCCAACTGATCGGTTGTTTGATTGGAAAACAAGCAAATCGGATCATATCAGAAACAGGAAGATTTTTGTAAATAAAATAATATTCTAGGGCTGCCACATGAGGGCTTTTTCACGCTTGCAATGTTTATTTTGCAACTTTTCTCGCCGATCCTACTGGATTTTGTCTCATCTACTCTTATGAGGGAACAAAAGGCAATTAAGATTAATATTTTACATCACTGACTCAAAAATAAGGAGGTTCAAATTTTCGATTCTTCGGCGTTATCAGGCCACTTTTCAAAATTTTTGTCCGAGTTGCGTTTGTCCGAGTGTCTTTTGCATTAAACAATATTTTAAAGTTTTTTTGGACTTTTTTTTAATTTTTTTTTTCATTGGTGCCATCATCCGGCATTGGGTGGTAAGTTGTCACAAATTTCGCGTTTGTTTCAATAGTGTTTCTTTTCAACTTCCTGAGAGACAAAAGCGGTAAAACTTTATGTTTTTGTAAAACTAAAAACTCTAAAAGTGTCGATTTGTGCTATCATCAGGCATTGGGTAAGTGGTCACAAATTTCGCGTTTGTTTAAAAAAACTCGTTTTTGCATGTTTTTGATATCTTTGCAGAATCCACAACATTTCGATTTTTTGCCATTTTCAGGGCTTGCGTGTTTGTTACAACATTTTCAAAATTAGCGCTTTGGTTCCAATCGAATGCTTTTTGCAAATCATTTTTCGAGCTCTGAATGACGTGTACAATGTCTTGAACAAAATTCTGAAAGTTTCGAGTTTTGTATCTGAAAATTTCGCAATTTTCAGGTAGTTTTTTTATGAAGTTGATAATTTAACTAGAGTTCGTTCATTTTAAATTATGGATGACCAATAGAGGTGAAGATGTGCACATGATTGAATTTTGTGGGAAACATTCGGTTGCCAAAACCCGGAAAGTTTCGCATTTTGCGCCATTTACAGACATTTTATGGCGAATTTCGTCCAAGAAAAGTGCAAGCGTGTCTCTTGCAACGAATTCCTAGAGAACTGAAAAACGGTACAGATTTGCACGTTATTGCATTTTATATGCGGGAAAGTCGATAGTAGAAACCCGGAAAGTTTCAATTTTCAACCAATAGAAGATAGATGGATGTAAATTTGGAGTACTGATGGATTTGCCTTCGTCCGTTAGTTTCTTTATATTGCGAGCCATCATCAGGCAATTTTTGATGTGTGATTCTAATCATATGGCAAATTAAAGTACTCGATTTGAATTTGAATAGTCATAATCAGGACAGTTTTCAAACTAAATTTGTTAAAACCACAATGTGTTAGAATACAGAGTTGCTCAAATAGAAATTTAGGGGTATGATTCGTATCAGTTGGCATGTATGCAGCATATATTTTCTTTGGTAAAACTGGGGTTTGTGAACAAAAAGCGGTGGCATAAAGTTGTCCATTGGCGTGTCAATTTCTGGGCACAATAGTTCAAGTTGGGCTAAACACTGCCGGGTCGCAGGACACAATCGGGCCTTCCCAGCCAACTCTATTACGCGTTCAGTTTGCTCTCGATATCGCCTATATTGGGCCATTGTTATAATTTCTACACAATTGCCCGTGTAAGGGCTCGTCAAACACATTATACACCATAAATCGCCCAACTCTAGCCCACCCTCCCTCAACCCTTAATCCATTTCGTGGATTGTATTAATCAACTCCTCTTGCTGATGTGTATTTGCTTTGGCTTATTGAATCTATGGAAAACGAACCATTAAATTATTCATCTACGGTCGTTTTGCAGGCTTTTGATTCGGAGAAATTGCTGCTTAGCATGGGACCAAACTGCCGATTTACCGTCGAAAGAAAAAACACCTTTTTCCCATCAACTTTGCGCAAAAAGCTCTCGGTTTGCCTGTAAAAAATTCATGACATCTCCGCTGCTCAGCAAGCGAGCATAGTGACGCTGTATATTATTGTCAGCAATTCCCCCTTGTCGCTGGAAATTTGGAATTTAAAGCTTAGAGACCGTAATTCCCCAGACCGGGCTCACTCTTCCAGAAAAAAGGGCTCAGTCGCAGGTGTTTCGATGGAATTGTGGACTCCCTTCGGTGCCAAGGCACTTGATTTCAATAATTGAACGTTTTTATACCTCCGAACTTCCTCTTGGGACAATCAGGGCGTTTCGTCCACTGTCGTTCACATTGAAGGCTTTTCTGTGCAAAGCTCCATCCGAACAGGCCAATTTGGGTGGAATCAGAAAATGAAGCAAATTGGGGCACAACATTCGAAACTTTCCGGGTTTATAGAACTGAGTTTGCTCAGCATTTCTCGCGCAAAACGCCCAACTTTCCTTCTTGCTCGCTTTTTGCATCAGAGTTCTCGGAAAAGGTGGGTACATGAAACAGTCCTTGAAAAACAAATAAGTTAAAAAAAAGTAAAAAATTTCCTGACAAAGCCCCAAATTCGAAACTTTTGATCATATGTTTCGGACAAGGCGACTGCATAAAACAGTCTTCGCAACACCAGCGAGTTTCAGAAAAATTGTCAAAAATTCCCCGAAGCAGGGACAAATTCTGTCTTCTGAGTCTTCTGTATAAAACGCCCAACGTTCAGTTTTTACATCACAAGATTACAAAAAGAAACGTGTTTGAAATTGGTCTTGTAAACCAAGCGAGCTTTAAAAACATTGCCAAAAAATCCCTTAATAGAACTGATCCTTTCTATAACATGCAGAAGAATGTGGCGCCCTGTTGCAGAGTCGTTCGCTTTTAACACCACAGTTTCCAAGAATGGGAAAGAGGGCGTGAAGACGACTGTAAAAGTTGAAAGAAGCAGGGAGGATCGTTGTTGTCAAGCAAATTGGAGGCATAAAGTGCTTGAAATATGAACGGGCGGAGGTTTTTGCAACGCACCAACAATTAGGCCGAGATTCTTGGCCAGAGTTTCCATGCAGTGAAAAAGTGAGCCACTAATGAACTGCAGGCTCCTGTTAATTAGTCGCTATGATTAAAGTTCTCGATCTATCATCAGTGCGGTGTTTTGCGATGCTTCGAAATTTTGCCAGTTTAGTTTACAAATTGTCTCCAAACGCAGAGTTCTACTGAACAAGACTCGAATGGATTAAGACACTTTTGGGGTGCGCGTTTGGGGTTTTAGTTGACGGATTTTGTATACAGATTTCGTTTTATTAGGCCAAGTGCAGAAAAATATGTGGGCAAGTTCAAGATAATGTATGTATAACTGCTTAAACAAATATCTAAAATCCGGGTTTGAGAATCAACAGAGAACCAACACCCTGGAATGTTCGCCTATCATCCAACGCTGATTATTTAGTTTAGTTCGAAGTGTTTGTTTTCTTTTCTAGGCCTTTGTCTGGCTTGAAAATTCTCCGATTATTATTCCAGAAGGTTTCAGCAAAGCTTTTTTTTGGATAAAGAATTTGCAAAAAAATCTGCTTAAAATTATACTCTTGGCTCGTTCGTTCTTGTAGTGGTCCTTGGTACTATAAAAAGGAGTTTTTCAGAAACAGTCGAAAACGGCTAGTGGTAGGATTTATAGGAATTTACCAATAGTTAGCTGTTACGATTATTGTTTAAAAGTGGCCAGTTTCTTGCGCTTTTAGGCCGTCGTGGAAAAAAATGATTGTTGACGCTTCGTACGCACAAATAACTTACATCTTCAGAGGTGTGTTTGACGAAGAAATCAGCTCTGCGGATTCAGGAAGCAATTCTTTTCCACGACTCTCTAAAAACCCCAAAACCTGATTAGATTCCAATCTTCTATTTCCATCTCGAAACGAATCTTTTTCTGACGTTTCACAAGCGCGAGTTACCAACATCCTCAGTAGTGTTTTGACATCAGTTCAGTGTAAGATTTCGAGCAAAATGGAGGGTATATTTGAAGTTTATTCCAACTTTGTCGAAGTCCGAGTAAACCTGTGTTTTGCTCGAAAGTTTGTGTAAGTGTCCAGTAAACGCCAAGTGCACTAAATGTGGCACAGATTCAACCAATGGGCATGCAAAACATATTTTCCATGACGGCTTAACATTTTCTATAGCATGTTTTCAATTTTTGTATTGTATTTCAATTCAACAGTAAATTGGCGTCTTTTCCAAAATCAATGCGAAAGTAGGTTCACTTTTACTCTAATACTTGTACACACTGTTCCGCATTTTTTCATCCCCAAAACAAATCAAATATGGCAAATATCTGTGGGGATTCGAAGGTTTTTGTAATATTTATAGTGCGACCGCGACCAAATTAGTGTTCGATTGATCGTATTTGCATTAGGGCCTGTACGCGTTCGATTTTGATTTAATTTAGATAGGCTCATACATACAAACTCGTCCAATGCGTAAATCTAATCAACTAGCGTCGTTACCATTAGTATTTGCTTTGATTTATTTTCATATTTATATAGCTGGAACCGGTTTTTGTCGCTTCCCCGAATTAAATATTTCGCATCGGCATTTGATAAATATCCGATTAAATGTGATACAATTAGTTATGCGCTAAATAGTGTTTGTGTTCGGGATTTCTGGCCATATTTGCGAACAAAGTGATTTTATCTAATTAATATCAGCGGCTAATCGTTCGTTAATAGATTGCGGTGGAATTGACGCGCATTCAAGAAGCAGAACAACACTAATTAGGCTGGTAGAAACATCGAGAAACATGAATTGTGACATCGTCGACATTTTAATCACGTCGCGAACAATGGCGCAAAAACAAATAACCAGTTTGAATCTAGTCGTTGATGTTTCCTGCAGGAACGTTTCCAGGACGCACAGATTTCCATTGTTTCTGACCGTTTTCACGCCGTTGGACTTTCCACGGGACACCCGAAATGTCCCTACAAAAGGACTGGGTGACGTGAAAGCCGACTATGGAAATGATGGAATTCTCGCTCAGAAAGAAGCAGGATTTTCTCTGGATAAATTCATTAAAAATAAAAGCCTGGATGGTAGAATCCCCATGCTCAAAGCCCCGTTAGCCTCGTCATTACCCAACGAATTGCTTGTCAGACTTGCAAGTAAAATGCAAATGACAACAGTTTCCTATGTAAACTGGAAAACAGTCAATAAGAAAACTGCATAAGATATTCAACTTTAGTGTCAACTTCCGGTGGCAGGAGAAAATGGGAATTTTTCTGCTGCCGGCGATGTTTGTGCTGGGACAAATTTGCCTCATAAATTGAGGAGTTAATCGAAATACTTTGCAAGTCTAGTTTAAGGCAGGAGTCACAGGGTTTTTTGTTTAGGGAAAAGTGGATGGTTTTATGAAGGCTCTAGTGGCGGCTCGCATCAGGCCTCAAGTTTTGAGGGTGGAAAATATGCAAAAATTCTGTTGCACAATTTGATCATAAATCGCCCTTTGAGTGTGAAGACACAACATTTTCCGTACTTGTGGCACAAGAACTTCACTAACTTTAAACCAGTAAATTTGAACTTGTGTTGTGTGCATCAAGAGTTAAAAATTGCGCTGAATGCAGTTGGGCTCAACAAAATTGCCCAATTTGTTTGACAATGTATGGGCCGATTAAGTAAAAGTAGTGATTTAGTTTGGGATGAATGCGCTTTGGGAAAATCAAAAGAAAAATGATGCCCCGTCGACTGGGTATGGCGAAGCGGTGGAAGCAAGCAGGCACAAGTAGAAGTTTCGAGAAATCCGCAGCCGTTGTTTTGCAAGTCAGCAAGAAAAGCGCAAATTTGCATAATTTCAATTGAAAAAGATATATTCCGCGGAAACCGCGAAACAAATGCGCAATGTAAACAGCACCAACAACCGTCCGGGAAAAGGAAGCAAATACGGATTTTTATACATATTTATAAGGGGCCCTGTAAATAGTTGTGTCGCTCCACTTGTTCCGAGCGCATCAGATGCACAAATCCAAATTGTGCAACGCAATGGAAAATTGTTTTGCCTGTACTTATTTGCTCGTGAATTGTCGTCGCCATGCAGCGCATTTATCACAAAAGTACGCGAACTCGTCGAGGAGCATTTAATGGAGAGTTAGAGATATGGATGCGGCGGCTCTAATACAAATTTCATTTAAGTTGAGAACTTGAGGATCGGGACCAAGTTTAAGCCTTTGGCCCAATCCAGGTCTTAGCCGGGCTTTAATGCCCAAACTGTGGCAGCGCCAGATACAAGTTAAATGGCTTATGCAACACTTAGCACATCATCACTTATTCATGGTCCGCAGCTTTTCGGCTGGCTGAGGAAAATGGCCCATAATTAAAACATCCGAGATATTTATTGACTAGACCGAAGTTGCCCATAACTGAGAACCGCTCATAATTCCCGATTTATGGCTACCAGTTTTATGTAGCCGTGGACTTTACATATAAATCCATTCAAACCAGTCGTCGTCTTTGTCAATGAGCGATGGTTATTAGTTTCTTTGGCGCACCCAAGAAAATCATTCGTTCATCGGTTATGACAGCACCAAACAAGGCTAAAAACTGCCGTTTTATTGCTGGGAAAGTGGATTAAATTGGGCGAGGTAGAGCGCATCGTGTAAACTTCTTGCTGGGAAAGTTAGATGCGACCGAATTTCCATAAACAACTTTTCGGCATCAAATAAATTCGAATTCGACCAGCCCGAATGTAAATTGCCAGCCATAAGCCAGCCAATAAGGCGACGAACTTCACTATCAGTAAGCAAAACTCACAGTCGAAACAAAGTCGTACTTTTTTCGTGCAATAAATAATGTGGAAAGTTGAGATCTCATTAAAATTTACAGTCAATCCAGACGAATCGAACCTGATAATCTCGGGAAAAAGATGTGCGATTGATGGTCAAAACTACTGCGTTTGTGTAGATTATTGTCACACGGTTATATTAGAAGTATTCGCTGTGAAGGACAGGGACTTGGCCGTCACTATCACCGGATCCGAAATCTTTATATTTTTTTACTTATTGATACTGATACTTATATTGGTGATCAAGTAAAAAATAACCCCGTTGAAATAACACTGCGGTTAATACACAAGTTTCTAAAGGAAAATGAATGAGGGGCCACTTTGAGCAGTTATATAATTTTCCTATTAGTCGCTTTAAACGTTTTGGTATCTAATAAAGGTGTGCTAAACGGTTATTTTTCTGTAACGGGTTACAACGTTTCAGTTTCACCTTGGTAATAGGTTTCAAAATGCGGTTCCAAAAGGAACATGTAACTTTTTAAATTTTTCATTAAAAATGCAGACTGGTGATGATAGTAGAAGTAGCGATGATATATAATGATTTCCTTTAGAGTAACTACTTAAAATGACTCCTTAGAAGTAACTACTTAAAGAACAAAAACTGATAATAAACTAGAGTGATCAAATAAAATATACGGTTTATATGCGAAGACGTTTAAAAATCTAATTTTTATTTAAAAATGAATTAACATTGAAGAATAAAATTGTTTGCAGATGCTTTTTACTGATTCTAGTTCTTCGCACGTTTATGATAGCACCCGCTTTAGAAAATAATCTCTCGCATTTCGTTTCATAATAACATTAAATAATACACAATAACAACAAAAATAATCCCCTTTTTTAAGATTTATTAGAGAATGCCAGAACTAACCCAAACTAAATACTTATAGGCTAAAAATGCTGAATTATATCATCGTAGCGACTAAACAAATTTTCGCTGGTTCCTGAAGAACTGAACAATAATTCTTATAAACGAAAAGTGATACACAATCATCAAGGCAACGCGCAACTACATACCACATATTTTTCGTTGACAAATGGTTACTGAAACTGTTGCAACTGGATAGAGCGAGAGCGCTCGACGATGCCGCATCAGTTCTGTGCTGACGCTTTTTCAGGTTTATGAGACGGTTCCAAAAAAGAACCTTTAAGTCGGCAAACAGCTGCAGCTGATGCGAAGTGCGCACAACTGTTTCGGTTTTTATGAGACGGTTCCAAAAAGAACGGTTTAAGTCGGCAAACGGCTGCAGCTGGATAGGTTAGCATATGTAGGCAGCGACGGTTACAAAAAAAACCGGTTAAATCGGCTAGCTGTAACTACGGTTTCAGGTTACACGTTTGGAACACTGTTATTTTAGCGGTTACGTTAAATACCGACTATCCCTAGTATCTAAATTGTTGTGTAAGTACTTAGCAAGTTGAGATTAATTTATTGTTTGAAATTGTAATGGTTTAAAAAAAATAAATTGAGCCCCATATCAATGGGCGGGTTTTCGAAAAGAAATTGCTACTTTACTTACCCAAAAAGGGTTTTTTTTTGCAAAAATCACGCGTTTTCAACTAAACTTGACTCAATGAAAAATGCAACTTTTCCAATGGTTTTTGCAAAAACTGATTTTTGAAGTAGTTTTATTAGTTCATGATTCAAACTATCTAAAACTAGTTCCCGTGTATTTTTATCGTACAGGGTGTTAAAAATATAAAGCTGGAAAACCTGGTCGATTCCTGGCGAACTCGAGCAGCAAATTGGGTCTCAAACCCGATCGAATCCCATGTCTTGCTAGCTTGTTCCGAAACCCTGTAGAAGAATTTCTTATGGAAAGCTATCAAGTTATTTAGTCACCCTGTATAAGCTGACTGATCAAATGAAAACTTGCTTAGATTTTCCCACCTAATTTGTATGCGTAGCAAATAGACGGAAATAGCGAGCGACTGTGATTTGTGTATCCTTTTTGCGCTTTTTTCCCTCCAGATATTCCCCAGCAAACAACACTGGCTGCATAGTTATATATGGCGTGTATGTGCATTTCATGCATTCATTTCGGTCGGTTTGGCCAATTTCTGATCAATATTTATGATGCTGGGCATTAAAATGCGATCCTTTGCATTCACAGGACGGAATTGCTAGTCGAGCCACTGTCTTCACACCTTTTGTTCGCAATATTTATCACCTGTGAAACGCCAATCTTAATTGCTTGTGCAGACATTTTCAAATGCTTATTGAATTGCCAATTCCCAGCTAAGAAAAATGAGTTTTTATTTGGGTTTGGAGTGTGTTCATGCAGTAGTTTCTCACTGCAAATTGATGCTAGGGGGAGGTTTCGTTTTCCATGGCGCTTCCATAGGATGAGTTTCGGGAATAATTGAAACAGCTCCTTGTGCTCGGTTTCCTTGGCAGCATGTAATAGAAATCTCGTTATCGGTTTTCAACTTTTGCGGCTGCTTTCGCATGTCACATGTTGTTACGGCAGCTGAGACAATTTTCGTTATTTCCAAAATGACGGCTTCTGAATGGGTTCGTTAATTATCCGCTTCGAATGGAAACGCAAGTGATTTCCAACGCCGGAAAATGCCCCAGACGGAATTGTGCGAAATCGCTAAGAAACCATAGTCTTAAACATCTAATTTCCGTTTTGCTCGCTGGACAACATGAATGAGGCAAAAGGAATGAGCGTTATTGCGTCACTGCCAAAAAGCTTGAGACAGTCTTTACTGGGCGTCTCGTGATCCTCTTTGCTGCAAATTGACATTGGAGGGCAAAAAATGGCATTAAAAGTTTTCCGCTGTCGATCCGTCCAGTGGAAATCAGTTAGCTGATCGATCGCGCGTCCGGGAAAATCCCCCGTAACGAGACGGGATTATTTAGTCGTTAAGAGCTTCGGGAAATTGTCGGATAAATAGCAGAGGATCAACTTGGACACGTACGCTTGGCCTTGAGTCTGGTTTTCCTTCGGAAGTGACACGTGACGTGGCTCAGCTCTGGATAAAGGGGAATTTATCCGAAAAAAAAACAGTTCTTACCCTGAAACTGGTACGGAAAACTGGTCCCAATCAAAACCCATTGTGAACTGTTATATTCGTCTGGGCATTTTTCGAAATTAAAATCCCAAAGATGGATTTTCCGTCGAATGCGAGTTCCTCAAGCTGCCTTTTCATCAATTCATTCGTTCTGGCCCTTTGATTCGGTGCACTGTAAGCCGATTGATTCGGGAAAAGGCCGGGAAATGTATGCTCGAGTCGAAATTACTTTCGGAAAATCCGGAAATCACGTTAATTTTCTGGAGAATGGCTAATCTTCCGAATTTCATTTCGGAGCAAACTTATCTGGGGATTGATGTCTTAGAACTTCACCAGCAAATCCCGGCTATTGACTGTCTTGAGCCGAATTGCACTTGATGCAACATGGAAGCAGGCAGAGGAATTTAATGCTGAAATGGTCACTTAAAGTGCAGGAACAAACTGACGAATGTTCAACTGATCATCAAATGCATTTTCGTATGTCCAAAGAATAAATGTTCTGACGCGTTTTCTTCAATATATCTCAAAAACGACTGCTCCAATCAACTCTCGCCAAGCATACCTTTTTTAAACAAAATACTTGATGGCTATGAGAATTTTGATCTGGAAGTAAAATATCGGGTGGTTCAAAAAGTGATTTGGTTTTGAATATTTGAAATAAACTGGTTAAGATTTTATTCAAAATGAACGAATATTTCCTTTGCACTTTGGCTCACCCTGTCCCTCAGAATCTATTAACGCTTGAGATGAAAATACTGTGGACTTCAACGAAGTTTGAGAAAATCGACGTTTTTCTCTTGTCTGTTCATATGCTGGTTGGCGGCTCCGACCGCCCGATCTAACACCTTCAGATTTTTTCTTGTTCGGAGGCATGAAAGGAAATGCATACTTTACTGTTGTAAATCTTCAGCATCGTTGTAATTTATGTGTAGATCGTAATGGAGGTCAGCGCGAACAAATAACGTAATAATGATGATTAATTGACTGTGATTGATTTAATTTATCTTGGTATCGACCTACCATTTGTTATGTGCCTTAGAAGATACTGTTCCCTTTAGGGTAATCTCTTCTTTTATTTGCTGCAATTTTTTGCGCGTGAGCCTCAATTTGGAAACATTAGCAAATTAAAGATGTTTGGAGAACTCATAGATGTTCAATCTCTTATACTTACTTCCCTCTATAATCAGGCTCTTTCTCTTTTAAAAGATTGCAAAAAATGTAGCAAAAATCCAATTAAAACGCAATTAATCAGACCATAAGCAACGTTAATAGAGGCCATAAAGCAGACATTTGCCACAGAGTTGGGGCGTGGGCCTTAAAACCATCAAGAGCACTAAATTAATAGTTCCAATTAAAGCCGTAGAAATAACGATGATTTAACAGGCTGAACAAATATGCAGATGATGATGGCATGAAACAAACCGTGCGTTAATTGTCGCTTGAAAGACAACAATTACTGTTTTAATAAACATTGTTCCGGTACCTCCATGCTTAAGCAGACCATTAAAAAGGTCGCGCTTAGTCATTGCTGGTGTCGATTTTCTGGCGAATTGCTTCAATATTGACTCAAGTTGAAAAATAGGGGCTGTTTTTCGGCAAACAATCGCCCAAACAACACGGGCGACGAATGAGTCACATTGAACCCTACCTGAACATTTAAATTATCGGTAACGGATTCAATTAGTCATATTGCACACACCCCAAGTTGAAAAGGTGGAATTTGCCGTGGGAAAGATTGGGGTTTTTTAAGCCCCAGAGAAGCCAAACCACGTCCCTTATGGAATATAAGTTGATTACCAGTTCAAGGAAAAGGACTAAGAAACGACACCCGATCGGCGCAGGAAGAATAAGACGTAGCTGATCGAATTACTCGAGGGTGAATCGGACAAATAACCGGCTGTAAAGGTTGGCTTAACACCGACCCACGAAACCCCAATCCTGCTTAGCAGGTTTCCCAGAGACTCATTTGCTTACAATTTTGTTCGCAACATTGCCATGTGCATTGATATAGAGGGTGACAAATGTACAACTTGCCTTCGAAGAAAAGTCGACGAAACAGAAATATTCGGCTTCTAATCGCTCCACTTTTTCCGTTTATTCAACGATCTTCTAATTTAGTTTTCTCTATCGTTTTTCATACACTCAAGCCTTCAGATATCGGCATGGACAAAAATTTAAATGTTTAAAATCGGGATTTTGTGCTGGCCATGGTGTCTTTTACCGCGACCAATACTAACGCCCGGACAGTGAAACTGTCCGGCCTCGACTCTATAATTAGACTCTGTCCAACTCGGCAAAAATCTGTTCACCCAACGAATGTTTATGATGTCAACAACTCCCAATGTATAGCGCGAGTTGCCATTATTCGCTGGCAATAAATCCCKGCATTATTAAATCGAAAAAGAGCGCTTGTTGTGGCTTTCCGATAGCCGCTCATCCTTCCTTTCGCGGTATTAATTTCAATAAACCATAAAGTCGTRAAACGATTTTCATAAAACCGAAATTTACGACTAGTTGGCTCGGCCCCCATGCAGTTTTGCATAGTTTCCTTTTGTTTTTACACGCGGCCCTGATCCCGTCCGTATATCCATGGAGTTTTTCGGCTGGGGTCGATCGCGATCCATGACAAATTTCCCGGCCGGCCAAAGTTTCTGTCCCGTCCCGATATATAATCCACCGCCGTTCCCGGTCCGTATGCAAGGAATTAGCCGGACATAAATCGACTTCCTCTTTTCTGCTCGCGAAATATTACGATCCTCCCTGCCGGTTGAGCACGACTTTTTACGGCCTTTCTGCATAGATGACTTATTGTTCCTGGTCGTCTCGTAATGGATTTCGCTTTTTTTAAACTGGAGTTTTCGCTGCGCCATCAAACAAGGGGATCTGGAAGCTTGCAGCTTGAAGTTTCTGGGTCAATAATAAGGAGGAAATCGTGGGTTGCACATCGTGAATGCGCAAAAAACGGAAGAAATCAGGGTGGAAGGAAGAAATCTTCGATTGAACTTCATGACGCTCAAAAAACGCTTAAAATGAGCCAAAAAATG
>NW_026017213.1:4161469-4188066 GCF_020466585.1 Dendroctonus ponderosae
ACGATTTAATAAGAGGCTTAATTTTACACATCTTTGACCCACCTGTTGTTGCAAACCGAAGAGCTATTTTTAGTTTAGAAAATATTGAGACCAGAGGTTGCCTTATCAGTTTTAAGTTTCAGAAGGAACATATTCCGAACATATTAAATATAAATTCAAAATCAAATAGTTAGGTTATGGGTAAGAAGTTAGAACCTGCGATGTTAGTAGTGTTGCCAATGTTCAAATTAGCCCAAACAATTTTCACATAAAATCCGTCATTACGCAATAATGGCGTACATTAATCAGGAAAAAAGTTTAATTTAAATTTACAATACGTTTCTTATTCTATTATAGCCGCTTATTTTATTACTAATATTAGAAATAAGTCAAATATGTCAACACCGTCGTTCTGCTTTTTAACGTGATGCTTATTAACGTTACCGCTACTCGTACGTAAATAAAGGAACACGTTATCCTCTAATAACGTAAACGGTTATTTCTTTAACGTAAAACGTATTGCAATTAAGAGGCCTAAAAATTATTAATTTCACCACTTCGCTATGGTATGCAACTTGTACATGTATCTGATAAAATCGAGTCAAAGTCCGCTTTCATTGATCTTCTTACGCCGTGCAGTGTTACCCTTTGCAACTTGTTTAAGAAGTTCGTTGGTCGAGAAGAAATCCTATATTATCCACAGTTTAGTTTGCAGTGGCAAACACTGTTGATCTGACTAGTAGAGGTTTTTCTTCCTACGCCGCGCAGTGTTGCCTCGTGTAAGATTCCCCCGAACTTCTGCTACAACACCTGATACGAAACAGGCCATATGAAGTGGAGAAAGGGAGAGATTTTTGATTTCAATAGAAAAACTGTTGAGAGAGAGAGAATTCAATTTAGGTTTGGTTGAGTTAGTTGATATTCATCAGCTGTCGCTGTGTTGTTTCGCGTTGTCACCGGACGTCCAATATGAAACAGAAAGGGGACAGACACATAGAGTGTAAAGAGCCAGAAGGGTAGAGTCGCGCTGATTGTCCGGCTTTTTAATTTCGACGTGGAGTTATAATGGAGCAGCGACGCTTCAAAGGGCATTATGTAACTGGGGAATGGAGGCTCGGTTCCGATTGAAACACATCCAGCTGAGAGGTCGTTTTGTTGTTAGTAAAACGTTCTAGAAACGGGAAATTCTAGCGCATTTCGTTATCTAGCGTTGAATAAAATAAGCGGCCCCGCAATTGGAACACTATAATATTAATTAATCGCCGCAGCTAATTGATATCGAAGGCCATTAATTACCAGCGTTTAAATTATAATGTAAATTGAACATTAGCGGCTAATGTTCGGGGTGGCTTTGTGCCATTTCGAAAATTGGTTTTGTTGGGGAAATTGCGGGGATTGGAAAAAGGCGCCTTATTTGACTTTTCAAACTGAATTAAGCCCGGATGGAAAATCAATTTCTCGCCTTGTTAAGCGGCGATTATTTCCCCACTTGGCAATGAAAAGCATCTGCTTTTATTCGGTGCTTTGACAAAAAAGTCTTCTTCTTCCGTCGCCGACGTCGTCGTTTTCTCCCTGTTCGTGGCTTCGAGGCGAAACAGATTGTTATGTCAACCGCTTCTACACGTGACAGTTTCTTTTATAATTGATTTTTTTGTGATGTCGCTTTTAAAAGGCGCTTGTCTGCTGAACTTTTTCTACATTTCTCTGAACCTCTCGGCTCTCTTCTCTCCTTAATTGAAAATTCAAGTATAGTGAATATAGCTCGGCTCACTCGTCGTTTTTCCACAAAAATGGCACGTTCACGTTCACTGTGTTCTTTCAGCACAATTACCCGTTATGTGTATTGAAACGCGATGTCTAACAAGAAATGCACCTTATAAAGGAAGTCCCAATGGAACTGCACACACACACACAGACACAGACAAACACCGACCAACTCGATGTTGATTTTACATAATTTTTTTGTCGCGCTGTTGAAGCGAACGACAACTTTGCAAGGAAAAAAAACGCCTGAACGGACATGTCTTGATTACTCCAATCAAAAATTAATTCAAACAAGTTCCAGTTTACCTCTGCGATAAGATAATCTGGCCCTGCTAATGGCAGGCAGTCCTTCTACCAGTTTAATTACACAAATTCGAGTGCGACGTCTTAATAACCCACCTAAACGCCTTTTATCTGCATAAAATGAAAGCCAGCTCGTTTCGAACTGTAAACACGACTGTTTAGCATTTTGCCTAATTCATAATTAAAACGATCTAATTAATCAAGGGGACGCATTAACTAGTTGCAAAAGGCATCAATTCAATCGACTCCCTACAGGTTTGTTTCGTCTCTTAGTCATGCTCCCAGTTGCACCTGTTGAATGGCGTTACTCTGCAGTAGGCGTTACTAATCGTTAATCTGCTATAATTTTCACCAATAATGTACCTTACTGAATGTGTGCCTATCACATACAAGTTTCTTCGAATATATGGTTGAGTATTCATGGGTCTTCAAAAATTTTTGTGTATTTTGCCGCAAAAAATCGAACTCTTTTTCTTTGAATTTGCTTGACGGCCTACTAGAGATGGGATAAACGGTTTTTAACAAGGTTACAACGTTCCAGTTTCACGTTGGTAATAGGTTTCAAAAGGCGGTTCCAAATGGAACATGTTACTTTTAAAATTTTTCATTGAACATGCGCAATGATGATGATGGTAGAAATAGTAATGACAAATAATGATTTAATTGAAATAAAATAAAATATTCTAAAATCAAAAACAAAACATGGGTCAGAAGTACCTGCTTAAAGAACAAAAGAACTGATAATAAACTAGATAAAATGTATAATTAAATCTGATTAAATAAAATATACGCTTTATTTGCAAAAATGTTTAAAAATCTAATTTTCATTTAAAAATGAATTATCGTTTAAAAATGAAATTTTTTGCAGATGCTTTTTACTGAGTTCGAAGTATTACCCGAGTTAATTTTGGTACCACCAAAAAATAATTTTAAGAAATAAGTCGACCTCACAACGCCTATAACTAACTTTCATTTTATCTTGTGACTGAATTTCTATCTAAAAATGGCAAGCTTGCTTAAATGCACATTATGCTTACAACGTTTATTATTTTACATTTCAACTGTGATGGAATTTTTGTCTTAGACTCTAAATTTGGTCATAGCTCATATGCAAGTGTACATTCTGCTTAGTTTGCTGATTATAGGCATATACATCTCGAGCTAAGTTTATCAATGAGAGAATCCCCTTTTTAAGATCTATTGCAGAACGTCAGAAAGCTAAGTACTTATAGACTAAAAATACTGAATTAATATCTGATCCATATCTGAACGATTGTGGATTCTGGAGAACTGAACAGTAATTCTTATAAACGAAAAGTGATCAAGCGCCATTATACATATTTTCCGTTGACAAATGGTTACTGAAACTGCTGCAATTGGATAGAGGAGAATTGGAGATTGGCATCGGTCTGTGCTGGCGCGAACCACTTTTTCAGGTTTATGAGGCGGTTCCAAAAACAACCGGTTAAATCTGCTAGCTGTAACTACGGTTTCATGTTACACGTGTGTAACAATGTTATTTTAGCGGTTACGTTAAATACCGACCATCTCTACTGCCTACTGCTATTGCACCATGACAACTGGGCATTCTTAGTCATGCTCTTAGTGCCTTTGACGTTTGTTACTAACCGTCTAGAGCAAACATTTGTTTGTCTCTCTCGTTAGTTTACGTTTCTGTGTAATTTTTTAGGTTAACATTTAGGTACTACTGCAGTTATACTCAGTTCGGACATTTTGTTCGTTCTGAGGGCCTCATAAACGGTTGTCTTGATAAAAGGAAATTTGGTTCTATTTAGATGTCAACCTTCACTTGATGTAATTTTTTCTACGTAAAATTTCTCGTATTGTTTTAAAATGCTTACAGTTTGACGTAGGCCTGGGTAACACTGTGTTGAGTTGCGCTTTTGAGTTGATGCCGCTCTCTGAGTTAACGAGTTATAACTCAGCGTTTAATGAGTTTTGCTGAAATTTATTTATTTAGCGGATTAAAGCTTTACCGGATCCCAGACCGGAATTTTAACATCTAATAAAAAGGTCGTCGACATTTTTATGAGTAACGTTTTACTACTTTGTCCAAACAACTAAAAAAAAGGACTTCTAGATTTCCTCAGCAGCAGAACTTAGTCCAAAGAAAGTCGACGAGTTTTCTTGTAAAATCAATCTTCTATCAATTTTTTGCATAAAAGACTCAGTTCGCCATTATTCTACAGTAAAACTTTGGGAAAAACCCGGTTGTTCTATTTAGAGAGAATTTTGTTTACATATATTGACCTAAAAGTGAAGAAGAGTTTTCCAAATAAATGATTATGGACTTTCGCGTTTTCTGTTCGGGGAATCATTTTCCGAACAGAACCCGGAAAAACTTATTAGGGTTTTGTCCAAAACTCGAGGCTGCATGAGGTTACCAGAATTATCAAAAATTGAGTTTGGTACGAGGCAAAAAAGGTTGCATTTCAGGGGGTTGGCACTTTTCCATCAGTTTTCTGTGCGTCTTTCTACGCCGATCAGTGTTGCCTTTTATAACAGTCTCCCAAAGTTCTGCTACATTAAGTATTGATGTAGACTGTTTGGTGTGGAAGATCTGCACATTTGTCTGGTATAAGGCAAATTTGAGGCAACTTTATGAAACAATTTCATACACTGACTTGTTTGTGTGTCTTAAGCTCCACTCAAGGTAATAGTTTTTGTTGGGTGTTTGACCGCAATTTTTTTGTGTCTTAAAGGCACTTTTTGCCCGTTGATAAAAGGTGCTCGAAAAAATCGGCAATTTGCAAAAAATCGAAAACTGAGTGCGATTTTTCAGGTTTGGATTCGCTTGACTTTGTTTAAGTATTTTTAAATGTGCTCTCGGTTTTTTTTAAATAAAAGTACCAGAATTCTTGGCACTTAATTAAGAAGCGAATAGAACTAGTCACTTTTTCAACATGCGGAAGTTGAATATTCTTAGTCATGCTCCGAGGGCACTTGATCGAGTGAAGATTTGGAACTTGGCGAGTCTCACAATGTGTTTGCAAATGCATGTTTTGGCAACTAATAATCCTGAACGTAGAATGTGGCTTTAATCTTTGCCGCATCCAATTCATTTCGATATTGTCCTTTGGTACGGCCGATGTATTTTCGTGATGCGACGACAGCCCGAAGCGGAAACACGCCGAATCACTTAAGCCATTCTGGCTATAACTTAAGACGCGTGTCGTTACGTTTCACATGCTGGATCGGAATAATTAGTTCTAAAATCAACGTAATTGAAGCCACGTGTGCTGCCGAATCTGTCTTTGAACGGGCTTTCGGTGATATTAATTCGCTCAAAGCGGCGTTATGGCGTGCGGATTTCAAAACATCAGAAAATCCGTTTAAATTATGAACTTAAACTCGTGCATGACGTCGCGGCGCCAGCGTCCACTCTGCCATTTGACGTGTGGGCGCCGAACGCAACGAACTTGATCGATCGCAACTGGAAATATGCGGTGAAAAATGCGCCCAACACTTGGCTGAGTGCATCCGAGCCATGTATTTTGGCAAGGTTGGGTGGCATTTGGAAGCATTCCGGAATTGATTCGGTATTTATTGGGCGCTGACTGGACGCCCAACATATTCCAGAGGATTTATTACTGCGAAAAATCCCACTGCATTCGGTTCCTCCAATTGACCCGAATAAAAAATTGAAGAGTTATATTAATGATCGTCGTCCAGCGCTTGTAACATATGAATCTGCAAGCCGAACCGAGCATAATGATACGTTGGTGAAATATCGCTGCCACTGAGTAACGCTTGATCCTTGTCTCACCCGTCATAATCTGATGTATTTATGGCCCGTGCTTATTATGCAAATGTGAAAGAAAGGCCGGAGCTCGAGCCCGAAAAAGTCGTTTGCGGTCCAGAAAAATTGCGACGCTTTTCCTCGTTCAGGTGTGGCCGAATCTGCGTTGTATTCGTGCAAATGATAGGGTTCGATGATAGTGCGTCATTGTTCTCGATGCAAATACGTATCGGGAATGTTTAAACGGCTTGAATATGTAATAATCCATTGGGCTGGTGTCGTAAATCATCATTTTTTGCGTGTCAAAAGGTCATAAAGTAGTTGGGCAAACGTTTGTAGAACACTAGGCATAATGGTTATGTGGGTTTGAACGCCAGCATATGCTATGGGGGATCATTTCAATTTAACAACGATTATTACAAACACCTCGCTCATTTGCGTTCGTTTCAGTTTGTTTAGGTTTGTTGCGTTCGTCCAAGTTTGCGTGGGATTTTTCAAAGCTGAGGTTCAGTTGAAAATCAGTATTGTTCCTTCAATGCTTTACGATTGCTTAATAGAAACATGTTTGTTTGGCTTCGTTTGGTCTGGGAAATGATTCTTTCTATAAATTTCACGAGATTTTATTCATTGAATAAGAAATTACACTTTAATGCTCTGGGACAAAGATTTGTTGGAATTGATGGAGACTGTTTGCGTTCGTTTGTGTTTGCTCGAGTTTGTAGGGTTTGGTTCGTGAGGTTCGGTTTGCTCGTATTCTTTCGGATTTGAAGTCTTTCGCACTTACTCCAACTGCAATCTTCAGCAGTGTTTTTGCCTGTTCGTTTGCCCTTGTTTAGGAAATTTGTGGGTTTTCTGTTTCAAAGCATTCGCCTGCATTCATTAACCTCTGTTTACTGGTGTTTGTTTCTTTTTGTTCTGCATGATAAATGCAAAATCCGTTCTCATCGGTGACTTTCCTGAGTTTTGTTCCTTGATAACAAAATTTCACTTGCGTTGCCTGAAAATGTGGTTGGTTTGTATGCGTTTGTTTTAGTTCGCGTGTGTTCGATTGAGTTCGACTAGGTTTGTTTGGGTTAGTTCACATTTGGAGCGTTGTTTTCTGGAATCAAATGTTAATGTGAAAAGTTGCTCATCTGCTTTTTGTTCGTTGTGTCGGTTCCAAATCATTCGCTTGCGTTCTTTTGCCTCTAGTTGTTAGATTAGGTTGAACTGTTTGGGTTCTTTCGTTCAGTTGATTGAAGGAAAAACCCTTTTTACATGCTGCCTGTCATCTCATGTTATTCCAGGAATAGTATATACTTAAGTGTCTTTTGCGTTTGCCTCTGAGTTAGAATATGATATATTTTCTGTTTCTACGAGTTTGTTGAAGTTTCTTCGACCTTGTTAGCCTTCAATCTCCAACTTTATTTCTTAAGTTGAAAGAGCTGGTTTGAGTTTCATTTCTTTCCCTGTTCGTTGGCGTTTGTTTAAGTTCGTATCTATTTGGTGGCATGCAAGTTCAGTTTGCTCATGTTTGTTCAAGTTCGTCCCGATTCGTGGGCATTCAGTTGGGTTCGTTTCAGTATACAGAGTAGATTATGTCAAATTTATTTCCTTCTAAGTGGCGGTTTTTCGAATATTTATCCAGGGAGTCGTGAGAATCTTGGCATTAATTAGTACTATTCCAGGCAAATTGGACAGTTAACTTTTAATAAGCAAAGCAACGAAAGCGACCATCCCTTATTAGAGAGCTTGCAGTAGACAGAGCCAGCAATTTTAATTAAACTTTTGCACAATGTTTAAGTTTAATGGGTCTTAGTCGGCGTCCGCAAGAATGGAGAAAGATGTTTTCGTTGTGTTTTTTTTCGGGCGCACTCCGTCCATCCGGTATTTAACTTTCGAAACTTTTGCGCGCGTTCTTGCATAGTTTCAGATATCTGGTTCGAGAGGAGGCAAAAAGTTCACATTTCGCAAAAGTGTGTTTGCTGCTGCGAAAACCATCTAGCAAGTTAAGCAGCCAGCACGGAATCGGGTCGAAACTCCTTCGCTGTTGCGGTTACCAATTATCCGCTTGAGTTATCTGCATGAAATTAACATTATTTTCCACTAAACTGCGACGAGTTGAATGCAGAAATTATGCGAGTTTTTGCAACTGTGCGCTTTGCCAGTGCAGTGAAGGAATGGGGATGAAGGCAACAAGTTCTGGGGAAAGATGCGTTGTTAAACCAGCCGAATACCTGGAGAAAATTGAAATTTTGACATGGTTTTCCAGGGCGATTTTTC
Source organism: Dendroctonus ponderosae (assembly GCF_020466585.1). Taxonomy (NCBI): domain Eukaryota; kingdom Metazoa; phylum Arthropoda; class Insecta; order Coleoptera; family Curculionidae; genus Dendroctonus; species Dendroctonus ponderosae. Next base: position 4,169,538 of record NW_026017213.1, read on the forward strand.
ATTTTTCTTTATCCCCAGTGTCATCCGAAATCAAGTTTATTATTTCATTAGTCGCATGCTTTGGAAAGTTCGCGCGCTTAATTCCGAACGATGAATAATTCATCGGCAAGTATAATAAAAGGCTGCGTTTTTCCCGTTTGCAGGGACAGTTTAATGAGTTTAATGAGCGCGAACTTTGGAATTAATCCCATCGAGAAATTTGCGAAAAAGTCGCTTAATTCACCAGCACCAGTCGGCACACGAGTGCTTCGAAACCGAAACAATAAGCGTCTGATTCGTGCAAACATGCAACCTGATCGCATATGCATGCATGGAAGTGCGCCCGAAGAATTGAGGCATTAGTTTTGCATGTTCCGCACTCCTCTTGGGATCTGAACGCCCATAAATCACTCCACTGTTTCCTTATTCAGATTCATATGCTCCAGTGCTTATGCAAAGGCCTGCTGAAAATTGAGAAAATAGACCGTTAATATTCCAGTAACTAGGTTAGATTTCATTTGCTAAGTCAGCAGTTTTAGCAAGAGTATAGACGGATGAGGCGCGATCTTGCCTGAGGGTTTTGGGGAGTGGGTGTGTGAGCGCGCGCCAGTGTGCCAACCTCACGCGCACCGACTAAATGTGCACATCGCAGAAACATTGAATTTGGAAGTGCTCGTGCCCATCGGCGCTTATTTTGGGACCGAAACCAGAGCAATTGCGCATTTTAGCGCTCTAAACCACCACAATGGCCTAAAAATTGAAAAATAAACAGCACTTAAGAGTGATTTTAGTCATCAGTTGTCTTCGGATCGATTTCGGACATCCCCCAAATTGAAAGTACACACCGTCAAATCCCTTTCGTTCGTTTGCCAGTTTATTTATTCGGAATTTAAAGTGGCGCTTGTGGGGGAGAAAACATCTTAGCGAAACGCACACTGTTCAAACAGGGATTATCTTAAGGCTGTTGCGACATGTTTGGCCAACGGCATTTTTTCCCTGGAACGAAATAGTCAAGTCGAGAGAAAAACAGTCACAAATCCCATTATGCAAATGATCGTTTCCGAAGTTCCCCGGCTTTCCGAAAATTGGCGTTTGAGCTTTCGACCTCCGACTGCGATATATTGCTTTGTAACCCGGTTATTCGTTAATCTCGATCTATATTCGAAACACGTTCCTGATATTGGGACGCCATGTGTTCGGTCCTTTGGTATTATTAAACCCTTTTTGCGCCGGCAATGGATTTTTCTCGACGCCGCTGCTTGTCTGAATCCCTCTCATGCTTTGTTTTCCACACATAATAGTTAACTTTGCTCATCTATCTTTGCGATAAGAAACTAAAAGGAAAGTTTTTCGCCGGTAATTAATCTTCATAAAGGTGCATTACATGAGGGCTATTTAGGGGTTTTCCTTTCTAGTTATTACTCGTTGATGGTATGGAACGCAGCTTGGAACCATGCGGATATGGCGCAGAGTTAAAAATTCATCAGCAAATTGCCGGGTAAAGGGTGCATTTTCCCGATGATAGGCCCAGCTTGCGGAAAACACAAAGCAAAGTTGTTTTTCTAGGAAATTAAAAGGGGCCCCTTAACAACTGCTCAAATATTAATCGGACAATGCTTGAAAGTTGAGGGAGCGGGAATTGGATTTTGCGTCTCCGTTTCGCGGACTTTTTACAGCCATTTTTAGAGTTCGGTTCTTTTTATGTTTGAAGTTTCTCCAAATTTTGTCGAAGCTTTGAGTCGCCAAAGCTAAACCACCAGAGCTATAAAGTGTCTTTGTAGCAACCAAGTTTGTAAATTTTGCTGGTTTACCCCACGATTTAACGTGCTGTGCGGTATCGACAAGAATCTTCATTTTTGCACTCGGAACTTTCATAGTTTTTGCCAAATCGCTCACAACCCGGAGAAACCCGACGTTAAGTCTTTTTCTCGTGCAGGGTTTCAAAACGGCCCCTCCTCTGCTCTTTGTCTCAGGAGAGTTTGACAGTTTCTTCAAAAAAGCCCTAAACGGAGTAAAACAGGAGAAAGTCTTTGCCCTATGCAAGATTTGAAAAATTTTTGAAAACGTCCGAAATTGCAACGTTTCGCTTGATGGTTTCCTCTGAAAACTCATAACATTCTCGTTGCATGCAAGTTCGACCCGATTAGACAAATTAGGCGGAAAGGCAACGCAATCAACAAGTGGAAGGATCGGGAATTAGATTCGTCGGTTTGCTCCTCTGAGAGCTGTGATTGTTTAATTAGGCTCGGGCCGAAGCGACATTTTGAGGTCAGGAAGACGTAAGCCGACAGGAGAAGAGCAGAAAAAGGGCCCGCGCAAATAGAATTAGAGGCCGAATCGACCAGCCAGGGAACAAATAGAAGAGTTAATTGACGGCCAGCGGACCGAGACGTTGATAAACAGCTCAAAGCGCCTTTTTCTCCAGGCCAGTGGAAAAACCTAATGGAAAAGCACACCTATTGTCGCAGCTTTTCCGAGCATTTATCATTTCGCGTCGTCTGACAACTTATTTGCTGCCGCCCAACTAAAAATACACATATCAGAAGGATTTGCTGGAGGAGCGTGAACAAACGGTTCTGACTGGAAATTGCGCGACGCTCTTGTTGCCTGTCACTCCATTCTCCTCTTGCCATTGTCGATTCTCAAACGGGAGAATGGCACAAACGTGACAGCTTTTTCTCCAGCTTACGATCAACCGAACAGCAACAGCGGCGCAACGTTCGCAACCACAGAAGATGATAATTAATGGTTCGGGTTCGTTTTTTCCCCAGCGAACCCACACACGCACCTAAGCAACATAATTTAATAAGTTCAGATAAATCGTGGCGATAGTGAAGACGTTTAATGATTCAGGCCGGTTGGAATTTATGCAAAAATATGCGGAAAATGATAAAATGATGATTGGTATCTGGCGGACATGAGCGGCCGTCATTTGAATTATAACAGCACCCACTGCACTTAATCATGCCGTTAACTGTCCAACTCTAATCGGTAATTATTAAATTGGCGCTCAATGTAAGCAATCCGACCTTGATCTTATCGCTGTTTCAACAGGTTCTAAGTGAAAAAAGTGAAATCGCAAATAAAGCAGCAGATTTGCAAACACTCCAAAGTTTTCTTCTCCCTATGGTTCGCTGGCTAGGAGAAGAATACCGCGAGAAACTGGCACCGCTGGGAAGTTTTGCCATCTGAGACAGGCCTAGGGAAACTCTCATTCGATCTTGCTGACAAAATTGCCAGCAAAAACTCTACTGACTGAAGGCTGCAGGTTCCTCAGCTTTCAGCTCTAAGACAATATGTGTTTTGTTCGGTTTCCTGCTAATAAAGATAGCAGAAGTTTTTCAAATTATGTGGAGCAAAACACCAGATTTTTAACAAACCTGCAAATTTCGGCAAGTTTTTTTCGAAAAAATGTCACAATTATGAAATTTCTGAGCCTTGTACGACTTTAAAAAGGCCAACTTCGACATTTTCTTTCAAAAAATCGGCCAAATTTGGAAATTTCGTTTAAAAATTGGTTCGAAAAGTGCGTCTAGGAACTTTTATGTACAAGGTTGTGTGTCTTGGAAATATCCAGAAAGTTAAAGAAGTTTTGGCAATTTATTTTCGAAAAATTACGAGCTTTGTGAGGCATAAACGAACGTTTAACAACTTGTCTCCACAACCGTGATTATCTTGAGACTCCCGGCAGATTCGAAGAAAGTTTCCGAAATCTCCGGAGAAAATGTGGAAGTTCTGTTCAAAAGGGCAAATTTTGACAAGTTATTTTGGAAGAATCGGTCAAATTTTAAAATTTTGTCGACGCATTCGGTCAAAAAGAACGAAATATTTTGTTTTCAAAAAACTGAAATTTGCTGGCTAGGTTCGACAGAAAAGAACGTGCATTCAGTTTGGAAACTTTAGAAAAATGAAGAAGTTTCACTGGCGTGAATGAGACAAAGGTACACTTTCGCATTCTTCCGTATCTTAATTAATTACGTACACTTTCGAACAAGTTCGAAGAAATTACGAAATTTTCTAGGGAAAATGTGAAGATTATTTTCATTATTGCAAATTGCATTAATTAATTTGCGCCAAACGGGGATAAAAACTAAAGAAAAAAACGTTAGTTTTTACGGTTTGAATGAGGAAAACTCTGTGTGCTGTTCGCTATATCGTTCAACGTCGAGTTGCTTGATGTTTTGCTCAACTTTGTAAGAGATTTGGAAACTTTCACATTTTTGGAAAAGAAGAAAGGGATTTTATTTGACAGTCTCATCAACCTAATTATCTACCGTTTTCAAGCCTTGCCTGAAAAAAGACACTTTTGTTCTTCACACTTCGGCTTTTGAAGAAATGATGAAACGTCCGAGAGCAAATATAAAGTAAGTAGCGCATACCACGTTAAATAATGGGCAATAAACTGCCAAATTCGCCAATTTTTCCAAATTTTCAAAGTGTCTAGAGATAAGGAGATTATTTTTAACCAAGTTGCAAATAGGCTTAAATGATTTGCACCAAACTGAGGGAATTACGATCGTTTTCAAGTTAATGTTACTGTTATAAAAGCAACAAGCGTTTTTTTGTGAGTAAATGCGTCCTATAGCCTCTGCTAAAATTCATTTCATTTTGAAAATTTGAACGTTTGTTCTTTTTATGTATTCGAAGAATGCGAGCTTCATTATCCAGTTCCAGTATATCTGCATATCACAAATCGGTTTAAACCAAAACTTAATTTGGAAAAGCCTTCAAAGGCAAGCAATAATAAACTAGGAATACAGTTGAAAAACAGCTTCAAAAAAGCTTCAAAGTAGCCCGTTGTAGAATCGTTTTTTGTATGAGAATCATTGAGTTTTAAAAAGGAAAATGGCCTGGTTTCCATGCATGTTTGGCGTCGGCTTTCACTTTAGCATCCTCTTCCATAATTTATCGGTTATCCGGCCGGAGTTGCGGGTCCCCTCGTCTTCATCGGGCGCCCAACTTTTCTAATGGTTTGCCTCAATGATGCATAACGCGAAGGATCGGCGCTATTTTCGGCATTATTAAAACTTTAACGGTCTGTATTAAATCTAATTAATGGCCAGGCTGGGTATTTTAATCATTCCATTGCGTTTTTCACTTTCAGCTCAACATCAACTGCGTGCCGGTATTTTCCACTCATTCTTCGTCTTCTAAGCGCCCCGAAATTCCCGAGCGATGGCTGTATTTTTAATCCGCATTACTCTATATGCACTTGTTCGGGAAAATACGCCTCCAGGGGAATAATAGTCGCGAATGCAACATTGTAAATCTTCATACGGAGGACTTTATGGAAATTTAAAGTAGTTTCGGGAGTTATTTCCGTATGTAGTAAGCCGGGCGGAAACACCCCAGAGATTATAACGACCTGGTTTTGGTAGGTTTTATGTGAGAAAAGTCATGTCCGCAATTCAATCGACTGGTGATTTTGAGAAGGTTCTTCATTTTTCTCTTGAAGTTTTCAAAATGTTCGTTAAATTTCTACAGAAAAGTGGATAAAATGCAAACAAATTGTCGTACGCCTGGAAAGTTTCTAATTGTATGGGTTTTTCGCAAATAAATTGCGAAAATTTGTCGCTTGGCGAATAATCCTCCATTTCTCTTTTGACATTTTCAAATTTCGTTAAATTGCTAGGTACCTTCAAGATACTCAGATTTGTACCGAAAAGTGTCTAAACTTTCTAATTTGTGTCGGATTTTCGAGGTTTGCCACTTTGCAAAAAACCGCCTATTTCTTTCTTGATATTTAAAAAATATGTTTGAAAACACTTCAAGTTTGTAGGTAACAGTAGAGAATGGTTGTTTTAAGTAGTCAATACTTACATTTAGTGCAATTGCTTTGATTTTTCGAAAATCGTCCAAATTTGCCACTTACGCGGAAAATCCACGTAATTATTGCTGATTAAAAAAAAACTGTTAGCTAAAAGTCTCGCAAATTTCCGATTGTCCGGGTTTTGTGAAAATACATTTTTGAAAGAGATTAATTACTGTTTTTTGCTGCCTTCCAAATAATTTTCACTGTATTTTTTTTCTTCTTCTTAACCCCATGGAACGGGGTCACGATTGTCCAAAAAAATGTATAAACACTCATTTGTCTTGTATTTACAAAGCTTACTCATTTGTGTGCATTTGTGCCTATTTTTCGGATGAAAAAAATCCCCTCAATTTTTTTGGTGTCTGAAAAAAAATGTCCACTGTTTTTTCCCTCTCAAATCCTCTTAATTTTCCCAAGACACTCAAAGTTGTCCAGAAAAGTGTACAAACGGTCATTTGCCTCGTGCAAAGCTTGCCCATTTTACTGATTTTTTGAAATAACATTTTTTGAAAATACAGTTTGCCAAAGAATCTTTACTGTTTTTTATCGGTGCTAGAAATGTTCCTTAAATGCTCTTCTAAACCCCAAGAAACTCCAAATTGTCGAGAAAAATGTATAAACGTTAGTCTGGTACAAAATTTGTGCATTTCTATTTTTCGAAAGAACAGATTTTCCACAGTTTTTTTGCTGTTTCCCATGAATTTCCACTGTTTTTTTTTCTTGAGCTAAAAGTCTTTCTTAAAATCTCTTCATATCCCCAAGGAACTGAAAGTTGTCCAGAAAAGCTTCCGTATTTTTACTGATTTTTCGAAAATATATTTTTCCAAAGTGCGTTTTTCGAAAACACAGTTTTCCAAAGAATCTTCACTGTTATTTTCGTAGCTAAACATGTTTCTCAAATCCTCTTCAAAACCCCTAGATTATCCAGAAAATTGTATAAAGGTTTTATTATTTATTTATCTTGTACAACGTTTGAGCACTTTTTCTTCAAACTGGTTTTTAGAAAATGTAATATTTCAAAGAAGAAAATGTCCACTGTTTTTTTTTGTTCGAAAAATGTTTCTTATATCCCATATTCTCAAAACGAAACTCCAAAGTGTCCAGAGAAGAGCATAAATGCTTCTTACAGTGCAGGAAAAATTTTGCGACGGGTTTTTCGAAATCATATTGCGCAAATTTCAATTTTTTGGTAATTTTCAATTAAAAAATCTCCACTTTTTCTTTAGGAAGTTTGGAAAGATTCTCTAAATCCTCTAAATTGGCAAAATTATCATAAAACAGTTCCGTTTTTAAAGCTGAGAAGCCGGAAGCGATCAGTCAGTAAAGTTCACGCGGCTTCAAGTTGGAAAAACTGAATTTTGTATGTAAAGATTTAATAAAAGCTTGCAGGCCTGGTTTTCGTTCGTTCATTTGCGAAGAATCCGTTACTCGCAATCATCGGCAACATTTTATAATTCCCAACTTTATTTGCTGTAAAATGCCTAAAAATTCTCAAAAATACAAGTTTTATTTTAAATGAGTTTCAAATTGTTGAGTGTGACTTTTTTTTACAGATTTGAAAAAACAGTTCGAAATCAACCCAGAAGCAGTGGTGAAGGTGGAGTTGGGTCATCATGCAGAGCTCAAATGCATTGCTCCTCAAGGGATGCCGCCGCCCAGAGTTTATTGGCTACGTGGAACCCAAATGCTCCAATCAGATAGCTCGGTTTTGGTCACCACTGAGGGTCACCTGCTGATTAGTGAGGCGCGGGCGCAGGATACTGGCAACTACACCTGCGTAGCCGAAAATATCGCTGCTAAAAGAACAGCGCCCTCATCCCAAGTGGTGGTTTTCGGTAAGTGCAGTAAATTCCCCATTTTCAACCCTTACGTGACTTTGCAAAAACCTTTGGAGAGGCGGCATTCGGCAGGAAAAATGGGCTTTTTAACGCCAAACCTGTCGACACGAGTTTCCACTTAAACAACACAGAGCTTACAACGCGGCGCGAAAATAAAACCACCAATATTTTCCTGAAAAAGCCCACAGGTCTTCGGTTGTGCCGTTAAAACAACACACAACCGACTTGGAAAAAGGAAAATCAACACCGACGTTTCGTGACTAGATCTTGTCTTGTTCGCCGTTGCTCTACAAATAATGGTTTGTTTATGTTTTATCTTTTAAATGGACTTTCTCGACGCGCTGTTCGATCGCTCGTCCTAATTTATGGCCCGCAGGATTTATGGCAACTTGAACGCACTGCAGAAGATGCTGGAAATCAAACTTCCTGCTGTTTCTTTGTTTTGTGACACCAAAGAGTTATTAGGCGGGTTTCAAAATGGGAAATTTGCTCAACTACTTTGAACTCTTTACAGCTAGTTTATGAATTGAGTCTAGAGGTTTCCTCCACTAGTTCGGTGCATCTGCATGATTTATGCGTTCAAGACGTTCATAATTCAGCTGCCCTGGAATAGAGGAAAATTCGATGGCAATTGAAAATATTCTATGGATTTTCTTTGCGTGTCGCCTTGTATCGCGTGACCGGTCCTTTCAATCCTAATTTCCGGCGTACAAGTTTCAGTGCCGATTCGATTATTTTTCCTGGGGAAAGTTCCACCCTTTCGCGTAATAGGAAATCCGTGATTGTTGTTAACAGTTGGTGGAAAGGGGGCGGCGTGCGCCTTCATTTGCTAATGACCAATCAAAGCGGAAACTTTAAGGCCGGAAAATAAAGAGATGCATCGTGAGCCGAACCCGAACCGAACTCTGTAATAACACTGCCGGGTTGATTTCCCATTTTCTGCTCGGTTTCTCCGATTACCATAAAACAGGGGAATTAGAACTAAAATAAACTTAACACGTGCCGGAACTGGTAAAGGAAAAACAACATTAGCCCGCGAATTGTAGCTGCATAATTTCCCAGCTCAATCAGCTCTGATCAGAAATCCAAAAAAACGAAAAATCCATCTTCAAACCGCTAATGGAAGCAGTTTTTCATCCACGACTTGTCCATGCGAGTAGCAATTATCCTCTTCAGCTCAGTGAAATCGTCCTGGACGCTAATTGAAACGAATCGCTTTCCGAACCAACGTCTTCAGGGACCGCAGGACCGTGGAAAAATCCAGCCCGCAGCCAAACAAAGGCAATTAAGGGCCAAATTACCGGGCTTTTTGTTATTTTTTAATTGTTTCCTTAGTTCCCAGTGTTCGCTCGCTATTGGGGGGCCCTCCCCCATTCAAAACCCGTTTCTTGTCTAGCTGTTATGCGAACAGTGGCGGAACAAGCAAAACATCGGTTATTTTCTTGTTGGTTAATGGTTTTGCATGCAAATTAAAGTTTTTCATTATCTGCGCCTTTAGGCGGAGTTTAATTAGAAGCGATTTTACGCAAAAATTGCGACAAACACACACAAGTGAAGAGTTAGTATAGAGGTTAGTGGTGGGGAAATGCGCATTTCAATTGGAGCAAGATGGTGCTCAAGTAGTTAGCCACGCCCCTAGCCGGGACTAGAAAAGTATCTTTCTACTGCTATCGAAATACCGCTTTAGGAAATAATTTAAACAGAAAAGACCGTGAAACCGTGGCGTTTTTTGTGTATGGAAGCGTTTTGAATTACTTGACAAACCAAACCGCAGATTTGGACGTTTGAATAAGCCACGCCTCTAGGCGGAGCTTGACCGTGTGCAGTGTAGATGGAAAAAAATGGCAAATTCAATAGCTTATACTCATTAAAATTGCGTTTTAGAAAATTTAAACTGAAACATCCTCAAATGTGCATTCTGGTTTCAAATTTCAAGTAAAMAATGGATATTGCAGCAATTTTATTTYATAATAGAATTATTAAGCTTCAATACATATAAGCCACGSCTCTAGGCGGACKTAAACGTGTTCAGTGTAGATGAAAAAATTATCGCAATTTCAATGAGACAGAAAGCAAATTTAAGCGAAAAATAATTAACCGTGCAAAATTGCTTTCTGTTTTCAACTTTCAATAAAAAACAACATGTTTTCTTAGAGATGTGAGAGATAAAACTTAAATATAAGCCACKCCTCCACGCGAGCTAAAGTGRAAAGTTMAGTTTAGCTGGTTTTACCAAAGAGAAATCAAGTGTWCAAATATCGCCAATTTAAACGAATAAACCGTCAATTAAATACAAAAATTGTTAATTTTTTACGAAAGTTTTTACATTTTGTATGCATGGAAAAGTTTTGATTACTTGAGAAACAAAACAGCAAATTTTAGRGCTAGAATAAGCCRCGCCTCTAGGCGGAACTTYAWCTGCTGCACTTTAGCTGRAACAATTATCATCATTTCAATTTCAAAAAMGTAAATTTAAACAAAAACATTTTCAAAACTACAYTCGGTGCAATGAGAGAGCTTAAGCTTTAATACAAGCCACGCCTCTAGGCGGAGCCAAACGAGATGATTCCGTTTAACCYGGTTAAGAAAAAGCAATTGTACAAATATCGCCGATTTAAMSAGGAACAGTAGTAATTTAAATYCAATATTTGTTWATTTGCTATAACCGTTTTTGCGTTTTTAGTGCATCGAAGCATTTTGAATGACTCGAGAAACCAAACAGCAAATTTAAGCGTTAKAATAAGCCACGCCTCTAGGCGGAGCTTAACTTGTGCAGTGTCAAAAAAAAATMGCAACTTCAATGAAAAAAAAGCTAATTGAAACAAAAARACATCTTCAAAGGTGCACTCTGGTTTCAAAATTTAAAAAAAACTTTAYGGCGAGAGCAATTCTTTTTTATGRTGAGAGGGGTTAAGCATTAAACTTAACCACGCCCCTAGGCGGCGCTAATGCACAAGGTGTTAGGTTGAATTGGTTTAAAGGTCCAATGGATAGTTATGTAGACAAAAGTCGGCAAAAAAACTCGATACTTAAAAAGAATTAGTCAATGTGGCCAATCTACGGCAAGTCCAAATAAGGAATCTAAATTTGACACGAAAATATCTGGCAAATTTGCGTTTTGATTCGAAATTTTTTAGTTCATCCCAAAAAATCTGTAATATACGCCACGCCTCTGGGCGGATCTACTTCACATACGAATATATTTTGTCTAAATATCGTCGATTTCGCGAGACAAACCCGACACAAAGCGCTCCACTTTTGCTTTATAGTGGGTTTAACACAACTCCAACCTGCCGCTGTTTTATAACACTCTGCAATAATTTGCCTGTAGATGGGCAGATGTAAGAAGCGCATCTGTATGCTGAGCTATTTTTTTATCTAAACGAGCCCACTTACATTTTTGTACCGGCAATATTAACATGTCCGCGACACCTGCCACCCTTGTTTATGCTTTGCGTGCTTAGCAGCCAGAGGAGTTTCTGATTTAGGTCTTGGTGTCTCTGGAATTCATTTTTATAAAAATTAAATTTATGGGTGCCTCGAGAGTTAAACACTGTTGATGGGTGTTTTTTAGCCTGATTTTACCCAGGAAAAATCCGGGTCTCAATGTGTTTTGCCAGTTGCCACAGATCATTATTCCTCATTTCCTCCCTTTTAGAGGCAAGGCTAATCAACACCGAAAGCCACTCGAGGCCTCTCGTCTCTTGACTAATTGTGTGCACCTTTTACTGGTTTAGAAACACGTGGATTTAGCCAGTGGCGGCCCAAACAGCCAACAGCCCATTTTTCACTCTTTCGTGTTTTGTAGACGAACATGTGGCAGATTCCGCCACTGGTTGGTCCAGCAGGAGTTATTTTTAAAAATAATTACTTTCGGAAGCTCTGTCAGCAGCAGTTGTTTGGCTATTTTTGGATTCCTGCAGTTTCTTGCAGACAAATTAGAAAACCCGTGCAAGTTGAAACTATTTCCAAAGTCGATTAGTTCCTGGGCTTTTGGCTCAAACAAACGACACTAAAAACCCCCCATAAAAGCCGCTAGATTGGAATGAAATGATCCTTTCCTTCCCATATATTGGACCTTTTAACATGCATCTGCAGGAGAATATTAAACGGTAGCCTCGCATGTGCATCGAGATGATAATCTGCATCTTTTCTCTGTTTAAGAGGGCTGTATTTTTGCGATTTTAATGAGGCCTGTCCTGTTAGCGGACAGTGATGACGCCATAAAACGGTTTTATGGACGCGGTTTTCTTGAAAAAATCCCAGCATTTGACTGGGTTTGGACGCGCCTAATTGACCAGGAATACATCAAATTTACTAGAATGGTACCAGCAGGCGGTTTTGCATCGGTTCTTTGCTCCGCACGTCGTCCAGTTTTGCCTGATAAGTTTTTTCTCAGTTTTAATTACTTGGAAATGTTTACTTTAGATGTAAGAATACGCCTCTGGGCGGAGTTATAAAGTGCGTCATTTGGGTTGGCTAGAAAATGCAGTTTTTACAAACAAAAGTACTTTAGTCTTATGGTACCCACGTCCATAGGCGGAGTTTGTTAAATTTTACCTTGTGGAAAAGGGCCGATGACACTGAAATTGGATTTTCAACGAAAAATACGGAAATGTTCTGAAAAAACTAGTTACGAACAAGCAATCAAAGTCTTGTAATTAGTCCCGCCTCTGGGCGGAGTTTGCACAATTGTTGGGCGGAGTTCGCACCATGCCGTTTGTTAGCCACGCCCCTAGGCGGAGTCATATAGTAACGGAAACTTCTTCTGGCCTTAGAAGTTTGATTTTGACTGAAACCTTCCAACTCAAATAGAAAAATTTACTCATTTGACTCAATAAGTTCACTCACGCTCAAAGAAAACTGCGCATTTTTGCAAGAAAACTCAAACGAACTTTCGAGCCCAAAACCGCAAAGGAGAGAGAAAAAATATTTGCAGGAAACCCACGGGCGTGGCTTTTTGCGCTAGATTTTGTGATAATTTTCTTTATTTTCTCCTTATTTTATTGCATATTTCGCATATTGTTTTATAAGGGCCTGGGCGGAATTAACCTCAACGTTAGTTTTTGCGTTAAACTGTTTATTTAAAAAGTAGAAAACACGCAATTTAAATACAAAAAAAACATCCAAAATTTTCTTTGAAAAGGCAAGCGTAGAATAGAATGTGTTATATGCAATCAATAAACTATGATTTTGAAAAGAAAAAACACTTTTGAAGCGAAATATGGCTTGAAATCCCAAGCCCCGCCTTTGGGCGGAGCCTAATCATATTTAGACAAACCACTTTAAGGATTGTTTGGTTACTGTCATTCTCCTGACATGGTTTTGAGCATTCTTTTGCCTCCCAACATTTTCTGCAGAACTTCAGGGAATAATAGAAGTTTCCTTTGTAATAATATCAGGGCATGTATTCAGGTTTCCTGATCGATCGAGCCGGTTAAATAGTTAATGGAAACATCAGAAATTTATATATGAAGGGCTGGCCATTCTTGGCATTAGGACACGCTAGTGGATTGGACAATCGGGCTAATACACTTTAATAACACGTCGAGTATCAATAATTAAATTTCTTTATTTTTACTTAAGAGTCCCGATCTGTGTCGTTGTTTTTGTACTTTTCCTGCTTTGCCCACTGGAACACAACGAAAAATTTCAAAAAACAACTTCAAGTATAATCAGCGTACGTACTTTGTCTTTCTTCTTGGGAGGAATCAAGTGCTCGGGCAGCTGCAGGGGAATTTCACCTCCATTCAGCTTCACATTGATCAAATGCATCCCCAAAGCAAACTCGTCCTTATCCAGCTGTCCATCCATGTCCACGTCGGCGAGTTTCCAGATTTTCGCCAGCACTGGATTGGGCAGCTTGGATTTCATGAATTCCCCCTAACCAACCATTTGAACCTCAACCCTTCCAACCTCACTGTCAAACCCACCTTGACTGCAGCCCCAGACAATCGGCCCTCACAGGGCTGGAGGTTGTCAAACAGCGCGTCATACGAGGCTCTTTCCTTGTTCACGATCCACTCCGGCTCCCCAAAGCCCGCATTGCAACCCTCTCCGCATTTGTAGCCGAATGGGGTCATTTTATCTTCAACTGTTTCGAATGCCCCGCCACGCACCTGAAAAAGCAGGCCGGTTTTCGATCGATTTTAGTTTCCGATTGAGCCTAATCAAGTGGCTCTTCAGTGAAATGGGAGGAAAATTTTATCAGAGACCATTCAAGAGTCCAGGGAGGAAAGTGTTTTGGCCAAATTGAGTGAAAAACTTCAGTGAGCAGATTAGATAGAAAACTACTCACCTCAAGGAAGGAAGGAGGGCTGGAATCGTGCGGAATCATGGCCATCAGCTTCGAAATATCTTCACTTAACATCAGGTCCACATCCTCCAGTAGCTTCGGTTTATGCGAGTGAAACTTGCTGAAATCATATTTCACCAACATGTCCTGCATGCGTCCGATGTCCGGAAAGTCGCTGGCCGAAATCTGCTGCTCCTGCCTGATCCGTTCGTAAACCACCTGCAGGTTCCTGATCAGGTCCTTCTTCTTGCTCTCCTTGCCGAACATCGGCATCTCCTTCTTCAGCTCTGCAATGATCAGCGCGTGCATCTTGGCCAGTCGCGCCCTTTTTATCAGGTCGTTCAGCTTGCGCAGCGCCGAGTTCTTCGGCAAACTTTGAAAGTCGCTGAACAGATCCTGCGTCTCGTCTTCGAACAGCTTCCGGTTAGTGTCGCATCTGCAGAGTGGAGGATTGTTATCGCGGAAACGGGCCGCTAATTAATCAATGCGGTCCTGAGCGATTGATTGATTTCAATTAATTGATATGGGAAAAGTTGGCGCTCGTCCATCATCAGCGTCCTTTCGGCAAGTTTATTTCCCGCGAACCGTAAATAAAAGTGTAATTGATGGTTTCAGTGGTGGCGAGCGGCGAAATGGACAGTTTTGTTAACTGGTTTTGCCTGATGATGAATGAATCTGACGTCAAAATTCACCCACCTTAACGGCTCGTTCCAGAATGAGCCGGTGAAGACGCGAACTACTTCGGGAGTTTGCAGCACTTTGCCCAAGGACCACATGAGGGCGCCATACACTCTCATTAGCTGCTGCTGATCCACCATGTCAGCCTAGGAAGGGACAGCGATATCAAACCATTGCATATCCAGAAGGGAAATAGTGAGCAAACTTTGTTCAGGATAATGCGGATTTTGTCGTCGTGGCTTCGGATCGCTTCGATCGACCGGCGGAATTCATCAGAAATATCCAGCTTGTGGGCATCAAACAGCAAAATAATCCGATCCACTCTTTCAGCGAACCACTCCAGAACGCCAGTAAAGTCATAGCCGCGATCGATTCGCTGTTTCTCGCCTGGATAATCGCAAAAAATCATCTTTGGAGCCTGTTAAAGTGTTTTACTTCTACCGGCTAGAATGCCTGGAGTGTCGATGATGGTCATTCCTTTTAGAACTGGCGATTTGACCAGGGAACATTGGAAGCGGTTGAGGAAGGCGTTACCAAAGGCTGATAGGGGCCGGAATTGCTTCTTTGGATCCACCACAAGAGCATTGCCGGGTATCACGCCCTCTTTGTCGCCTTCGCATCAAATATATGTAACAAACAAAGGACAGAGCTTGAGATGTGTTAATCTCAGGCCCTGGACAAGCTTTCAGACCTATTCGCCCCCCAAAAGCCTGCACTCAAAAAGGGGATGATTGAAACAGCCCGTCATTGCATGGTTTATTTGGAGGGTGTTTTTATCACGAAGTTTTGGTTGGGCGTATCTTCAAAGGTTTTCAGCCTCTGCCTTTGAGAAGAAGAAGGGTTTTAAATCTCGCAAAAGTTGAAGGTTTACGAACCAGGAACTCCCTGAAATTAGGCCTGGGTAACACTGTGTTGAGCTGCGCTATTGAGTTGTTGCCGCTCGTTGAGTTAACCAGTTATAACTCATCGGTTAATGAGTTATAATTTGTTAAAGCTTTACGAGACCCGCGACTGGAGTTTTCAGATCAAAAATGGGTTAGTAACATTTTTTATGAGTAACTTTTTACTACGTTGTTCAAACAACAAAAGTTATCTAGATTTGTCCAGCAACAGAACTGAGTCCAAAAAAAATCGACAAGTTTTCTTGTCAAATCAGTTTCCCAGTATTTTACAGTAAAACGTTAACAAAAACGCGGTTTTTCTGTTTAGAGACAGTGTTATTTAGACATATTGACTTAAAAGTGAAGAAACTCCAGTTTCCAAGAGTTTTCCAAATAAATGATTATAAACTTTCGCTTTTTCAGTTCGGGGAAATATTTTTGGAACAATACCCACAATTAATTATTAGGGTTTTGTCCATAATTTGAAGCTACAGAAAGTTTTCCAAACATTTTTGCAAAGCGGTTAAGGAGGCGAGTGTTCCAAAAAAAATTATCATAATTTTCCACAGAAAATACCTGAAGATTGCCAGTATTTTAAGAAGATTTGATTTATTTTCCTGACTGCGTGTACTTTCTCGAAAAGGTTTTCAAGAAGGCAAAAACCTAAAAGGACTTTCGTTTTTACCAATAATGAGTTTGTGTACATTTTAAATCTGATGATGGCGCTGTTGGCTCGGCGAAACATAATGAAATAAACGATGTTTCAAAATTTTTACTTCACACTTTGACTGAGACCTAGGAAAGATAAGAATATCGTAACCAGTATTTTAAGTAAAACCAAAATATAATGCGATTTTTGCGTAGAAAGAGAGAAAGAATTGACTGTGTTGAAAGTTGTAGTTGCGTTTAAAAAAAATCATTTCCCAGAAACTGGTTAAGCTAGAGGAATGGCTTTGGCAGGCTTTAGAAGAGAAAAACCGGCTCTAAAACCCTGGAAAGTTGCAATTTAATAGAGAATTTGGGAGTAGTTTTACAACATTTTGAAGATGAGCCTCAAACAGTCGAATGCGACTTTAACTACTCAGGTGTGAAAAACTTAATTAAAAAAAAGTCAACTGAGTTTTAAAGTTAATTTTGAAGTTTGGAAGCTGGATTGTAATCGAGAAATTGGATCAATTCTGACAATTTTTTTCAGTGAGTAGCGGATTCCGTTAAATCGCCTTCACTGATTTCAACAGCTCTGATTTGAAAAATGAATGACTAAAAACATGTTAAGAAAAACAGTTGATTTAACTGAGGTGAACTTCGGCGAAATTTAAAATTTATCGACAGACATTATTGAATGGTTTATTCAGACTTGGTCGTCGCCTGAAAGCGATTGGATATACTACCAACCGAAACGTTGTGATAAAAACATCTCTTTAAGACACTGGAAGTCCGAATAAAAGATTTATAGGTTCGGAAGGGGTAGACACGGTTTAATTTGTCTTCCTGGAGCCCAATTTTACAGTTGCACAAAAAATCGGTCTCTTTTTTTAAAAAATTACGCCTCTAAGCATACTCACCGTACATGACCGCAATAAATTTGTCAGTGGTCGGTTCCGGCCCGATCCGCATGCCGGGAAAGTCCCTCTCCAGCAGATACCTAATAAAAGTGGTTTTCCCGGTGGAATATTGCCCGACCTGAAACCGGCAGCATAATGAATAATCCTGCCTTTATTCGGCGCTTACCAAAAGAATCAGCGGCTGAGCGTCAAAGTCCGCATCGCTGAGCGGAGGCGAATGGAACTCGTTGAACAAATAGTGCTGTTCCAGAGGAACCAGCTTACTCTTGTAGATGCTTTTGAGGCCGTCCACCACATTGCCGTAGACTTCCGGGTGCAGTTCCGGTTCTTTGCCAAGCCAGCTAAACATTGTCGGGTGGCTTTTGCGGTTTGGACATTGTTTTGACAGGGTTTGAGTGATGTTGAGTTCCTCAGTTCACCTGCCAGGTGAAGAGGCAACGTTTAACGATTGTTCAGTCGACAAGAATGGCATCTTCCATTTCTTTGGTTGGACAGCCCGATTAGTCTTCATGGCATTCAGGCGTTTAAAAACGCTTGTGGGAACCGGTTGGCTGCAGCGATTAATCGGTACTTTTGCTGATGATTTCTTCATCATAATGCGCTTAGATAAAGTCATCTGCGACATTTTGCGCATAAATTCCCAACGCAAAGTTTCTAAGATTGCGGTTGAACTTTCGTAATTTCCAATTAACATTTTACTTAAACGCTGTCAGATTATAATTGAAAAATAATTAATGGCCATCGCTGAACAGCGCAAGGAAATCCGTTAATAATCCAGCTATCAATCAAGTGCGGTTTCGGGCCAAAGTGCCACCCAACATAATGAAGCGAATTCATTGAGGATGCCTTATGAACGACGAAATAATCTAAATAGTCCAGCCAAAAGCTGGACGAAATCTTCAATTTAACTTCCAGCCAAAGGATTAGTCGCTATGCTTTGATTCGGGCTTTTGTTTTAAACTTTCCCGCTCGGCTAAAAGGGCCCCCGGAAACCCGATAAAAGCTGACCGAAGCTCGCTGGCGAACGTTTAAGTGGAAATTTTCAACGTCAAAGCCCTCGAGTTTTGGCTATTTTTCGTTCAAAACACTGTTGGCAAGTTTCAATTAATCCAGTTAGAAGTTGTTTAAATCGGGGCATTAAATCGCAAAAATGAGCCCAAATCCTTCAAAGTGGTCAACAAAACTTCATTATCTGTTCGTCGTTAAACAATCAGTAATTTCAGAATCATCAGAATAATCAGAATTTCCTCACCTCTTTTATTACAGATTGATAATAAAAAATAATAATATATGGTAACAGATTGATAATGAAATAAAAAGAAATAACTTTAAAAAATTACAAAATGACACCAATCTTAAAGAACGCACACAACTAAGCATTATTGAACCATTATTGAACTTTTAACAATATGTGTAAAGTCAACTTACTTTCAATACAATGACAATTTTTATCAACAAAATTTTGGAATGGCTATGGGGTC
>NW_026017213.1:4188679-4208600 GCF_020466585.1 Dendroctonus ponderosae
ACAATCCACAAAAAAACGTAAAATTAAAGAAAGCGCACTAATTTTACTAAATCAAAATAATTGTGTTGCTTCATGTTCATTTAATTTAAGTCATAGATGTTTACCTATGCTAAAATCTGAAGTAGACCAGAGAAACATACACCCAAATTAAATTTACACCAAAATTATTAATTAACATTAACTTTGTTAATTTATACAATGAAATTAAGTCAAAGTCACATAACTGACAATTTGCACAGACGAATTATCAGAGCTAATTTGTATTATCCTACTATTGTTACACAATTTATTAACATACTCTTTTTTAGGTTCTTTTGATAAAGATAGCAGAAAATAGCTATCGAAACGTCAAGATAATTTTTCAAATTAATTTCTCTACTAATTGGAATTTTCTCTTACAGCTTGAGCCTAAGTGTGTCGCGGATACCCTCTAGGTGATAGTCCTTGATTACTTTTTGATAAATAATTCGTTCTTATTGCGAAATAGGAGCACTATTTATCAATCTGTAATAAAAGACGTGAGGAAGTTCTGCCTTTTTTAAAGACAAAAATTTTTGAGGCGAAATACCCAAAAAGATGTTTGTAAAAAAATGAATCCGCCTCAACAATATCGAACTTTTCTACAACGAAAATATTGGAGACATTTTTTAAAGGCTTTCTAAAGACTTAATTGGCGACTAAATATTTTGGGAAAAACGTTAATGGGGCAAAGAACCAACGCGTTCTAATCCAAAGAGTGAGGTGCTGCCTTTTTCAGGCGGAAAAAGTACCAAGTCTCACGAGTTGTTTACTCATAAACGGCCGCTACGAGCCCCTTTTCCAGTTTTTTTGCTTCTATCGCGAGCGATTGCTTCAAGCTGGATAGAACCCGGACTTCACTTCCACTAAAAGACTCGCAACACTAATTTTGTTCCAGTAAATGGTGGTTGGTCGGCTTGGGGCCCCTGGACAGACTGTCGTTGTTCGGGCGACGTCTTGGCCACTGGAAAAATGAGCACGAGATCCTGCAACAATCCGGCACCCAGCAACGGTGGACTGTCCTGCCATGGATCGAGTGTGAAGCGGACAAAAGACTGCATCCCATGTCCACAAGGTAGGACAACGTTACCACTTTGACCCGTTCATGTAGAGCTAATGCAGTCCACTGCTTAAATTTTGCGGGAGTTTTGGTGGGCTTGTCGCCAGCTAAATTGATAGTTCGAAGACTTTATTGATGGTTCCTGTTAGTCGACCAAACCCACTGTTTTGGGGCATCATTGAGATTGGAATACGCGGGCGGTGTTGCGTGACGATGCGATTAGTCGGGGTTAATTTCGAATGCGCCCAATTAACTCAGTCGCGTTTCACAGCAGGCTCAACTCTCGAAAAGCTAACGACAAACCCACCAACCTTCCAATTTTTAATGGGAAAACCGTTGTACTTAACCCGCTTTTAATGTTTGTTGTCCCACTGCTTTCGTAGAAGAATTGATCTTGGATACGGCCTACGATTATGACTATAACAACGGTAAGGGCTAGATAAGCTGGCATTTGAAGCTAATCATAATGATTCTTTGCACAACACACTAACTTTGTAAATTAACGCAAAACTCGCTAGTTTAGCACCCAATAAARGCACTGGGAGTTGGAAGGTTGATTGATCMACYATGCCGGTGYTGCAACATTGAAARTTACAAAGCGTCAAGAACTTTAACTCGAACTTAAAAACGTCCCAAGATGAGTTCATTCAAAAGTAACTAASTTTTTTCAAMMAGTGYWCAAAATTGAAGAGTTTTAAGCAGAAACTTGATCCTCAGGCTCAYTGTGGTTATWGASKTGCTCTCACTTTTTATAAATCTGGCGCCAAACTCGCTSAAATCTCTGAAAATCTGAATTGTGCAAAGCGTCGACCTGCTCCTATGACACCCCAAAACCCCCTACACCCTCAAATTTTCGAAAYYTCAAACMAAATTCGCTATTAAACTGCTTTTGCCGTACAGTTCACCACACCACCACTCACTACTACACGCCAGGTAACCACCACTTAACAAAGGGTGTTCCAAKAAGAACGACGGATTTAAATTTAAAATAAAACATACATATTTGTGGCRTAAGTTTGAAACATTTATTGATCAATGAAGTACACATCATGAGGTTATGAATGGAATAAGACATCGGAKAAATGATCGGTTTTGCTGGCACAGACGTGCTCTTTTCATGAAACCTTCAAGGACTGCTACGCATAAATTTTGCGGTATTTCAGAGATGCAGCGTTGAATTTCATCGTTTAAGGCTTCAATCGTTGTTGGTTTGTTCACGTAAACTTGCGACTTTTAAAAACCCCAAAGAAAAAGTCCGAAGGCCTTAAATCGCATGTTCTGAGCGGCCAATGCCGATCTCCAAAACGAGAAATAACACGTCCAGCAAATGGCTCGTGCAGTAATTCAACAGTTTCTTTGGCTGTATGGCATGTTGCACCGTTCTGTTGAAACCACATGCTGTTGAGTTGCATATTTTGCAATTTTGACAGAAAAGTTAGTTAACATTTTACGACAACGAACAGCACTCACAGTTATTTGACCAACTGCATTTTCGAACAAGAATGGTCCGATGATGTCTCCAGCCCACAATGCACACCAAACAGTGACTCTTCTTGGATGCATCTGTTTATGAACGATCACTCGTGGATTTTCGGGACCCCAAATGCGACAATTTGGTCGATTAACGAAGATGTAAATGGGCCTCGTCACTAAAAATAATTTTCGTTGAAAAATCACCGTCCAATTGTCGTTGCCCCAAAACCCAATCAACAAAGGCTCTTCATTGCCGATGGTCTTCCGGCTTTAATTCTTGAGGCAATTCAACTTTGTGCGCATGAAGCTTCAAATATTTTGTTAACTTTGATGTATAGTGGTTGTGGAAACACCAATTTCCTAAGCTCTATGCCGAATTGATGTGGTTGGGCTATCCTCATTCCGATGGCCCCTAATGGCACGCATTTTGCTCACTGGGGCTGCAAAACTTCCATCACTTTGATAATCATTTTTCACAATGAGAATTCGTAGTTATGTTCTGAACCGCTCCATGATGACCCTACAAATGGGGCGCAATTCAAAACCGCCGTTCTTTATGGAACACCTTTTGCAACCGTAGCTTCTTTTTCCCTTTCTGGCAAGGTCCTGGGCTTTAATGACCGTTTTGTGTGGTGTTTAGTGGAGCCTCCCCATTGGTCCAGCTGGTCTGATTGGTCAGACTGCAACGAGGACTGCATCAAAGTGCGAAAGCGACAGTGCATCCCTGGAACGGGTGGGACGAAGAAAAGCTGCTCCGGCAAGGATATCCAGACGAATCCGTGTGCTTCCAATGTGTGCAGATCCATGGAGCTCACCCGAGTAACTGAAGGTGAGTTGGTTGTTGTTGTTGAGAGACTAGATGGCGCCGCTGGTTTTCCATGGAAGGGCATTGGCATTTGAAATTAATGCCGATGCAGGTTTCGCGTTAATGTAAAACATTCGGAACGACAAGGGGCCGCAAAAGGCACGAAACGCATGCACAAACAGGCGGCAGTGATCAATGCATTTCTGTTCTGTCCACATGTAACCACTTATCGTAAATATTCACAACAAAAACGCTCTGCTAAATTCCCCCCAGTTTTTGTGCTACATCGAAATCCTTTATTCATAAACAGTTTTTCACGCTGCAGGGTTTTTCTTGTCGACACGAAAAATCGTCCCGTGCGCGGCTGGTGCGTGCTGAGCAACTTCGAAAGATCCAAAACCGTCCACTAGTTTCATTCAGCACTCAGCTGAACGGAGTGTCAGTTCGGGAAACAATTGATTTTGCGTCCATCATCAGTGCCATGGGCCATGGGTATCAAATAGTTGGGGTCAAATAAGGTTCAGTGCTGTCGTCCATCAATTAGCTCGGTTAAACGGAATGCAGTGGAGAATCGGGGGAGATGAAAATGCCGCTGTCATAGCTACAAACGGGGGGTGCGAGAAAGTGGCAACTCGATCCCCTTCGATAATGGGGGTTGTGTGCAAACACGTGATTTTCGTTGACAGCCTGGATCTTCGTCGTTACAGTGGCTTATAATCCTTCGGCAAACAAATCTGTTGAATGCGAATATGGGGGCGCGACCACCCTTACGAAAGATGCGAAACTGTATTGAAACGGTGTGTGAGAAGAAGGCGCACATGGTGGAGCCAGTTGGGAGGCAATTTAGAGAAAAACACCTGGGGATCAGTCAGGACGATTTGGAGGCTTGGGTTCTATTGGGGATTAAAAACAAAAGGATGAGCCAAACAGATGAAAACATCCACTTGAAAGCATCCAACATGTATAAGCTATATGGAATAAGTTTCCACTGGCTGGTCGTGTGACGTCAGTGTTTGCGGTCTCATACGAAGGACCACGGGTCGGACTATATGTTTCGTTCATTGCAAACAGTGAACTTTCTCAGGCCAGTCCAAACACGCAATGTCGCATCGTAATTTCCAAACAATAGCACGACCCCGACCGGTTCATGCAAAAATCGCCCACTGTGGCGTCGATAATAATTTTCATAAATGTGTAAATGGCTTAAATGCCGGGACATCTCTCACGGTTTTTGCCGTGGTTCACGTTTGCACCCCGTCGCGCTCCATTGGGCACCATCGGGTCCGACCTCTCGACCTATCAGAGGCCCCCTTGTTAAGAACCATCCGGTACCACTGTGCCGTACTGAATTATATCGTGCAATTCCAACATCAACTTTTCTTTCTGTTAGCATCATAATCAGAGCTTGAGAGAGGAAAATCGCCTCACACCTTTAGCTTCATCACCTTGCAACCAAAGGCGGATCCAGGGGATCATGACCCCAGGGGACCTTGTGCGGGATTTATGTTGATTAACGAGCATTTTTCTAAGACTTTCTACTAAGGAGCAACTTTCTAAGAAGAAGAATTTCTACTACTTTCTACTTTAGACTACTCGAAAGCTTGATCCGCCGCTGTTCAATGTATGATATTCAAATGTCACTGTCTGGGCCAAAACTACTCGAATTTTCATGTTTGAGTCATTTTTGCAACTGAAAAAGAAAACGCGAACCTTACACGACTTGAAATCAATACTTTTTTGAGAAAACTGCCTTTCCTTATCGATAGTTCACTTTCTAAAAAGGCTATTTAGTTCTCTCTGGAACGATGTAAAAATGAACGTTCTGGTGGGTTTTGCTCCCGAGAAATGAGCAAGAACGGGACGGAAAACATGAAATTTCGGCCTATTCTTGCACCTAAATGTCTGATATTCAAATTTCGCCTTGTGGGACAAAACTCCTCGAATTTCCTCACTCTTGTTATGACTAAATCGAATTTTCAATTCTCTGTCCAACGATGCCAGAACGAATTTTGTGGTTCAAATGGTTCTTGGGAAACTTCGGAAAAAGCAGCGTCATGTTTGAGTCGATTTTGCAACTGAAAGAAACATGCAAATCTAAAACTTCTTGAAATCAAGACTTTTTTGAGGAAATTGCCAACATTTCCTTATTGATGGTTCACTTTCTAAAAAGGCCATTTAGTTCTCTCTGGAACGATATAAAAATGAACGTTCTAGCGGATTTTTCTTCCGAGAAATGAGCAAAAACGGGACGGAAAACATGAAATATTGGCAGAACCTTGTTGTTATGACTGAATCGAATTTTCAATTCTCTATCCAACGATGCAAAAGCGAATTCTGTGGCTCAAATGGTTCTTGGGAAACTTCGAAAAAAGCAGCGTCATGTTTGAGTCGATTTTGCAACTGAAAGAAACACGCAAACCTAAAACTTTCTAAAAAGGTGATTTAGTTCTCTCTGGAACGATGTAAAAATGAACGTTCTGGCGGATTTTGCTTCCGAGAAATGAGCAAGAACGGGACGGAAAACATGAAATTTCGGCCTAATCTTGCACCTAAATGTCTGATATTCAAATTTCGCCTTGTGGGTCAAAACAACTCGTATTTCCTGACTCTTATTATGACTGAATCAAATTTTCAATTCTCTGTCCAACGATGCAAAAACGAATTCTGTGGCTCAAATGGTTCTTGGGAAACTTCGGAAAAAGCAGCGTCATGTTTGAGTCGATTTTGCAACTGAAAAAAACACGCAAATCTAAAACTTCTTGAAATCAAGACTTTTTTGAGGAAACTGCCAACATTTCCGTATCGATGGTTCACTTTCTAAAAAGGCGATTTAGTTCTCTCTGGAACGATGTAAAAATTAACGTTCTGGCGGATTTTGCTTTCAAGAAATGATCAAGAACGGGACGGAAAACATGAAATTTCGGCCTAATCTTGCACCTAAATGTCTGATATTCAAATTTGTGAGATAACAGCGCAAAAAAATGAGCGATAGTTGCACACATAAAGAGTTTTTGATTCATTGTTGTTCCAGATAAAGAGTTCAGAGTCGGTTGACACTCCTGACCCACTTTGATGCGCCAAATGGCGCACATCGATGCAAAAAGTGTGCAGATTAGCTAAAAATCAGTTTGAAATGCCACTTAAGCCTTTCGTCTGTTCGGTGCATTGAAAACGGCGATAACCTTTCAGCTCGAGCAATCCCATTAAAGGAAATGTCGCTGAAGACACATGAATAAGACAAGAGAGGAAGGCGGTTAAAAATGCAACAAGTGCAAGCGACATCGCGTCCGGAATATTTCCGAGTTTGTAGCGAAAAATTCATTTATCAGCGGCAACAGGCAATTGAATTTTCGGAATTAGCAGATCGTGAAGCGATCGGCTGGGGTGTCGGAATTGGGTTATCTGCGGGTCTCTTTGGGATTTTCCTGTTACCAGGGGTGGGTAACAATGTGGGGTCTTTTGCGATTAAGCCCATTACCTATGTAGTGTTCGCATAACGGTGCGGTGCGCTAGAATATGCGTCGATAATGTAAGCAATTTGACTAGCGCATCGATAGTTTAATAGCATAGTAAATTACCTAGTGACAAGGGCGGTTTGGGCTAATAGAAAGCCAGTTCTTTGGGGATTCGGGGTGAAAATGCGATTTTCTGGTTCATTGAGTAAGGAACTTTTACTACTGGGGACCGGTAAGGTGAGGGCAATTGATCAAACCTCTAGTCTCATCAGCACTTTTTCGCTTAGCAGATGTGACTCTTTCTTCTCATGCTGAGAGCATGGCTTCGTCTGGCAACACTGCTGGATGTGTTGCTTATTTATATACACGGTGGAAGATTAAGATAAGAAACTTGATTTAGCGCCTTCTTCAGACAGTTTGCAATGGGTATTGCTGGTTGGTTTTGACCAGAAGACTGCCCAGTGTATTACCATTCACTACACAGCCTCGCTTCCGACCATCAGTTTTTTTTCGGTAACGCAAATGTTTGGATCTTCAGTCGCAGATTCACGTTAATCGAAGGGTTTCTGCAACAAATGCAGTAAAGTATTAGCATATAAAAGTGCGTTAGAGATCTGTTGCCAACTGAACCGATAAACCTGCCCAAATCAAGTCCAGTTTTACGATGGTTGTAACGGTAAAAGCTTTAAAAGTAAGCAAAAACACGGCATAAAATTTCAGAGAATTGTTCACGCTGATCAAACAGTCGAAAAGTATCGAAAATATGGGCCGTCAGTGACATGAAGAAATCCTGAAATCCGATATCGAAAGACACGATCCATTAAGGCAGAAAAAAACTGTTTTTGTCTGCAGGACACGCCATTCGCCGTAACTCTTCAGTGGAGATAAATCAAAGGGACATTATTTGTCATAGCGCAAAACGGAGGATCGAAAAAAATGTGTCCGAGGAATGAAATATGAACAATACTAATCCGTTGTTTGCTTTGTTCCTTAGAAAAGAAGCGGGTTGTTGTTAAATACGCGACGGGAGAAAAAGTCGATAAATCACACCGGACGTATGAGAAATAAATTCATTGAGACAGTGGGACACTTCAGACATTGGCCGTACATTCCGCAGGTTTATTCGGGTTTGCTAAATATGAGCAGTGCTGGCTCGCTAACAGGGACGTAATCGTTTAATAAAAGCCAGATCAACATTGATTAAATTACCCGTTCGTTTGCGATTCGACTAAGGCGGAGACAAGAATTAATATTGTCCGGATCAGATTATTAAAATCCCGATTTATTAGGTATTCATGTTAATGCCGACGAGATTAAAGGAAGATCGGCCAAAGTTTAATCACAACCGCAAGTTTAATCTCGAGGGATTACCAGCGGAATTGGGATTTTTTCTTGTCGAATTTTTAATATATTCCCTCAAAAGAAGTCGGGGAGAGAAGGCACATGGGCTCCAGACGAACGTTATTAATACTTTATTAGGACAGCACTTTGATTGCTTAGCAGTTGATTTGGCTCCTACATAAACGAAGTTCTCGAGTGCTGTTTTTTGAGGAGGAAATCCCCTTCAAAGACTTTCCATATTTCGCCCTATCGGGGGCTGGGTGGCACTAAATATTAACATTTCTAGGCGTCATAACCAGCCGCCAAATGTCGAACTTAATCCAGAGTTATGACCGATTGGGGCCAGTGCAAATATGCCGGCGGTGTTTGTCTACTCCTGATCCCTCTTTATTAATTTCCGAATTTGTCACTGCCGAATTCAGCTTTGGATAACTGGAGCCCTGATGGGGACAGTCGAGTTTTCACCGTCCAAGTTTGCTAAACAAATCCCTTGACTTTGCAAAAAAATCTTTATAAATCGCGTACATTTGTGCAGCGTGAACCGTGAAGTTATGGCTGTTTTGAAGCTATAAACCAATTTCCATCTTCTAATCGATTAGAAGGCCTATTGGGACTCTTATTTAGTTAAATACAGGCTTATAGCCTGTAAATGGCTTGATGACGACTCAAAATCGATTTTTTTGGCAAATAAATCGCAAACTTAGGATGTCATTATCTGTTGATTTTCTTGGTGTCTCTAAACTGCGATTTTGCTCGTTTTCTTTGGTCTTGCACTTGTTATTTTTCTACCAATAAGGTTTGGCACTGAATTTTACTTCTGTTCCACTAAAGCTTCTCTTCATGCGTAACTTTCTCCTCTATTTTCTTCATTTTGGTACTTTTTCCTGTTCCCTGTTCAATTTTGCTGATACATTTTATGGTCTGAATTGAAGCTAAAACTTATACAAACCTACAATTTAGCTTCTCTAGTATTCCTACAGATTCCTCAATAAAACTCGCAAACTGACTCAAATTTTAAAAACGTTTAATTGTTCATCTGCTCATCTGATTTCAAGCCGGGAGATAGAAGCTCAAGTGGGTAAGCTTTTGATGGAATTGTCCATTGAACTAGAAGAAACTAGAATGACTTGATCTTTCATATCAGTTTTCAAACTTTTTGTTATTCCATAGTACTGGAAAATTCCAATTAAGCCGCGCTTTGAGAAGAACAGTAGATAAAGCCCGTCTTTGAGGTCCATTAGATTATCTATCTGAGTCTTTGTGCGGCGTAATTAAAACGGCTAGAACTGCAGCATTTTTCGCTTTGTTCTGAGGCAAGTTTGAATAGAAAACTAAGTCGGATTAGGCGGAAAACTAAATGTGAAAATTAATTCCGTTGCAAGCGTGTACACGACCTTTCGATTAGCTGGGCAGCAACAACATTGCGGTTCTCAGCATGCCCGTCTTCCATGTAGCTGGTTTACGAGGCCCAATCAATTTGCCCTTATTGCCTGGGCAAATTGTAGAAAGCCGCGAGATTTGCCAGCCGATATCATGACACGTCGTGACAGTATCTTCGATATCGATTTTCGTGAAATGTTAATCGATTTTTGGTGCGGCTATTGCGGAAAGGTTGACGGAAAAAACGGATTCAAAAGCACCAGAACACAGGCACGTTTCGCCATTTGTCACTTTCGAAGCCTTCCCGAATAATAACCTGGTAATCTGTCTTGGCGACATGGGAGGCACTCGAAAAAAATGAAAACAAATGGGCTGGAAACGTGGTTTTTGGGGAAATTGGGCTGATTTTTCCTTCGCATTGCAAACAGCTTTATGAGGCGAGCTCGAGGCGACACTTGATCCGATTCATCTTTAATGCATTTCGTTCACCAGGTTTAACAAGATCGAAATTATAGAGCAAAAGCTACAACAGGGCTTGTTAACATCGAGCAGACGCGACATGATTACAGCCCAGCGCTGATGGTTATTTTTGAAGAATGCCAAGCATTTGCGTCCAAGCTCAGCCAGTTACAAAAAAAATTGGCGTTAAATTCCCAAATGGCCCGTTAAAACTGCCTAAAACTATGGCATGCCCGCGTGCATGCCGGGAATTTCGTTAAGATTTAAATAATGCTCCCTTGTGGTGAAGTTGAAGGGCAGGTCGGCATGCTTTTGTCACATAGAGGGTTGAAAGAGGCTCAAGATATTTCCATAAGGGGGGACCAAGGGTGAATACTTATATAGAATACCGGCGCGTTTATATATATATATCTGCGAATAGAAGGGCGCGCACAACACACATACATATATAAATGGCAATGAAAGCAATCTTTTCGGATAGCGGAAAAAATGCGCTCTCTTCGCAGGCATAAAGGAGCTACTGAAACCCATATTAGGGCCCTGCTTAATAATATATAGTATGTCAGGTTCAGATTGTGCTCCATTATTTATTTACATGCCAGAATTGGTCACGTTTCATGGCAAATCGGGCTAAATGATTGCAAAACCAAGGAAAAACCAGCATTTGTTCACTTGGATTACTGAACAACTCATTTATCCCATTGACAGGAAAATTATTCATTACAAGGCAGATGGAAAATGTGAAGAAATCATCGGTTGAAGATCGTCAATGCTCAAAGTACGCTTCAGATTTGTAGAAAATATCGATTATTTTGGAACTGGAACTTTTAACGTGTTTTTGAACCTCCACTTTATTTTCGACCAAAAATTTTAATTTTACATACAAACGTATGTTTTTTTTGTTTATTTGAACTCAATCGGGTCTATTCGACGTAAGAAGCTCACAAATGTGCATTTATAAAGCGTTTGTGTGAATGGTAAGGAAGAAATCGTCGGTTAAAGACCGTGAACGCCCAAAAAGCGTTAAAAATGTGCGTAAATGTCATTCTTTCGGATCTGAAACTTCTAACATGTTTTTCAATGAGTTCGATGCTTTCCTCACATCCGTGAGATGAAAATGATGTAAAATTTAAGACATTTAGAGAAAATTTTCATTTTTTCACAAAAATCGACCAACACCCTTAGAAAAATTTCGGCCCAAAATCAAAATTTCACATGCGTGTTTTTTTAGCTTAATCGATTTCTTTCAACATAAGTTCACAAATATGCATTTATAAAGCGTTTGGGTCAATATTAAGGAATAAATCGTCGGTTAATGATCGTGAACAATTTTTATGTGCCGAAAATGTCTTATTATTTCGGATCTGAAACTTCTAGCATGTTTATCAATGAGTTCGATGGTTTACTAGCATCCGTGAGATGAAAATGATGTAAAATTTAAGACATTTTGAGCAAATTTTCATTTTTTCACAAAAATCGACCCACTCGACACCCCTTGGAAAAATGCCGGCCAAAAATCAAAACTTCACATGTGTGTTTTTTGAGCTCAAACGGTTTCTTTCGAGGTAAGAAGTTCAAAAATATGCATTTATAAAGTGTTTGGGTCAAAAATAAGGAAGAAATCGTCGGTTGAAGATCGTGAACGCCCAAAAAACGTTAAAAATGTGCGTAAAATGTCATTATTTCGGATTCGAAACTTCTAACATGTTTTTCCATGAGTTCGATGCATTCCTCGCGTCCGTGATATGAAAATGGTGTAAAATTGAAGACATTTTGAGAAGATTTTCAGTTTTTCGCAAAATCGACCCTCACCCTTAGAAAATTTCGGCCAAAAATCAAAATTTCACATGCTTTTTAGCTTAATCGATTCTTTTCGACGTAAGAAGGTCACAAATATGCATTTAGAAATCGTTTGTGTCATTAATAAGAAAGAAATCGTCGATTAAAGATCGTTCAACGCTCAAAAAATGCTTAAAATGAGCACTCTAAAATCTGGAGMTTCTAGCGGTTTATTCAACAAGTTTGTTGCATTTCGAGCTACCTTTAGAGGAATATGATGTAKAATTCAAGTCATTTTGAGACATTTGATTTTTTTTTAASTCGACCCCCCCCACCCTTTSAAAAAATCAAAAAAAAWTTGTCCAAAAATCAAAATTTTACATGCGTGTTTTTTTGGTTCAATCGATTGCTTTCCACGTGAAAAGCTCACAAATTTGCGTTTAAAAGTGTTTGGGTCAATAGTAAGACAAAAAATCTTCGGTTAAAGATGCCGAATGCTCAAAAAACGCTTAAAATTAACCAAAAATTGATGTCGAGCACAAACAATTGTGTGAGGATAGATACATTTGTTTAAATAAAAATTCGGTTTTAAAATACAATTTAATAATAAATTAAAACTGAAGCAAACAGGACAAGCTTAATGAAAAAATTGCAAAATAAATGCGGTTTAATGTTTAAGGAAACTTTAATAACCTTCGAAAATTCTTGTTGGCGCTGAAGAAGCAAGTCACTCATGCTTGCGAAACGTCAAAAAACCTCTTTTCCACACGGCAAAGAGCCCGGAAAAATAACCAGTTTGAATTCTTCAGGAAGAGAAATAATCACGCCCCATTACAAGCCCCACTGATCATAAGCGTGCAAGTCAAAAAAGAAAGAAAAAAGGCAAAGTGAAAACCGGCGTTCAAAAACGTCAACTTAATTACATTTGCACTTCTTTTGCCGTTGTTTTGATAGTTGAATTTATGTCGTAGGACGATTTGACCGTCATTAAGCAAACATTATCCACTTTATTGTGACAAGTGAATTTATGATTCGCAGCACATTCGGGACTGGGCAACGAATGCTAATATATTTATCCGGTTGTATTTATAGAAAGGTGTTAACGTGTCTTCGGGTTTGATATTCTAATAGCCGAGGGGGATATTAAAGAGTTTCTGCGCTCGCAGAATGAGAATGGATGGCTTGTTTTAACTGGGAAGGTTCCAACGTGTTTCATATCCGGCAGGCGAATGTTTCTTGTAATGCGGTCGCAAACTTGGAGACATTTCAATTTGTTTTACGGTGTCAACGTGTTTGGGCACGCAATTACACCCGCTTGTCACATGTAGGAACAACTCGGCGTCCTCAACATGCATCAGCCATTTGAAAAGTTATTCCTGCCGCCGTCTAATTTCCCGAAAAATCGCTCTCAACTCGTAAAACGTCGACGACGTGGCGCGGACATAAACGACTTGAAATAACGACCGAGTTTTCACACTTCTACAGAACAGAAAACAGTTTCCCCCGGCTTAATAAAGTGATAAAATTTATTCAAGAGGCTTTAACTCAGTGGAAATCGCGACCATCTGAGTCCTCGAAAAGAACTAAATCATCGCGTTGCACACAATTGAATCAAGCGATTTATTCCATTTGGCAGCAGGAGGAGCGCCGATGGATCAAAGAGAGAACGAACGAACGCACGGGGGATTAATGAAGTGTGGAGACCAGTGACTGTAAATTGTTAAATTAATGGGGACGACACGCGTGCAACGGTCACTAATTAGTCAATTGTGGAGAGCGAGAGACTGGCCTGGATGGCAAAAAATCGCCCAATTAAAGGGCCCGCAGCTCGATAAGGCCCTTTCATTACAACCCAATAATTCCTCCTTAAGACGGCCTTAGTGCCTGCTGTCTGCTTGTTTCGTTTGTTGTCTTGTTTCTAATCTGCAACCGCAAAAACTTCCTTTCTAAATGTTATTTGCTCTTTAAAACTACGGCCATCCTGTATATGTATATGCGATTGAACTGGGTACAATGGTGTGTTTTTAGTAAAATAATCGCGATTTTCGCATTGGAGGCTTTTGCATGAATTTTTCTATCGTTATTATTAAATTTTCCTTTTAATAAAGAGATAAATAGACGAGAATTTCACTGGTTTCCCTCGTAATTCTACTTAATTAACTGTTTCCTCTTGTATTTTTAATTGTTTTTGCCCAGTCCCAGCACGAACGGTGTTCACAGTGTTTACTTAATGAACTATCCTCTTCAATATCAAAAAAGTTGCGTTCTTTTTCATCGTCTGAATCCACATCACTGTCTAAAACAGTTCTTCTGCTTCCAGGTTTATCTGTTACTATTCACTTCTGCAACCTGACAAGGAAATACTGCTCATTTTTATCTTCATTGATATTTCATACTTTTTCCTGTTCTTATTTCACTTTTAAGAGCGGTTTCTTTCATTTTTCTGTTCCTCTTAGGGGCATTTCTGCCTGCTGATTGAAAAAAAATCGTTCTCCCTCAACCGCTTTTCCTCGTACATGTTTTTGTTCTCTTTGCCATTTTTCCTGTTTTTCCTACACGTAAAACTTGGATTTAATTTTTCCGCTTTTGTGTTCGATTCACTTTGTAAGTTGTAATAATATTTTGCGCTATTTGGCTCGTTTTATTAAAAATTTKCATTTCGGCACWGCTTTTGGTCATATTTTCGTTAATTTCGAGTAATAGTTTATWTTTTAGTTTAGTTTATCAACTTTTCTGTAGATTTTCTCGTTATATTTAACTTTCCATATGCTGTGTTTACTCATTTGCTCTGTTTTTTCTGTGTTTTTTACGCGCCGTTTTCTCTGTTCTTTCAAGATTCTTCAACGTGGTTAGTTCTTCCATTTTTCTGGACGTGCGATCGAGTCAGTTTGAGACAATATTTTGCGCTTCTAGTCTTCCTGTTAAAATCGAGCGTTTTTGCACTGTTTTGTTTCAATGTCGCCTTTTCGTTAGTGTTCAATTAATAATTTTTGATTTATTTATATTGTAAAATTTTTTAGTCTAATTTAGTGAATTTTTTCACTGGTTTTAAAACTGCTGTTTTTATTTGTTTCCTCTGTTCTTCCAATGAGCTTTTAATTGGTTCCTGCGTTTTCCTACATTCGATCTTCAAAATCGGGCACTTTTGCACTGTTTTGGTCGTAGTTTAGTTAAAGTTGAATCAATTATTTGTCCTTCGTTTATGTTAGAATTTTTGCTTTTTAGTTCGTCATTTTTTCCTTTCATTTTTCAATAAGTACTTTTTGTGTTGATTTTCTCGTACGTTATTAAACTGCAGTTTTTTTCGTTTCCTCGGACCATCTGCGTTGTTCACGCGCCGTTTTCTCGGTAATTCCTTTGTGATAATATTTTGCACTGACCCTTTTTGTGAAAATTGGGAATTTTTGCACGCTTTTGGTCGCCTTTTCGATAATTTTGAATAAACAATTGTTCCTTTATTTATGTTATAAAAACTGTAATTTTTTCACTCACTTCTCAAGGAGTAATTTTCTGTTGATTTYCTTCTGGTTTTTAAACTTGTGTGAATTCAATTCCTCTTTTTGTTAACTGTTCTTCCTCTGCTTTTSAAGCGTCGCTTCACCTATTRTTTCAATAGTTTTCGRAAGAGATTTTAATTAGTTCTTCCCCTGTTTGCACTAGCGATCGAGGCTTTGTGACCAATCTTTTGCGCCTTTACTGGTTTGGTCGTGTTTTCGTTMATTTTGAATCAATCAKTGTTTCTTTATTTATGTTATCAAGCGATTTTTTWTSGACTCTCRCGMTATTTTTAAAMTGCTTTTTACCGATTTTTGCAATACGGTTCTTTAATCGCCGATTTTCCTTTGGCAATTTAATTATGTACTTGATGGTCAGGATTTAGCTTGTTTCAAGCATCAAAAGTGACTTAAATCGTCGCAAATGTATTGTATGGGAAATACGTTTTTAGTGCGCCAAAGTTAATGTAAAGCCACTTTGAAGAATTGCACAACTTTGTAGTTAAAAGGAAAACTACTCTGAATTTCCAGTTGCATTAAGTTCATGCGGTCGGCGTGTTTTTAATGCATTTCCCCAAATATTTTTTGAACAAAATTCTGCATTTTCAGGTTGTGGAAAACTGTGATTTAGAACATGGGAAGAAAGGCTTGGACTAAATCAAGCTTCTATTCGATTCGATAAATCAGTCAAAATTGACCCCAATTGTTCAAAATCGTTTTTGTCCTTGTGCAAAGTTGCTTATATTAAGTACCGAATTTTCCATTCGTTTCACTGTTCTCTCTATTATTTTCACTTCAGCTCGCGCCTTTCTTAAAGCTTTACTTCGTTTTGCTGCATTTAACCACTTTTTAGCGCTCAATTTCACTCCAGTCTTGTTTAGTGTTTTGATAGTTTGTATTGTGTAAACGATAATTGTTGCATTAGAGCTGTTTTCATAAATTTTTATCATTTTTGCAATTTTCTCTTCCAATTGCGTTGGTGCATTCTCATGCTACGTGCTTGAAGACAACTTTACCTGAACGTTTTCCATATTGCAATTTATTCCGTATATAAGTTTCCGCTAGAATTTAGAAATACAATCGCTTGTTGAGAGCTTATTGTCGCAATTATTCCTGTAAGCTTCTCCTCCAATGCAAATACTATCCTCAAGTTAACTCGCATAATAAAGGGAATTTCCGCCAAAGGCAGTTTCCATCGAAAGCTCCTGAGCATGTTATAGTTGCGAAATTGTCGAATAAAGAGCCCTCTTCAATGGGGGTCCTTCAGACAGAATTTCAATTATGCGCCACCACCTTCCATTCGAAGGAAATCCTCTTATTGTTGACGAGTTTGTTGTTTTTTTCCTCCCATTTTCCCGTGTCCATCGGGCTGGCCTTAATCCGTAAACTAGATGTTTCATGCGATTAGAAACCGTTGCTCTGGTATTAATTTTACCATAATAAAAAAACGGGCGACACTTTATTACAACAGAGACCATTACGAGGAACTGGTACACACCTTCGGCTATGCCCGCCTTATTATCATTTAAAAACCATAATTCCTTGACAGTGGGAGTCCAATAATTTCTTCTAATAGTGCGCTTTGAAATTACTACTGGTTTCTCTGGCCTACGCTGCTGACGAAACGCGCCCAGGAGAAAAATGAGGAAAATTCTTCGCGCTTTCATTGTCACGCTGTTTCTTGCATGCCTAATCGACTCCGAAAGCCTCTCCGAGCAAATGGCCATACGAACCTAATTAGGTTCCGTGGAAAATCGGCACCTGTTGGCCATTTTTAAGATTAGCTCATCATACCTGGATCATAAACGCTTAATGGCTCCAGAGGGATGAAAACACGGCAGTTACCAGCAGTAACATTGTTTTAAAACCTGCCTTGGGGAGATTCTTTGAAAAAAAAACGTTGTTTTGACTGTGTAGAGGCCCTAAAGGAGTTCTGTTTGTGTTTTCAAACAAGAGATGAGGTGTTTCCCTAGAATGACCCACAGCGCGTTCTCGGATATAATCGCTCCCGTTAGGGAGTTGTTTTTCATTTGATGCAGTTGGATGTCGTTATCTGGAAGAGAAGTTGGTTGTTTTTGCTCCCGCCTAAAGGGCGGCTAAAGCGATGGAAATAAAGCACCTCAAAACAGCTTCTGCTCTTTTCCTTCCAATAAAGAACCGAAAAAAATCACTACGCTGATTATTCGTCCAAGTTCCAGCAAACTTTGCATTCCATCCGACATCGGTACAATAAAACTTTTTGGCGTTTATTTGCTTTTGCCGATATTTCCTCATTTCCAGCAAGTCCATTTTCGGAGTTTCGAACTTGTGCGATGGAATACTTAATGCGGAGTCGCATCAATGCTGAAAAGTTAAAATGCTCCATTCCAGGAATATGAAGAGAAGCGGAAATCGCGCGATTGCATCGTCCAGGCCGGCACTGAGGGGGCAAAAGTGCGCTCCGGAACCAATAAATATAAAATACTCGTCAAAGTTTCTCGCAGTTTTTGAGTTAACAGAGTTTCCTGCTGCTTTCAATATAGTTCCAGTACAGTAATTGCAAATAATCTATGCAAATTTTGGGGCCACGGTTCCATTGAGGTAGCAAATGGGCAATTTGAGCGCTATAAGTGAAAACTTCTTCGTCGTTAAAGGGGAGTTTAGACCTAGGGCTACGCCACTGCCAACAATAGGGCTTGTTCAACACAGGCATTGTGTTTTTATCTAATTATGAAATCCGACATCTTCGGCATCGTGTGTGGCCAGCGCACTTACAAGCACCGAACCAGAGAACTTTTTAAAAATAGATACCTGCCTTGACTCTAAGTCAAGGGGTGGCTTTATGCATTCTAATTTTCCTTCGAACATTCACTTTTCGGACGACCAAGTTTTGTTAATGAATGGATTTCCAGTCGCGCCGATTTATATTGGAAAAGCAATTATTCGATGGTCGGACTAGAAAAACTCGGATAATCGAACTTATGGCTTTCGATAACCCGTAATATCCATTAACTAAGAAGCGGGCAGAGGACGCAGGGCAATAAAAAAGGGCCATAAAAGGCCGATTTGGTCGAGCACAATGAGATTCCCTTACTATATGCGCCATAATAATAAATAATCAGGAGACATCCACTGTTTCCTGCGCCTGTAAACACCCTTCTGTTTCCGTTACTAGTTGGGAATTTATTTCTCCTGGTCTGCAGCGGCAGCAGGATAATGCAAACTGGGTTTTAATGGCAACATTTTGAAAAAGTTCTAGAAAAACATACCCAAATCGTCAGCTTATTCGAAGAAATGCTAGTTTTTGTCTCCGTAAACGTTCGTTTGGTAGAAACAACAGTCATTTTTTAAATCCTATGGGTTTTTTTGACTTGAAACAAAAAGTGCAATTTTTGTTGAACGAAATCAACGAAAGTGCTGATCGAAAGCTAGAAATTGGAGAATTTTCAATTAGGATTAATGTAATAATGAAATATGAACACGACTAGATGAGAGACTGAACAGAAGCGTTAAATCGAGATTTTTCCGCTTGCACAGAGGCGATTTAGTTTGTGCTTAAAGTGTTACTTTGGTTGCTACAATTGTGCCTTTCAGGTTAAATTCTTGTGAAGGTTTTATAGAGAAACGGTCACAGTGTATTGGTTTGGTGCACCCAAAAATCGCTGGTTTAAGGAATTGGAAAAAAGTCCTCACGCAGCAAGAGCAAATGAAGAAAGCAACGAAGCAAACAGAAGTTTGGGAAGTTAGAAGGTGAAACATTATTAAATACAAAACAAATATTGGACCAAATGAAAATGAAACGGTTCTACCGAGTTGACTGGAAATGCTTCAAATTTATCCCGTTGCATTTGAGGTGGAAATGAGGGGATGAGAAAAAGTGCAAAGAAGCTCAGTTTTGCTTTCTTTCGCTGAAGGAAGAAACGAACTTTTACCATCGCAGACGCAAAAACGCTCACATGCTTATGGCCAGTGAAGAGTTGTTTTCTTTTGAAGAAAATCCTCCGACATTGAGTGCAGATAAAGTAAAAAAAGATGGTTTAGCCAAAGAAAGCGCTGGATAAAGTGTAGAAGAGAAAGGTGCAAAACAGTGCTCATAATCGGAGAGCTAATTAAGACTTTGCAGTATGGAATACCGTCGAATTAGTCCGGGTTTACTTAGTTCAGTTTGAGGTTTTATGAACATTTTATACGGACAATGTCGGAGTGTCTTGCTTTGGTGGGCCCAAAAAATGCCAGTTGAGTGTAGCTTTTCAGGAAGAATTGCGCTGTTTTGGTGGAAAGCCTTCCAGTTACACAAATGCTGACCAAAGTCCTGAAGACGAACCTTTTTTGATATCAGATACAAAGGAGATTAGACCAAGTGAAGGTGAAACGAACTAAGAAGTAGAAAAAGAAAAAAACAAACATGAACATGTTTGCAAAGCCAAAAAACTGTTCTTGTTTCAAGGAAACGCTCTTCAAACTCTAGAAAAGAAGGCTAAGGCTGCCTCAAGTGAAGCGGTAAAAGAGTGCGCACAGGGGCGGATCCAGCTTTAAAGTCAGGGGGGGGGGGGATGTAGAAAAAATACAGTCTTCTGTTATCTATGAAATTAGAAAAATGATCGTCGTTTTGTGCAAGGGTGGCTCAAGATTATTGCAAAATTTCATGTTTTCCGTCCCGTTTTGCATGTTTCTCGGA
>NW_026017213.1:4209599-4211083 GCF_020466585.1 Dendroctonus ponderosae
GTGTGTACTTTAATTGGAAATTTAAAAGAAGGCGAAACCCGAACAGGCATTTAGTACATGAGCACCCTTTACCTAGTATTTGCAGTATCTGCTGCTTCTCCCTTAATAATTTTTTGATTGTTATTGTTATCAGCGTTATAAAATAAACTGCACCGAACACAATAATATCACACTCGATAATTGATAAATCAAAATCACGAGCAGTTTAATAACGCAATGTGTATTTGAAAAGTTTATCAGATCTACAGATGCACCCGCACTACGAGAAAAATGTCGAATGCAAAGTGCATATGTCCGTTCCAAGCCGCAGGCGCGAAGAGGCCGGAGTGGGAGGCGCCGTGACTGAGAAAAATCGGTTCACCCTCCCATAAAAAGTTATCACTTCAAAAGTCGATTTTATACCATCCAATCCAATTACGCCATCTAGTGGTCATCTGAGAAATTTAAAAATAATTTCCAACAAATTATTTTCGTCAAGTTTGTTATAATTTTTTTTTCCGATCACTACCACACATACTTTTCAAGAGACAGCCGCTTACCATCCTTATTGTGACACCCTGTATAAGTCTTGTTGTTTTTTTGCAAACGGCCATCCAAAATACCTGGTTCATGTCCAGTGGACTTGTGCCTAGCTGCACATTGTGTCTTTCAAAATTTGTAGGAAAAAGCGATTTTAAAGTTAAATTGTATCCAAATTTAAGCAGTTTGTAGCAAACTTTCTCTCACCTGTCTCAAAATCAGGATAAGTAAGCACTTTATCAGGCTGCGAATTTATCCAATTATTTTTAATACATTTTAGAAGATGCACTGTATCAAATAAGTAAAACAAAGGCCGGTCAGCATTTACAGGATGAGGATACACAATGCTTAATTGTTTTTGTGGTGAAAAAAGGTTCATAGCTTTACTATTTATAGCACTGTTATCAGTGATAATACAGAAAATTTTATACCCGATCTCTTCAAGACCAATAATTACAGATTTAATTAAACTATATGAAATTTCGTGATTAATTTTTGTTACAGGTGAGATATGAATAACTTCTTTGAAATTTGAACATAGGCCAGTTATCATAAAAGTAAATGCAGAATTAGCCAGTGTTAGAATTTATAGCTGTGCCTACAACTGTTCCACCTTTATAGTCCAAATATGGTTTAATATGTATTTCATCCATAAGTAAAATCATATATTCTTCCCGGTCTTCAACGTATTTGAACAAATTCTTTGCGTAACTCAAAAAAGAATGTCTTTCCTCGGCAGAAGGATCTGTTACAAAAGAATTACAGACAGTTCTCAATGTGCTGGGGTGTGGTAAAATTAAAGCACTGTAATGTCTTAAACACCTGTTGCTGTGTGAACTTATTGTATTTAATATCGAACATAGAATTGTAGTGTCGGGTGAATATCGATATCTTACTTTGGATTGTGTAGACATAATTAGCTGTTCAGAAACAAAAACTAACAGGTCATTATTTTCTTCACAATT
>NW_026017213.1:4212082-4227131 GCF_020466585.1 Dendroctonus ponderosae
TATAAAAGAATATACGTACACTTGTTAAGAGGCACTACAAACTACTAGCTGTGTATAATAATGATATTATGCGGGCAAGCGAAGGCCTATTTATTATCCCACTACGACCTATTCTTGTTCCGACTTTGTATATGAACGGATACCTAACTGAATATTTATATACAATATACAAGGTAGAGTTTTATACAAACAAATCAAAAGTAGTTTTCTAGTTATTTTAGACATGTTTTGTACAAAGAAGCGACCCGTATACATAATATATATATACATAACGGCTAGAGAGGCAATTTCTTATCGTTGACGATAATGTGTATTGATATTTAAAGTTAGCTATTAAAATGAAAACAATGTACATAAATGGTCAATATCAAACCTCAAAGCTTTTATTTCATAGCTCCTAACGGTAAATCTACACTTTTTATTCCCGATATTCCTTAAAATCAGCGACGTTTTAGGAAATTTTTACGTTTTAGGCTTTTACAACTTACTTCCTGATTTTCCCTGTCTGAACTCAAATGTTCTGCATAGATAGACAAAACGGAGTTTTTATGGATCAATTATCGTGCAGCTAAAATCCCGCTATTTTGGAACTTTTAAATCAACCTTTGCGCTTGTATAAGCAGGTACGACCATCAGGATTTTTTTCCAGCAGTGTTGTGTTGTTGGCTGGCCTATCAGTAAGCAGGTAGGCTGGAATTTGAATATTGTATATATTGGATAACCCAATCACATTTGAATCCAATCCAAATAATGCGATTAGAGGCGTTAATCCGTCCTCCTTAGAAGGTTGTTCCTTCTGAATTCGTTCACTGGATCATCATTGGGCTGATTAATCGCATGTCGCAACTTGAGGCTCCTGAGACAAAACGAACCGATTCAGATCAGAAAACGCGCTCCTAAGTTTTGCCTTGAGGCAGCTTGATTCAAAAGTGCAGATTTAATGAGTATTTGATGATCTTTATTTGCCCCGTTTGCTCTATTTTTGATTAAATAAATCAAATGCGCTCAGAAATGACCGCAAACGTCAGCGATAAGTGCTTTAAACTGTTTTCTATGGTTCTGATCGTTCAGACGCGAGTAAACGCACCAAATACATTCGGTTGCAAAATTTTCAGATTCTTCCGCCTGTTATCACTTGGTTAATCAAAGCAACTGAGCTCAGAAAGTGCAGATGCAAAGGCATAAAAAGTCGACTTCAGGCAGTGTTAAATGCCTCAAATTGCTTTATTTGGTTCTGACCGTTCAGAAGCAAGTAAACTCGAGATATTTTTTTGCATTCTGACCCCAAAAAGGCTGATTTTCCCTTGTATCTGCTAGAAGATACTCGCAATCGAGTAGCAGTAAATGCCTCAAATAACTTTACATGGTTCTGATCGTTCAAAGGCGTAAATTCAGCAGCTTTTTAGGTTTTCTGAGCCAAAAAATTAGAAAATCCTGAGTATTTCTGGCTCACATTTCTGATAGTTCGGAAGCTTTTCAACCAACACTAGATCTTCCTGGTTCAAATTTATATTTCAAGTTGAAAATGCTCTGT
Source organism: Dendroctonus ponderosae (assembly GCF_020466585.1). Lineage (NCBI taxonomy): Eukaryota > Metazoa > Arthropoda > Insecta > Coleoptera > Curculionidae > Dendroctonus > Dendroctonus ponderosae. The sequence goes on from NW_026017213.1 coordinate 4,213,617, forward strand.
CGTGATTTTTACCGCTAAACCCTTTAGTTCAGCTTAAAATATTATTTCTCCTCACAGCTCGTAACTGACGTCACACACAAAAAGCTGCAACCGCCCCTCAACTTCCAGTCCACGCCTGTCGACATAACCTATAGCTAACCTCACTTTAGCACACATGTAAACAAGGGGTGATAGCGTGAGCCTTAAGCGATTGCTTCAAAATGCCTAAAGTGAGGGTTGAGAAGAAAAGCCGGGTGCATCAAGAGGTGGCCAAGCAAGGTAAGTCTCTAACGTTGGCCTCGAAACTGTGTAAATAGTGGCATATTTCAGGTATAACGTTCAACAAACAGTTCGGGCAGCACATTCTGAAGAACCCCATGGTTATCACGTCGATGGTGGAGAAGTCCGCTATCAGATCCACGGATACAGTGTTGGAAATCGGTCCTGGAACCGGTAACATGACGGTGCGACTGCTGGAAAAGGCGAAAAAGGTGGTAGCGTGCGAAATTGATACACGACTGGTAGCTGAGCTGCAAAAGCGCGTGCAGGGCACCCACTTGCAGTCGAAGCTGGAAATTTTAGTCGGCGACGTTCTCAAAAGGGAGCTGCCCTTTTTCAACATTTGCGTAGCGAATATTCCCTATCAGATCTCGTCGCCTTTGGTGTTTAAGCTGCTGTTGCATCGGCCGTTTTTCCGGTGTGCTGTCATCATGTTCCAGCGGGAGTTTGCCCAAAGATTAGTAGCCAAACCTGGCGATAAACTCTACTGTAGACTATCGGTGAACACCCAGCTCCTGGCCAGAGTCGACATGCTTATGAAGGTGCTTTCTTTGCGGAAAAATCCTGAGTAAAACCATCGCTAATTGAGTTTTTATAGGTGGGTAAAAACAACTTCAGGCCGCCCCCCAAAGTGGAATCTTCAGTAGTGCGAATCGAACCCAGAAACCCGCCGCCTCCAATACCGTATATTGAATGGGACGGTCTTACTAGAATAGCATTCACAAGAAAAAACCGAACTTTAGGGAGCGCCTTTAAACAGTCGGCGGTTCTGGCCGCTCTGGACAAGAACTACAAGCTCCATTGCAGCCTACACAACGAAGTAAGCAGTTAAATTACCTCCTAATGTGCTTTATATCAGGAACGCCATGTTTAGAATGTGCCGGAGGACTTCAACTTGAAGGCCAAATTGGAGGAGATTCTGCTGAAAGCGGACGCAGCAGAGAAAAGGGCCAGGACAATGGATCAGGACGATTTTATGAGGTGAGTGCTTCAAAATATTCATGCGAATCGGTGATATTAATTTGCTGTTTATCTGCCAGTTTGCTTCATGCATTCAACAGTGAAGGCGTTCATTTCTCGTAGCCAGGCTCCAAAGATGTGGTTGATGTTTGTGGCGAGAGGGATAATATAAAAGTATTTTTGTTTAATTTTTTCTTGTTTGTCGGCCGAGAAATGAGACTTCCTTCAATCCCTTAAACACGCCCGACATTAATCCTGCGGAGCAATTATTAGGGATATATTGAAAAATTATAAACAAATGGAAATTAGATCGTCGTATTCTAAGAACCTTATTATTTAGTTGTACTTGCAAAGGCTTGTTGACCGCGTTGCCGATTTCGCAAATATTCCGTACAAGTAGCGAGTAGTTGCCGCACTACAGTAGTACCAGTTCAGTATACTGGCAACTATGCTGTATCACATAATCATGAGCAATAATATAGCACTATATCACATAATCATGTGCAGTAATAAACTGCAGACAATTTGATATTTGGTTGGACAAATCGCAAGGGAACAAAGTCTTGCAGTCCTTCAAAATGCCCCCGAACATGATCAGTTCCGATTGGCCTTGTACTAGTGAGTAGAGGATTGTTTCCTCGGGCCCATTGGACGAGAGCGTTTTCGGCATCAGCCATTTGGCTGTGCCCGCTGTTAGTACTTGAGCGATGTCCAGAACGCATACAGTCATTGATAATTCGTTGGACTTCGGCATTGCAATCAGGCGCTTTTTTGCCATCGGGCTCAACTCGACTGTGTGCTGAATGTTGCGCTGTTGAGTAGCCTGCGAACACTTTTCCTGATGGCGATTTAGTAAGCTTCCTCTTCGTCCATTAACGTTGTCATCTACATCTAAAAAAATACATAGGTTATATATATAATATCGGGCTAAACTGATCAGCCAAAGTTACCGTTTGGTCGGTTGGCTAAGTCGATTCGGGAAAATCTAGGATGTTCTGGGAGCGCAGTCAACCACTGACTTCTCGGGTAATAAACGACGCTGTGTGCTTCCTTACTGTTGCGACGCTTATTCAAAACGACCAGTTTATCGCCAACCTAAAAGGTGCAAAATAAGCTCGTGCTTTCATTTGAGATTGGCGGTAGCTACCAAACATCCTGGATTGCTCCAGATGTTCTGCGCCTCGTTGTCTCTGTCGAGAAGAGAAACTCTGATCCATTTCCATGCGTCGCCTTCCATGTTCAATATCCAGCAGTCGTGAAATTGAATGTTCGGACCGGCAGAGCCTCCCAATATCAGCAAATTCTTCTCATCCAACACCACTTGAGTGGCGCCGAATCGGCCTTTCGGTCTTTGTCCTCCTGCACAGATCCGTTGAATCATCCGGCGATTTTCCTGCTAGTTTCCCGTTCTTACCTTCGAACAGTTGTTGCGTCCAAGTCCATGTGACCAAGTTCAGCTTCCAAACCACGTTAGATTTTTCACAATGCACCTCGCCTTGTTGCCTTTGCAACCCTCCAAAAACTATCATCCAGTCGCCTACTACAGAGGCGGAATGACCGGCCATCGGTGGCGGCGTGAGCATCGTATTTATGCAAGTCCATTGATTTTTGCTCTTGTCGTAAACGTGCAGTTCGTCGTAAAGATGCCAGCTTTGGTGCAGCGGATACGATGGTGGGTACGTCCATCCTCCGAATAGTACTGAGGAAAATCGAACATTTGAAGTAAAGGAACCGTTTAGTGTCTAAGTCCAGTAGTTTTTACATATTCTATCAGTCCTCCCAAGCCCCTGCGTAAATAGCATTGTGATAGAGATAAATATAAATTAGGGGTCGCTAACACAGCGGTGCAGTGCACCAGGAAAGTGGTGGGCGAAATTCGAAAATAAATGTTTCAGCGGGAAATCGGATAAACGTGAAGGTCGGCAGGTAAATTTAGAATTGCGGCCAAGAACAAAGAGCAGGAATGGGTCATGAATATCAAGAAAAATGGTAATTTGCAATAATTTCAAAAGGCCTTACTCAACATTTCCTTGTATTGCACCAGAGTACTGCATGCCTTAGGAGATGGATAGGCGCCAGTGGTAATAGGCCTGATCCACATCCTGGTGTTCAAATCCAGTTTCCATAGATCGTTGAATGTAGTCATTGAACTGGTGCAGCCACCGAAAATGTACATCAGATCATCACACACTACTGCTGAATGCGAGAATCTTCTTGTGATGCCAGCTGTGTTCGGCGCAACAGAGACTCGCGTCCAGTTCATATCCATATCTGCGATGGATTTGTGGAACTTACGGTTCTTCACTTGCCTAACGTCTGGACAGCAAATTAACTCGGTTAATGATTGGGCGTGCATGCATTGTCGCTTTACCTACTCTCTGCACATCGTTTCCATCGTTCGGAGACTGCCATGCAATTATGTAGGTCTTTGTACGTCGAAACGAAGGATAGAATGAATTCTATCACTTCGTCGGGCAAAGCATCCATAGATGTACCGTTACAGTTGTCGACCATTGCATTTATGCTCCGACCGACCATTCCGCAAACTGACCACTCAATGCAACACACTGAAATACATGAATTTTAAGAAAACTTCGTCCAGAAATGTTTTGATGTTTTTATTTTCATTTCTTGACGTCTGTCGGTGATTTGACAGTATTCCTCTTCCAGCAATCGTTAATGGATTGGGCGAGGCTTGAATGTTGCCGCTTTTAACGCAGGCGAGCGCTGGTAACCGTAAGAAGCAGTCGAATATTTAAAGCAACAAATAAATAATCTACGGAATAAGCATTCTTCTTCCATTTAGCCCATTTGCTCCATGGTGGCCACGCCCGGACATACAATCAATACGCTATTGTCTGACTTCAGGAAGCATAACTTCCAATGACATTTTGACGTCCACTGAACCGGGAGTTTCAATTTTCCGTACCTTTAACCGTGTTTTATGGCCAAATTTGAGCCGCAAAACAATCAACACCGGCTGTGTTTGATTGAGCCCCAAGTGTGCCCCAAAGGCATTAAATCGGTTGCGGATATTGAGAGCCAGTTTCATCGCATTCCTGTATAGTGCAGTTCCTAACCTCACCAACAGTGAAACATGTCCCTTTTGCCCCATTTGGGGCCCGCTGGGGACTATCTAAAGCAATTGCGCCAACTAGTGCCGTTCAGGATATCGCTTTCAACCACCCAGAAGGTCGGTTCGCTGAGCTAAATTGAATTAGTCCAAAATACAATTTGTTCGGTTTCAGGTGGCCCTGATCTCTATGGGGGCTGGGATAATAGTGGTTGGGAGCCTGGCAAGGTTCCTCCGCAGGCGGAAACATGTTATCGACCCGGCAAAGCTGCGAAGGAACAATTTCAGCAGCAAACGCTCCAGAGCTTCGGGGGTGCGCAGTCCCAACGGTAATGGATCCAGCCCTTTGCCCAGAGCTGTTTTTTTTTCACCCAGTGGTTTTTAGTAGACATTGGAAGCATAGCGAGCAGTGGTAGAAGGAGTGGTCCGTATAGTATCATATATGGGGAGCGCTATTCAAGGCAGGGCTCCGCCATTGTCAGTACGAGCGAAAAGGCTTCTGTGGTGTCTGGAAGCGTGACTAGTGGTTCAGTAACCATTGGGGCAGTGGAGGATGGGGGAGGCGATGTAGAGCTCACGCCTCAACAGCTGGGAGTGATGGGTGAGTGCTGGGGGGCTGGTTAATTATGCAATGTTCTATTTATTCTGACGGTGGCAGTTTTTTTGCCATATGCGCTAATGATGAATATCTTTAAGTCGTCATTGATTTACTTAAAAAACCAGTTTGGAACATTTGCATCCGTCAATATCATTTAATGTGAATTGTCGCCAGTATACGGACGAATCTATAGAATGAGGCACGATTGGGAAAATTCCTGTTCAAATGCCGTCCATTAGGGAGGAGATAGGGATAATTTTATTATTAGCCGTTTAGTCATTAGTGTCGACGCTAATTTAATGAGCCAATTTTAATCGCCCTGAAGTAGGGCGTGTTTTGGATAAAAAGGTGTCGGAGCCAAGAACGGCGAACGCTTAGATTTATTAAATTTTGCCTGCTAACAATCTGAACAATGCTGTTTTTGAGAAATCCATATAAAAGTGTGTTGACTAATAGTCCAGTTGGCATAATAAGAAAATGCGTAATAGGAATAATTGCTATTGTTTCTCAGAATCCTCAGTCGTCTTGCGGCTGGTTTAGTGTTTATGATGGTTTACTCAAACTAAAAAAGAGCATAAGTTTATTGCGTGTAGTTTTGTAAGAATCATGTTTTTTCCTGATTCCTTCAGTGCAATCGGATTACGGAAATTCGAACGATAAATTAATGGAATCGTGCGAATTTATCAATAATTGATCGCGTTAAAACGATCGGCATAATTTCCGGAAGCGGATAAAGTAAATGGGATGGAAATATCCGCCCTGGTTCGTTTCAAGCGGCCGATTTCCTTGCACTTAAAACGCGAAAGTTCCGTTTGCAAGACCAAGAAATTCCAGATAAGTTCTATATTGTTGAGGCGGATTCATTTTTTCACAAACTGTTTGTTGGGTATTTCGCCTCAAAAATTTTTGTCTTTAAAAAAGACAGAATTTCCTCACGTCTTTTATTACAGATTGCAATCGCTAATAAAAGAATTGGTGAAGGTGAAAAAATAAATTCCATCTGAACACTGCATCAAAAGTGTTGTTCATTGGTTAATATAAGCGAAAAGGGCACAAGTTCAAGCAGCACAATGGGGAGTTGTGTGATCCTGTGGGCGATACAGTTAGTCGTTCCACTTTGTCATTCATTCAAAGCGCCGATTTTTCGCTCTTCGTTATCTTTTCGCTCCAAACTGGCCTCGTTGTTATTTAAAAATGTGACTGCGGTCGAGCCGGTCTGACGCAACTTATTGACAAAACACCTCAATCACTTCTAATTAGATAATTTATGTCGAATCGCCTCTTAGGGGTCACGACTATATATAAACGGTTTGATTAGAAAATTGCCCCGGCAGGAACAAGGCCTACATTTTTAATGGGCCGCAATTGCACGCGAAATAAGCGAATATTCTTTACGGGTTTCTTCCACTTATTGACCTATCAAATGGCCCTGCGTATTTTTCTTCCTTCGAGAGCGAAACAAGCTATTTGGAAGTGATGTCATGATTACGAAGTGGCCACGGAAAGACAAACATACAAAATATAAAAGTGCGATCAACTTCATGAAAATAGTGAGCTCAAGGCCTGAAATGGATGGACGATTGAAGATTAAAGGCAGTAAATGAAAAATAATCCAATAAATCAATTGATGTCCGATGAAATGCATTGCGACAAACATGGCGCTCTTATTGCATGGCGACAGACTGGCAGACGTCGCGTCGGCTGCGTCTCGACGCGCCCTCAAACAGTCTTGCTTTGTGTGTTTTCCCGATTTTCCATGCTGTGGAAATTAGGGCAGCCCACAAACGGCAAAAGGTCAAAGATCGGATAAACCGATTCTCGCCTGGCGTGTTTATTTGTCCCATAAGCCAATCGATGTCGGCCTCAAGGGCTGATTCAGGGGGGGTCATGGGAGTCATGACCCCCCCATTCAATTCTCTATCCAATGATGCCAAAACGAATTGTGTGGCTCGAATGGTTCTTGAGAAACTTCGAAAAAAGCAGCGTCATGTTCAAGTGGATTTTGCAACTTAAAGAAAAACCACGCAAATCTAAAACTTCTTGAATTCAAGCCAAAAGTTTACAAAACATAATTTGAAGATTTTTAAAATCTTTCGCACCTTCGAATTTTGGACAAAACTAATATTTTTTTCTGGGGTTTTTTCCGAACAGAACAAGCGAAACTTTATAATCAATTATTTGAAAAATACGCCAACTTCGTCGCTGTAAAAACACTCTCTTCACTTTAGGTCAAAATTTCTGCTAAACTGTTGCAAACTGCGGGTTTTTGGATCGACAACTGGGTTATTTATAGTTTGGTCCTCTTTTCTTTCATTTGGTGTCTTTTTCGAATACCCGTTTTACCTTTGAATTGGGGACAAAATCCAAAGTTAAAAAAGATTAGTTGGAAAACTCATTTAAAACCTCTTCGCTCTGAAGAAGTTTAAAGTTTCATCAAAAGTTCCGGTTTTTCTCGTTTTCGACCAAAAACCAGAAAAACCACATATTTAAGCAATCGTTTCTACAGAAAAGGTAACTCAATGTATAACTCAGGTGTTGGAGCAGTGCTGCGCAAATGGCTTGGTACTCAGCAACTCAGTTCCGTCGCTCGAAAAGCGATACTCCGAATGTTAACATTCCAGTCTAGCGCTTCGTACAGCTTTAATCCGCTTTAATATATGAGTTATGACTCATTCACCGATGAGTTATAACTCATTAACTCAGAGAGCGGCAACAACTCAAAAGCGCAACCCAACACAGTGTTACCCAGGCCTATCCGACATCACTTCAGCTTGCAAAAACAGGCAAATAATTAATAAATATACTTGTAGCCAGCTGAAATAAAGCGTTTTAAAACGCCTTTGAAAATAAGCGTTAATAATACTTGAGAAAAAGTTGAATGTGGTTTTTACTATGTAAAGCGCATTCAAAAGTGCATCAACTTGCGTTTTGGAGACTCGAATCAGTTTAAACCCGAAAAATTCTCAATTATTCTTCGCTTTTGCTACTGAGAAATTTAAAGAAAAAAAATCCATATATCTGGATTGGCTGTGTTATTCCATTGGGTGCATGTTTTCTCCAAAAAACTCTAAATTTACTAGTTGAGGTGCATCTGAAGCTTCCTGAAACGCCTTTCATACATGGGACGTTTCACACATGTTTTCTGCGTCGAAGAATGAAAGATTTTTAGGGAAATACTCGAATGCAGCTGCAGGCTTTCTGCGAGGAAAGCTGTTGAAGCTGCAGCTTCGTTCGTTTTTTAGTCAAAGATTAAATACAGTTGGCGCTGTAAAGGGGATCACATTCTTGTTAATTGGCACTGTTTTTCCAGAAACTAAGCTGTTCAATGCGTTATTTTGGCAATTAAATTATTTGGCTGCCTTTTTGAGCAAGAACAAATAGCGAATGATTCCCAGAGAGAGATTTTTCATTTGCAGGTAAAGTATTCTTGGCTTATTAATTTTTTTCTATTGCAATTAAATGATCGGTTTGATTGAAAACTTCCCCGAATTTCGGAACTGTGAAACGGTGTATTTCGTGCAATCGTACCACTACTTAAAATTGATTTGAAAAGTTTTATTATAAATATATTATTTAACAACCCATCGTCTTTTGGGAAACTGAACACACTCACTGTTGATTCGCCACTATAATTTCCTTTGCACTTGGGTACACAGCACTTATAGGGCATTTTTGCAATATTTATTTAAAAAACACAGATATAAAACACTCATAACACACTTTGGAGCTTAATTTTAGAGCCTGCAATCGGTTACAAGCCTAATAAACCACCAGCAAAATGCAAGCAAGTGTTGTATAAATTAGCGTCTTCTTGACTCTGTTCGGCCTACTTGCAGTCGGAATCGTCCAAACCCTCTCCGCCCTCTATCCCAGCTTGGCTTTTTAGACTTAGGAAATTCGATCGTAGATACCGAGCAGACCACAAGCAACATAGTTCTGATCGCATTTCAGACTACCATCCAGAATTTTTTCCCGAACAGGACAAGAAGTCCCTGACGCTGCAGCCCGACCTGACGCAGACGGTGGCAGCCTGCTACGAATACCCCTACACAACCCCGGCCACCTCCGTCACCAGATCGGTGTCGGAACACCATTATGACGTGCCCCATCTGGCGTCTGCGTCCGATATTCAAATGTCGCCGGCCACCAGTTCCACTCTGGAATCATCTAGCGGCAAGCGGAGCCAGATGAGTGGCTCTACGAACAATTGTAAGTCCATCTGGAACAACATTCTTCTGCTTGGGTTTGGCTAAGTCAGCTATTTGCAGCTGATTCCACTTACGACGTGGCTACTGAGCAAGTGACGCTGCCGCTCTCGGCGCTGCCTGCTGCTTACGCAGTCACGCCCACCACCAGCGGCAACTACAGCAGCGCCGCCGTCACCCACGCGGGCGCCTTTTTGAACCTGCCGGAATCGGGCGTCAATCTTCTGGTACCGGAGGGTGCCGTTTCGCGAAGTCGCAAGCAGGAAATCTTCCTGTCCATCCTCAACGAAGACTGTTTCCGGCCGAAGTTGGCCGAGCACCTGACGCAGCTCAGCCCAGTGGTGTCCTGCGGGCCCAACGTGTCCCTGAACAAGGCCGTAGTGCTGAAGCTGCCCCACTGTGCCGAGCTGACTCGCAACAGCTGGTCGATCTCCATACTGCAAAGCGACTGCAGCGACTCCCAGTGGCAAAACGCCGTCACTCTGGGCCAGGAGACCATCAACACGAACGTGTTTTGCCAGTTTGACGCCGACTCGGCCTACTTGGTGACTGAATGTTTGTCCAGATTTGTGATGGTGGGCAAGTCGACCAATGGCAGCGCCATCAAAAGACTGAAACTGGCGGTGTTCGCCCCCAAGCTCTGCTTCCAGACCACCATCGACTACTGCGTGCGAGTGTATATATTGGAGGACACGGAAAGCTCCATGGAGACGGTCTTCGGACAGGAGAAGCGTCTAGGGGGGTACTTGCTGGACGAGCCGCGATCCGTGGCCTTCCAGGACGGCGGCAACGCGCTCTGCCTCAACTTGGAGGCGATCAGTGAGGGCTGGCAAGCCAAGCCCGGCTCCCACTACCAAGAGGTCCCATTCGCCCACGTTTGGCAGGCGAACAGCAACAGTCTGCACTGCAGCTTCACCTTGGAGTCCTACGAGGTGAGCAGGCAGTTGAGCTTCAAGCTGCGCGTCAACCAGAAGGGCTTCGACTATCAGCAGCTGTTCGACATTGCCTGCAAGGATGATGCGACCGATAGCAAAACCAGCACTTCGGCCAAGTTCAGCAGCAGCGATCTGCTGCCAAAAGTGGCCATCCACAGCGAGACCAGCCGGTCCAACGACTCGAAAAAAAGTGCCAAAAGCCTGATAGTGACCGATCGGGGCGTGTCCACCTGTGACGACTTCAATTTTAGACTGAGCAAGCAAATTAGGAAACAATTGTGTCACTGTTTGGACCCGCCCACTCAGCGGGGCAACGACTGGCGCATGTTGGCGCACGCCCTTAATGTGGACAGGTACATAAACTTTTTCGCTACCAAACCGTCACCGGCCGATTGTATTTTCGATCTGTGGGAGGCGCGTAATCGAACCAGCAACGCCCTCACCGAACTGAAACAGATTTTCACGGAAATGGAACGGTACGATGCGGTCAGTGTGTTGGATAATTGTTTGGGGCCCAATTGGTTGTAATTTTGTTGTTGGACTGTTGGTTCTGTCGGCGCCAGGTCTGCCTGTGCAGGAGGAGCCGCTTGCTGGCCCCTACACGCGCAAACTTGGCCCCTATCTGAAATGTCTATGTATTATTTTTTGTTTGTTAAGTACGGAAGTGACTGGTGAAAGGCGTTTCAGCAAGCGAAACAGGTAAAGGAGTGAAAATGCATTTTGTCGCCAGCTGAAGAAAGCGGGCGAACGCGCGGAGAGTGCAGGTGGGAATCAGCCTTTAGTCGCAAGTGCTGCGCGCAAGACGCACGTTCACAGAAAAAATGTCTGCGTACGTCCTAAACAATATGCTTAGGTTCGAAACCACATAACGTAGTTCTCAACGCCAAATTTACTGTTAAATTGTCTTAGTATTTGTTGTCGACTTCTTTTGCTTCACTTCGCAAACTCGCGCGAACACAGACGAGCCATCCAGGCGGATTTTCACGACATTAGGTCTGGGTAACTCAAATTTTTTGCAGTAGGCGCAGTGCTGTGCAACTGGCTTTTTGCGCCAACTCAACGCACCGGCGCAGTAACTCAGTTCCGTTGCTGTCAAAAAATTGACTTTTTTTGTTAAGTTGTTCTTCGGTTTAAGGGTCATTTATTAACAATATTTTCAGTTTTTTCAAAATTTCAGCATTTTACAGTTTTCGCAAAGTGATTTTAGAATAAATTGTATTACTCTATATTAACAATCGTCTCCTTCGTCGTTTCGTAAAAAGTATTGAAATCATTTTCCAGCTTCAAATTTAAGGCAAAAATCAACTAAGTTTTTATTAAAAAGCGAACAGAATATAACAGAAAGTTTACATATACTCATCACCTACATCCCTCTGAAGACTGTAGAGTTGGTTTTACTGAGGATTTTTAGTTTTGATTGAATTTTTTCTTGTTTTTATACTCAAAAACGCTCTATTTTATAGAGTTTCACTTAAAAATACTGACAATCTGGAGTTGTTTTACGCGAAAAATTGCAAGATAAATTTATAGGTGAAGGAATTTTACAAAAACCTTTTTCAGCGTCGAATTCGGGACAGAAACGAAAATAAGTTCCGATTTTTGCAAGAAAAAGTTTTTGTGAAAAACCAATCACAAAACCAAAGTATTAAATCGAAAACGCAAAAAATTCATTATTTTCTGATGCTTTTCTTCTTTTCCGACGAACATGGGGTCTTTTCAGCCAAAAACGACAATTAATCTTGCTTGAAAATTCGCCTTATGCATCGCTTTGCAGGAGATTTTAGAAAGCCCTTTTGAGCTTCAAATTTGGCACAAAAACCAAATAATTTTATTTCGTTTTTCCAAAAGTAATTAAGATTACCTTGAAAACACGACCAGAGCMAAAGTTTACAAAACATAATTTGAAGATTTTTAAAAWCTTTYGCACCTTCGAATTTTGGACAAAACTAATATTTTTTTCTGGGKTTTTTTCCAAAAATATTTTTCCGAAYAGAACAAGCGAAACTTTATAAYCAATTATTYGAAAAATWCGYCAACTTCGTCGCTGTAAAAACWSTCTCTTCACTTTTAGGTCAAWATTTCTAAACAAAACTCCTGCTAAACTGTKGCAAACTGCGGGTTTTTGGATCGACAACTGGGGTTTTTWTTTATAGTTTGGTCCTCTTTTCTTTCATTTGGTGTCTTTTTCGAATACCCGTTTTACCTTTGAATTGGGGACAAAATCCAAAGTTAAAAAARATTAGTTCTCCAAAAAACGATCAGAGAAAGCAAAGGCTTATGGATCAACTATTTGGAAAACTCWTTTAAAACCTCWTCGCTCTGAAGAAKTTTAAAGTTTCATCAAAAGTTCCGGTTTTTCYCGTTTTCGACCAAAAACCAGAAAAACCACATATTTAAGCAATCGTTTCTACAGAAAAGGTAACTCAATGTATAACTCAGGTGTTGGAGCAGTGCTGCGCAAATGGCTTGGTACTCAGCAACTCAGTTCCGTCGCTCGAAAAGCGATACTCCGAATGTTAAAATTCCAGTCTAGCGCTTCGTACAGCTTTAATCCGCTTTAATATATGAGTTATGACTCATTCACCGATGAGTTATAACTCATTAACTCAGAGAGCGGCAACCACTCAAAAGCGCAACCCAACACAGTGTTACCCAGGCCTATCCGACATCACTTCAGCTGGCAAAAACAGGCAAATAATTAAAAAATATACTTGTAGCCAGCTGAAATAAAGCGTTTTAAAACGCCTTTGAAAATAAGCGTTGATAATGCTTGAGAAAAAGTTGAATGTGGTTTTTACTATGTAAAGCTCATTCAAAAGTGCATCAACTTGCGTTTTGGAGACTCGAATCAGTTTAAACCCGAAAAATTCTCAATTATTCTTCGCTTTTGCTACTGAGAAATTTAAAGAAAAAAAATCCATATATCTGGATTGGCTGTGTTATTCCATTGGGTGCATGTTTTCTCCAAAAAACTCTAAATTTACTAGTTGAGGTGCATCTGAAGCTTCCTGAAACGCCTTTCATACATGGGACGTTTCACACATGTTTTCTGCGTCGAAGAATGAAAGATTTTTAGGGAAATACTCGAATGCAGCTGCAGGCTTTCTGCGAGGAAAGCTGTTGAAGCTGCAGCTTCGTTCGTTTTTTAGTCAAAGATTAAATACAGTTGGCGCTGTAAAGGGGATCACATTCTTGTTAATTGGCACTGTTTTTCCAGAAACTAAGCTGTTCAATGCGTTATTTTGGAAGTTAAATTATTTGGCTGCCTTTTTGAGCAAGAACAAATAGCGAATGATTCCCAGAGAGAGATTTTTCATTTGCAGGTAAAGTATTCTTGGCTTATTAATTTTTTTCTATTGCAATTAAATGATCGGTTTGATTGAAAACTTCCCCGAATTTCGGAACTGTGAAACGGTGTATTTCGTGCAATCGTACCACTACTTAAAATTGATTTGAAAAGTTTTATTATAAATATATTATATAAAA
>NW_026017213.1:4227231-4228834 GCF_020466585.1 Dendroctonus ponderosae
TAAAAAACGCACTTAACGTTATTTGCCTAAACACCTTATTTTTTTAGCACTGCGCATGATCACAATAACATTTAGCGTTTAAGGCCAACGTAATTTTAAGGGGCCTAAAAACTCTCTATTGACTAGAAGCTCTGTGTCATTATTTATGCAGAATGCAATTAAATTTTTCATCGTCAGTTTTGTCACGGAAATGTATCAAGAATGATCAATATTTGCGAAATTTGGCCCAATTTTAAGGGAAAACGAACTATTTCCTGCATTTCTGCCCTTTAAGAACAATCTACAATTGAAAAAACGACGACTTCTTGCGCCACTTCTACATGAAAAAGTGGGCGTTGCAAAATCTAGCTTAAGAGACACAAACAAGTCAACGTGCAAAATTGATTCATAAAATTGCATACAACTTCCCCTTGACTGCAGAAATGTGCGGATTTTCCACCCCAAACGCTCCATTTTAAATTTGATGTAGAAGTTTAAATAAGTTTTTGCGCAGTTTTTGGTTTCACTTCAGGCTGCTCACCGGATAATCAGCTGAGACTTGACTAAACCAAGTCAATTAATCAATTTGTGGGACATTGGGGAAGATTTTCCAGAAACTGGGGATGGTAAATGTGAAGCGCATTGATTTAGGGCCACTCTTCCCAGAAATGTCCATGCACTTCCCCCATAAAGTCGTTAGCTGGAAAACGGGGAACAATGGAAATTGTGCCTGCATCCCCGTCCACAACTTGTTCGGGGGATTTGTTTTCCTTAAGATGACATTTTGATATGACTCAAGTTTTCTTTAGCCGCGCCGCCTGTCCTATTGATTTCACTTTTAATGTCGGAAGGGGAGGCAAATGACGCGGATGTATTTAAATAGTTCCACTGTTTGGCTTTTCAGCCACTTTGCTCGATTTTCATCGGGCATGGATTTATTCGTTGCGAACAGCGGGGGCTTTTAAACAAATAGCGATGTTTCCGCTAGATTTCGCCTGGTTGTAGTGCGGATCCGCTGAAGTAGACAATCGAAGACTCGTAGAGAGCGGCTGATTTACCATTACGGTTGCACTTGACGATCCAGACCAGGATATTTTCAGTTGGGCGCCATTTGTCACTCGAACGTTTTTGATATATTTATGGCGCAGCGAAACCGTTCGCTTCTTCTTCTCCTCCGGCTAATCGTTGGCGCCCTTTTCGCTAAATGCACGCTCGACGGCCCATTTTTCCGCTTCACGGCCCGCTGACAATTAGAAAACTATCGCAGCGAGCTTTCACGAAAGGACAATTCTATTTTTCACGGAAAATCTCAGACTTCCATTTGTAACTGTTCGGGACAGCTTAAAACTCGGGGCTTTTTGCGATACTTGCCGGAAGATCTATGAATGTTGGCCGATCGTCGATCTTGCGGCGCCGACACCACCACTGGGAACAGGGGCCAATTGTTTGCAGCTTGAAAAACTCTTCCAGAAAAATGTCGAAACGTAAACAGCCAAATTGTACAAACATCGCCCTAATTAGAGTTGGGCGTGTTATACTTAGTAATGTGCAGATGCAACTCGACTAATGTCACTTATCCGAAAGTTAGCAGATTCCGAGGAGATACAGAGTGTCAAAGTGTGAA
>NW_026017213.1:4228934-4230860 GCF_020466585.1 Dendroctonus ponderosae
ATAGAGAATTGAAAAGTCGATTCAGTCGTAACAATGTGAGTGAGGAAATTCGAGTAGTTTTGACCCAGAAAGCGAAATTTGAATATCAGACACTTTAGGTGCAAGATTATGCCAAAATTCCATGTTTTTCATCCCACTTTTCTCATTTCTCGGAGGTAAAATGAGCAAGAACGCTCATTTGTACATCGTTCTAGACAGAAATAAATGGCCTTTTTAGAAAGTGAACCATGGGATGGGGAAATGGTGGCAGTTTTCTCAAGGAAGCCGTGAATTCAAGAAGTTTTATATTTGCGTGGTTTTTTTTGAGTTGCAAAGTCCACTTGAACATGACGCTGCTTTTATCGACGTTTCTCAAAAACCATTCGAGCCACAGAATTCGTTTTGGCATCGTTGGATAGAGAATTGAATGATCATGACCCCCCCTGGATCCGCCCTTGAGTGCGCAAACACTAGATAATTTTTTTCATTCCAAATGTCGGTGGATTTGAACATTTTAGGGGCGGATCTAACGTTGCACTGTGACCCTTTTCAAGCAAATTGCAAGGTGCATTATTCATAGCTCGTAGTCCGGGGGGGCGACGTTCCTAATGATGACACAAAACTGATCCTTTCACAAAACGAAATGAAGACGGGCATTAGTGAAAGGAAGCGAGAAAATAAGAGCCAGTGAAAATTATTGCCGCCATATTTTGTGCACCGCGATGGCGAGTCGCCTTTGTTTTCCGGCTGTTTGAAACGCGGAAAACTGGCGAACATTCTGACCCCGAAACCGGATTATGCTGACGTTTCGCCACCAGCTCGGTAACAATCCTGTTTATTTATCGGATTTCCCACAATGAACTTGGTACACACAACCTGGGCAAAACCGCAAAAATATCGGAATTTCCACCGACAATTCCCGCAGGAGAACAAACCGCCCGCGGGCCCCCAAAAAATTCCCGCAAACTGAAATCAAATAAAGCCAGTTCGCCTCGCTTCGTTGCTTACCAGTAATTTTTCGGTTTATTTCCAGCAAATATCCAGAGCACACAAAGCGACACGCTGCTCTACATCGGCCTAACGGTCGCGATCTTCCTCGTCTGCCTGCTGTCGTTCTTCGTGATTCGGCTCTACAGGAAGAAAGGGCAGCATCAGAGCCTATACAACATGGCAGCAAGCGGTAAGCGCATATTTAACCGCTTTATAACCCGAATCAACATCTGCTATCCCAAACATGTCGCCCATAAATATCCGAGGGACCGTGTAAATTGATACTATCGCCATGTTTTACATAGATCCCGTTAGATTATTACATGCTATCGCTGTGGGCGGTTTCACATCTACATACGTCCCTAATTGAAACCCTTAGCGGATGTCTTGCATGCTTAGGTTGCATTTGAATTAACCCCTTGCTTCTACTCATAACATTTGGTTGGAAAAGGGACGCCAGACAAATCTTGGATTCGTCTTTCGTCTGTCATCAAGAGCCTTTCAGGCACTGTTGAAGGACATTCTGACTCATTTTTATATTGAAAAGTGTCTCAGAGTAACCTCCGCTTGAGTAGAGCCTTTTTTATTTGCAACATTTAACATTCTTTAACGAGATGTACATATTGCTCTTCTTGGCTTCGTGTAAACTCTTCTTCTTGAGTTTCTGTATTTTTTTGTCGTAATTTCTTATTTGCTTTGTATAACCTTTGACGTTCAGTTGATGAAAGCTACTTTGAGTTGATCTATTACTTAATGCTCCTTTTTTAGCACGAAATCGTTTTTGTCGTTCGGCATTACTTAATACTTTTCGCATTGTAGCATGTTTTTGTGACTGCTCTTGTGTATGTTGTTCATCAGCGTCTGCTACAACTTGTATCTGAATAGGACTAAAAACTCAATTAATTTTGGTGATTGGAAGACGTTCTATCTGTTTAAAATAGACGGTAAAACGAGGAA
>NW_026017213.1:4230960-4262952 GCF_020466585.1 Dendroctonus ponderosae
AAAGCTGGATCCGCCCCTGGTAGGACTGGTCATTATCATAACTTTCGGGGGCGCTTTTTTCCAACCCCCGCCGCCAGAAGAAAAACCTTCACAGCCCTCTTTATTGACACACATCAGGCCGCATCAAATGTGCCCTTAAACCGGCGCTAGGGTGACTCTGTTGTCTGATATCGATTTTTTTTTGTTTCAGGTAAGCAATGGTTTCTTTCCTCTTTCGTGCCGAACATAAGGGTAAGTCCCACAAAATGTCTGCAAATGCAGTGGGGGGCTGGCTTTAATCGCGTCTAATTTTCCCGATGCAATTTCCTCGATGGGCCAGATGAAAAATCTGCTGCGTTTTATCCAGGCGAAGGAAATTTGTTTCATCGGGAAGACGGCGCTGAGAGTAAATAACGATCTAATCCACTAACAGGATATTTGTCTTATCAGAACCTTCCTCTCGAGCAATTTTTCGCGTCTCTCGACGTTCCGTGAGCATTTGATTGCGATTTTCCGGCCTCTTAACAGTGCATTTGAATGATAAAACCCTCCGGTGTCTACCGTTCTTGAATGTTTAAGTCGTTGCAAAAATTGAGTCTGTTTTGAGCCAACGATGGCTTTTAAATTGCATGCAAAGTGCAATATCACTTTCAGATCGACGAAAAACGCCGTTTGTTTTGCTGTTAAAGGCTAAAGAAGTGTCACTTCTGTAGCTTTGTTTGTTACCTGACCGAATTTTTGGCTATTAGAAAAGTTCGTGTGGAAGGTGAAAAAAATTATTTGGGTTTTTAGCCATTAACTTTTGTGGATTTATTGCCCTGTAGTTTGGCTGTTTCGACGAATTTCCTTTAACTTGAAATATCATTTGAAATGTGAAAACTTTCCTTTTCTTCAACTTGTTTGAAAATTTAAATTTGACAAAAAATTGAGCAGGTTTTGAGTTAAAAACCTGTGTTGGGTGCTAAATTCTAACATTGTCCGGATAAATCGCCTTGTAGTTTAGCTATTAAATTTTGGGAATCTTAAAACCTCATTTGAAAGCTGCAAACCTTCCTATTCTTCAGTTCTTTTAAAAATTAAAATGGGTGGAAAATTGGGCAATTTTCAGTTAAACAACATTGTTCGGATAAAACCGTTTAAGGGGATTTTCGGAATCTTAAAACCTCATTTGAATGGTGAAAACCTTCTTTTTCTTCAATTTATTTTAGCGTGTTAAATCGGTAACAAACTGAGCAGGTTTTGAGCTAAAAAGTGTTAAATTCTAAATCGCCGTATAATTTTGCTATTTAAGGAAATTTTCGTTATCTTAAAACGACATTTGAATGGTGGTACCATCATTTTCTTCAGGGTTTTTTTAAATTTATGTGCGTGAATTTGAGCAGTTTTTGGGATCAAAAGGGTTTTGCGCGGTAAATTCTAACATTCTCCCGATAAATGGCTCTGCAATTTGGCTATTTAAGTCAATTTTCGGAATCTTAAAAATCTCCCTATTCTTCAGTGCTTTGGAATTTTTCTCCTCGCTGCAGAATTGAGTTGGTTTTGAGTTAAAAAGTGTCTTGGGCGTTCAACTCTAACATTTACTTCTCAAATCGCGCTTAAGTTTTGCTATTTAGGAAATTTTTTGTTACCTTAAATACTTATTTGAAAGATGAAAACCGTCTCATTCTTCATTTATTTTCGAAATTAAAAATCGCTGTTAAATTGAGTTGGTTTTGAGGTTTAAATTTATTCACTTTCTGGACAAATCGTCTGTAATTTCGTTACTTTTGGGAATTTTGGCATCTGAAAAACGCATTTGAAAAATCAGAAGTTTCTCTTTCATGGATTTCTTGGAAAAAATTGCCCCTCTCTTGCTGAACGGTAAAACTTGGCGATAAATTGCGGTCTTTTGAGCCAATAACCGCCTAAAAAGCGAAAAATCCCCCCATCTTCAAACCCGATTTGTAAACTTAAGAATCTTCGCCCCTAGTCCAGTTTTCCACATCCAGAAAGGTTCTATAATGCAAACATTCAGCTATCGATCCTCGTATAAGTTGGGCAAGAACGGAACAAAGTTTCTAGTCGTTTCGTTGAAATTGACCGTAAACTTGTCGTTGCGATGAATTGAAATGTAAAATATGCCCACGTTTCAGTAGCAAGATCCGCATTAGTGTTAACATAAGCACAATCAATTATTGTTGAGTGCGACTTCATTATCCCACATGTGACAAGATGGTCATTTCAATCATCATTAGCGCCCGGCTCTTGCGTGCTGATATGGCGAATTTGAACCAAGTTGCCAGCTACCAATCCGTCCGGTTTTCCCGATTTAGGTCTGAGTGATTCGGACCCTTTTGGTTCACTAGATCGGCAGGTTGAATGAAAGAGGCCAACATAATTGATGTGTTTTATTGATATATCTACATAATACATGAAATGTACATTAAAAGTCTGTAAAATCTATACATGTCAGTCCCTTTGAGGTACTTAAACCCGATTCGCCGCGATTGGTACCCAACTAACTAAAGCGCCAGTACCTCCCGAAAGTATCCGATCTAGGCTTGGCTGGACAGCGAACTTGTTCGCATCAAATACGGAAAATCATATTACATATGCTCATGTATCACATATTATATACGTAGGATAGCTTATAGAAGGGAGGCTTTTCAAAACTTTTGTACTTTGAACTTAATTGGAATGGTTACAATAATATAGGTTAGTAGATATACAACGTTTTGATCACACCTCGTTTGATTAGCTGGACACGACGATATTTATACACGCGCTACACATCCGAATACTGAACACAAAATTCCTCGGTTTTTAGCAAAAATATATATTATACCGCGCCGCCACTATATGCAAAATATAGATTTCTTCATTGTTTTGTTTTTTCAACTACAGCGCATCAAAGGCGTCCAATCCACCTTCTAACATACAATACAACCTAACTATAATGAAACAAATAAAATTAAATAACAACAAACAATGTGGTAAATCAAAAGCACCTCTTAAGTTCCCGGGAACGGTCTAGATAAGCCTACAGACTAAGGACGAAGACAGTAGTAGTAATTAATCATAATATTAATAAACAGCAAAAAGTCCAAATGCCGGCACAACAGTCGCCCCCTATTTACACAGTCTATTTACAACGCACTAAACTAAACAGACCAGTTATACAGAGCGATTCAATACGCTTCTTCATATACAGGGTGATTCCTTCCGAATGGGAAAGCGGAAAACTGGAGATACTACACGCCAAATATGGGTGGCCACTGGTGCAAACCCATATTTGAGGTATGCTAGCTCCAGTTTCCGGATTTCCCACTTTGAATGCAGTACATTACGGTGTTTCCTGTGGAAATTCAGGAGTATTTCATTGCAGATTTTAAGGTGAATTATTGAACGGGAAACTTAGGTGTCTGTCCTGGGCCACCCTATATATTTTTCCCAATTACGCCCCTTGTATGTAACTTAAAGTATAATCTAAAAAGTAAATTATCCCAATGGGAGGACCCGCGTTCGAAGCCCCGCCCACTTTAACTGAAGGGAGGCGTGATCTGCACGCAACAATCACTCTGTATGAAAAACTGCCAACTAAAAGTCTAAAACAAGCTGCCCGGTTTCTGGGAAAACTGCGAAACTTATGTGAGCCTGAGCACTATGGGAATGCAGGCCAGTGTCGTGGCTAATAGTGGGGGTAAAGTGGTGGCGCTGGACGCTGCAGCGTCCGGCTTCTTGGCCAATGAGGACGCGATTCTTACCTCGTTCTCTTGTTCTTTGGGGTTGGCCGCATGCAGCTCTTCCTGCTTCCGTCGCAGCACCACCTCAGGGGCCGCCATGGGCGTGGCTTCTTGCGTGGTGGTCGATTTGCTGGTGGTGGTTGTGGTGGTGGTCGTGGTGGTGGTAGTGGTGGTTGTAGTTGGTACGTAGCTGTTGTTATGGAGGAAATAGACTGGGCTGAAGTCGAACGCGACGTCCACCATTTTGTTCTCCCTTTGGATGTCCTCGATGGTAAAGTCCAACCGCTCGCCGTCCTTGTAGATCGCTACAACTGTTGCGGTGTAGGGGACTTCGGTCTCCGTGTAGTTCCCCACTAGGCTGATGTTGACTGCTGTGCCTTCATCCAGGTATTTCTCCACGGGAAGCGTTTCCACTTTGTCCTCCGGCGTGGGCAGCGCCCATGTTCCATTGAGTCGTTTTCCATTGGGGAGCACCACTGTGAAGGGCAGCCCAGTGAGCATTCCATGCCCTTTCCCCCAGCTAAGGAAGTAGGTGTAGTTGTAGGTCATCACGCTTTCCACTCGCTGAATGCCCGATTCGTCGTTCTTCAGAATAGTCTGCGCCAATGTCAGCCTCTTCTTCGGAAAGCGCCTGCCAGTGCGCTTGAGCTTGATCTGCCGAAACTCGTAGGCAATCGGCTCAGTTTCCACCAGGATCTCGCCCTCTTCGAAGGTGATTTCGTTGTTGTTCTCGTCCACCAGATGGTACATCCCGAGGTTCTCAGACGGGTTGAATGTGCCCACGTAGTGGCTCAAAGCGCCCCCTTCTACGGGTTTTCTCGCCACAAATGTCTTGAGTAGGTTCTCGCCGCTGGTCACGGCGCCTTGCGGGATATTCGTGTACTTGCTCTTGCCCACCCAGCTCAGCCTGGCGCTGTGATCAATGTTGATCAGCACCTCGAAATGGCGATAATCCTCCACTTTCTTGTAGAGCGAAGTGGTGCACACTTGGTTGCGGGAGCGCAACTGCCCAGTTACCCAAACTCCAGTTACTCGGGCGCGGCAAATGTAGACGGGTTCCTGTTGTTTAGCGATGTCGTTCTCCTCTCCGGTAAGGGCGGGCTCGTTCGAACCTGGAATTAAATACGCTGGATGGGTTCAGGTTGGGCTAATTGAGTTTGAGTGACTTACCGTCGACGGTTTGGTAAGCCGCGATCACCGCGTACTTGAGTATGGAGGAGTCCCGGCCGTCGGTGGACACCCATTGCAACGTGGAGGAGGTGACCGTTTGCTCCAAGTTGTAGGAAATTATGTGGACTGGATCGCTGGTGGCCAGCGCAATGGCGCCCAACAGCAGCAGCAGCTTTAACATTGCTGGTCTGCAAAAGGAAATCGGAATTGTTGAATTCAGATTGACGCGCTAGCCCACAGTCGATTCATCCTTGTCTATCTCGCACGTTTTTCAATCTCTTGTCGCTTCATAGGGGCAAGCAGTTGGACACCAATCAATTAAAATAAAAAGCTTTATTTTATTGCCCTGTAGTTTGGCTGTTCAGACGAATTTCCTTTAACTTGAAATATCATTTGAAATGTGAAAACTTTCCTTTTCTTCAASTTGTTTGAAAATTTAAATTKGACGAAAAATTGKGCAGGTTTTGAGATAAAAACCTGTGTTGGGTGCTAARTTCTAACGTTTTCCGGATAAATTGCCSTCTRGTTTRGCTATTTAAGGAAATTTTGGGAATCTTAAAACCTCATTTGAAAGCTGCAAACCTTCCTATTCTTCAGTTCTTTTGAAAATTAAAATGGGTGGAAAATTGGGCAATTTTCAGTTAAACAAGATCATTGTTCGGATAAAACTGTTGTAAGGGGATTTTCGGAATATTAAAACCTGATTTGAATGGTGAAAACTCTCTTTTTCTTCAATTTATTTTAGCATTTTAAATCGGTGACAAACTGAGCAGGTTTTGAGCTAAAAAGTGTTAAATTCTAACATTGCGCGGATAAATCGCCGTATAGTTTGGCTATTTAATGGAAATTTTCGTTATCTTAAAACGACATTTGAATGGTGGTACCTTCATTTTCTTCAGCGTTTTTGAAAATTTATGTGCGGGAATTTGAGCAGTTTTTGGGATCAAAAGGGTATTGCGCGGTAAATTCTAACATTCTCCCGATAAGTGGCTCGGCAATTTGGCTATTTAAGTCAATTTTTGGTTTTGTTGACCAKTTTTGGTTTTGAWTTTTGGTTKTTKKTTTGGATTGTTTTTYWRSATTGTWTYTCTTGTCGCTTCATAGGGGCAAACAGTTKGACACCAATCAATTAAAATAARAAGCTTGGSGTTTTAGTTGATATACTGGGCGTTAAGGTSTTGTGTACTGTTAGATGGGCTGTGAAAGCTATAAATTTATCTTGACATTTTTCGCGTAAAAGACCTCCAGATCGTCAGTATTTTTAAGTGAAACTYGCGCACTTGAAGATTTTCCTTGCGGTAGTGAACGTTTGCATTCTGGAAGTGAGCAAGTTTCATTGAAATTGCACTGAATGTTGATTTTTTGCTGCTCTTTAAGCGCGGGTCTAACAAATGTTGTTTTAGAGAAAAAGCGCGCTCTCCTTAAAACATTCAGAGCGATGGGAGGCGAATTTTACAAAATTGTTTTTAACTTTTGCTCTCTGGTCGGTTTCGGTTTTGAGAAAATCTCAATGGGTTTCGGGGAAAAACAGGAGCAACTTATTTTCGGGCCAAGAGGGTGGCCAAAGTTCAAAATCAATAACCCTGTAAAAGTTATACACTGCGCGCTCTCGGCCCCCAATCTCTAAAACGGTTTAACGTAGGTATAAAAAAAATTTGAAACAAAAGCTGTAGATAATTTAATTCGCTACAATATTCATAATGAATTCAAATACCGTAAAACTTGCAGGAAACTCAATATTTGCAAAAAATGCGCAAGAAGACGTTTTTTTGACTTTTGAACTTAGTCGTCTACAGTCGCGTCCACACGATCATAAGTAGACGTTGTTTGTTTGAGCCAAGTTTTACGATGTTCAGATAAAGATTTATACGAGTTTACAGCTTGCTATCTTGGATTCCGAGGTGAAACACTGATTTGACCGGACTAGTTGCGTTTTACGTTTGAAGCTTTGAAGAGCACACTTTGAGAATTAACCACAAATAGCTGGTTTGGTTGGTTAAGTTCCCCTGTATGTGTGTGAGTAAGCACAGTTATTAACAGAAACATTATTTTATAGCGTTTTAAGAAAAAAAACGAGTTGGGTTTAATATTATAATAATATGACATACACCAGATTTCTTCAACACGTTGCATTCAGCTGCACATGTACCCGTAAATGTTGCTTGATGATGCAATACGTGATTGAAAGCAAACCCCGAGCTCGATTATATTATTATTTAAGTGGTTTGATTGATAACAAGTGACCCCATGTCGGCTAGCGCGCTCTTCGAAAATGCCCATGATTATTATCTCAGCCGCTCATAAAATTAGAAATAACGGTAAATGAATAGCGGGCCGATGGATCATCGTAAATAATCCACGAACCACGAAAAATCCATGTGGGCGGAGCACAAACACGTCCTGTCCCGTTCCGTTCCGGTCAGTTTTGGTTTATTTTATTGTCTGTGCTTCAACCAAGTCCATTGTTGGCATCGGAATTGTGGTTTTCGGGCAGAAGCTAGTTCTTCTATTACACCTCACAAATCCTTTTTTTCGGACTGTCCTACGCTGGCCACATTTTCGCATGAATGAGGAAAAATGAGTCCACTACAGACCAAAGTATGCCAGTAGGTCCAGCAATTGTTCCCTAGACCAAAGGTGTTCTTTTGACATTTGCGACTGTATATTGGAACCATTCACACGCAACTAACGGTTCCAGCTGGTTCCAGCCGATTGGCCACGAAATGATCAATTGCTGGAGGTGGCCAGAAAAAAAGTAGCGTCTTTCTACATGGCCAAGTGCGAGCCATCTCAGCTCTCATATGCTTCTTGAATGTAAAGGGGCCCAGTGGGCGATGTCTCGGCTTAATCGAATTAAATTCTAATTGAGCCTGGTGCCCTTCAAGCACTTATCAGAACAGGTCATCTCTTTACAGCCAATTAACCACATCTGGAGGTTGCATTCCATGTGTTTTGTGCATTAGTTGCAACTGTTGGCAAACAACGTAAAAATCCAGAGGATGAAAGCTTGGAACTTTTGGAGGACATTTGGCCGGTGGGTTCATATCAACTGGTGGATTCACACGGGTTAGGGACATTTATCATTTTCCCAGCTGGGCTTGATTCGATTCAATGCTTGGCAGGTAAATTTCGTTTTTTGGGGGAACTGGCACCGGGGTTTCTTTGCATTTAAAGCTCTGGCAGATCGCCGATATACAGGCGCCAGATATTAAAAGAGGAAAACGATTACGCTAATAAGGAATTCCTGCAAGCCCAAGATCACCGCATACTTAATATATATCCGTTCCAATTTCTCTGCAACGATACGTGCAAATGTTTTTCGCCAAGGTTGAATGCATGATTGCAATGATGCAACTGCAAATTGCCCGTGAGTACGTTCCAGTTTCCCGTATTGATTATCTCCATTTGCAACGAGGCGGATAATTAAAACTGAACCTGCGGATTCTTCAGTTTTCCCTCATTATTAGCCGAGTGGTTGAACTCTGCAGCACCTGCAAACGCCGTAAACATGACCTTTAATTTCGGGCTTCACTGTCGCTTTTACGACCTTTAAAATTGCCCATGCAAGGCTCACATCATTTGCCGCAATATGCCACGAAATATGGTTGAGGCAACGGATAAACTAGCGCAATATCCGTTACAATTCGCTGAACCAGACGGGGTTTTGGTTCGAATTCTGCCGGCAAGTGAACCTTCTTGTTTGCTGTTGGATTATTGACCCAAACGATTGCAGGACGAGTAAATCCCCGGTTTATTAAGGAAAAATCCTGATGTTCCTCAAGTCGGTGTTTTGCATCAGTTTCTATTTTTTACAAGGCTGTCAAAAAGCCAAGATTGTAAAAGTTTCAATTTTATCCGAGAATCCGAAGGGTACTTGAAAAGCTTGCGAGTTTTCAGAGCAAATTTCTTGAGTAAAAAGCGCAAAATTAGGACATTTGTCTGGTCCAAAACCAGAACTTTGACTGGATCTTGTTTGATAGAAGCCTCTGATATGCACGCTTGAAACTTTTGATTTCATCAGACATTTCACCGACTACTTGAAATGTTTGCTCGTTTTCGAAGACGCTTTTTGGATATGTTCCTCGTCCAAAACCAAATCTTGCTTGATCGAAGCGTCTGGTCTGCGCAATAAAAAGGATTCAATTTAATCAAAGAGCACTGGAAATGTTGAAACGTAAAACAAGAGGATGTGTCCTGTTCTTTAATGGAAAAATTGTAAATTTCAATGAAGGAAATCTTGTCGAAAACCCCATAAAAGACTTGTTAGCCAAAGAACAGTCTACCTGGATTAGAGGACATTTTTGAAAGTTTCTGCTGTAGAACTCAGTGATATTTCCAAGCAATCAAGAGCGTACTTGAAACATTTCAAGTTCTTTGCGGACTTTTGCGCGACTTTTGCTTTTCAGCGACTTTTGCGAGCTTCTAAAAGGAGACTTCAACTGAAAATACTCCCGCTTAGAACTTTGCTTTACAGGGGCGTTCCGAAAAATGATGTTTTGCAACAACGCCTTAGGAGTAGTCGATAGATCACACCTGCGATTACTTTCGATAAAAGCAACATTTGCTTTAAAAACCCGGCCGAGATTGTTGGATATTTGAAATGGAGATTGGCCGGTCTGAACCGATAGAAAACCTGTTAAGTGACCAGGTTCTTACCGGCCGTAAATTTAGACGCGTTACGGTTACCGTGAATAATCGGCAATTGCCCACCAACTAACTGTACCAGTTGAAGAATAATAATGGAAAAAACAGCATTCCATCGTACTGTACGGTTACAGTTGGTGAAAAAATCGGGACAGTGCAGCATTTGGCAATAGCGCCTTTTCCAGCTGAACAATTGCCGGCAACAGGGGAAAATGAGCATTTTCAATAATTCCACTAATATAAAGGATTGTGTTTAGTGAAAGGCGAGAAACGAGTTGTAAAAATGCGCTTCACTGTGCACGTCTTCTATTTACACCATTACCGTTTTGCGGCCAATCGCGACTATATTAATTGATGGCAAATGCGGTAATTTGTTACCGGACAAGTTTACTGAAGGTTTTATCGGCCATTTAATTTTCCACACGTGAAACTTGTGTACTTTGTTGATAAACAACCAGGGTCAATTATGGCGCTATTGGTACCCATTTAGAGCCAATTAGCGCCTACTAATCAAACTTTCATTGGAATCTGTGCTGGATTTTTTTCAAATGCGCATCAATCAATCAATGGCCCTAATTTCTTCCAGTTTTTCCTAGAAAACTAAGCTTTTTCGCGCGACATTTCGCTGCTAATTAATTGGCTAGAGAAGAGCAAACATTGGCTCCCATCCGGCAACACCCAGTAGAATAAACTCTTCCCTGCCTTGAATGCTCATCAATCAACATTGGCGATTTCTTCTAATTAAGATGACGTGGAAACCGGCTCCAATCTGCATGTGTCGAGTTAATTTACCGCGCAAATAATCGATTGGGTCTAAATCTGGCCATATGAGTGGTTCGGGTGATAATTTCCATTTTCTAATGCCTGGTCAACTCAAGGGGTTTCTCCACTCGAAAAAATCTGGATTGAATTAAAAACCGACAGCTAAAGTTGATTTAGTAAAAATCGCTTCAGCAGTTAATTACGCCGATAAAGTTGCACATATCGAAGGCCTGCAGGAGGGGCCACGTGTGTTTACGTACAGTTGCAACCACTGTGAAGGGGGTTGGCATGGCAACTGGCTTTCAACCCCCCCAAAAACCGCCCTCCGGCACTGTATACAGGGTGTCCATGCAATATTCTGCTCTCTTCACTTTGTCGGCTATTTCGGCTCATTCAAATCCCACTCACACACTCACAGAAGATTAATTTGCCGGGTAAGATTATCATTCGCGCAGCACGTATGCTAATTAGGATGGTACTACAAGAACGGTGTGGGCGTGATTGTGGTACTAAAACGTTCTGTGATTGTATCATCGGTTTCAGCTGAATGAGTTCCGGTTGTATTTTTTTTGTTCATTTTCCTTATGCGAAGTTTCAGCCAGAGAACATACAGTCTTCTGCACAAGCAAAAGTTAGTAATTTAAATATTTTGTGCTCCACTGATGGCCCGAAAATGCTTGAAATGTTGCCATTGTTTCGGTCAGAAGACGCATATGACAATAACGGTGTGATTCTGCCAAGAAAAATGGCTCATAAAATGTTATTTATTGCAAGTGCGTCATTCACTGCTTTATCAAGTTTTGGACCCTTGAAAGTATTTTTGTGAAAACAGGGTAGTACGGTATGCAGACCAAATGTTGGTTTTGGAGCTGCGGAATCTCCAAAAGAAAGCGCGATTTTACTTGAATTTTGCTCTGAAAACTTGTAAATAGTTCAAGTAATATTTCGGTTCTCTGACGAAATAGAAACTTTTTCAAGGTGCAGATCAAAGCATTTAATCAAACAAGATCAAGACAAAATGTGGTTTTGGACTAGAAAATGCCCAGAAGCGCATTTTTGACTTAAAATTTGTTTTGAAAACCAGCAGACATTTCAAGTACTCTGAAGTATATGATAAAATTGAAAACTTCAATCAAATCAAACAATATCCAGACACAATTTTGGTTTCGAATCCAAAAAATATAACATTTTTGTGCTTTTTTCTCGAAATTTGCTCTTAAAACTATATTAAATATTCCAAGTACTATTTTGAATCGCTGATAAAATTCAAAATTTGGAAACGTGCACATCAGAGGCTTCTTTCAAACACGATCCAGTTAAAAAATTTGGCTTCGAATCAGGACAATGTCTAAATTTTGCGATCTTTTACTTGAAATTTGCTCTAAAAACTCGAAAACATTCCAAGTACCATTTTGAATTTCTGATGAGATGAAATTGAAACTTTTCCAAGATGTAGATTAGACGCCACTATCAAACAAGATCCAGATCAAAATTTGATTTTGAAGCAGCTAAATGCCCAGAAAAGTGCATTTTTACTTGAAACTTGCTTTGGAAACTCGCAAACATTTCAAGTACATTTTGGATCGTCGGCTAAAATTGAACCTATGCAGGCCAGAAGAAGTAAATGTATAAAAAACGCTTTTTTAACGTGAAATTTGTATAGTACTTTTGAAATTCTGCTATTAAATTGAAACTTTTCCAATGTGTAATTCAATAGAACCAAACCAGCAAAATCCTGCAATATTTCCCTATTCCTGAGCAGACATTTTCCAAAAATCCCTCCTTTGAGGGGAATTTTCCTTAAGAAACAGTGATTTTCTGATTGTGTTTAGAATTGTCCAAATGCGCCAATAGCAATTTTTTTCAAAAAGCAAAAATTCTGTTAATTGTGTCCTCAGTCAGGAACCTCTAAATGGCTCCAAGCTGCTTGAAATATCTAATTTGCCCAGTTTACTGGGCATTAACACTTAATAAACCCGAGTGCTGGACGGTTTTAACGAAACTTAATATGGCCTTTAAATGCTGAACAAATAGATTTATTGTTCCGTAGGTGCGATATTATGCAGCTGTGGGTTGTTTTGTGAAAGAATCGACTCGAAGATCGGGTCGAGATTCTGGTTTTTAATCAACTTTGACTGAACTAGGTAGATCGACTGCCACCTCACTTTGGACACATTATTCTTGTATACGTCTGGAGGAAATCTTCA
Source organism: Dendroctonus ponderosae (assembly GCF_020466585.1). Classification (NCBI taxonomy): domain Eukaryota; kingdom Metazoa; phylum Arthropoda; class Insecta; order Coleoptera; family Curculionidae; genus Dendroctonus; species Dendroctonus ponderosae. The sequence goes on from NW_026017213.1 coordinate 4,243,445, forward strand.
ACAAAAACATTGAAGTGTTAAGTCGTTTCGGCACCTTCAAAGCAACGTTATGGTTGATTTCATGCGCGTAAACACCACTTTTTCCAGCCTTGTTTAGTATATTAATGAACTTGACGAGCGATAATTTTAATTGCGTCGCTTGGAGGGCACCAGATTAGTGGGCAAATGGATTTTCGGTCAAGGTTTGCTTTAACTAAAGGAAATGAGGACCCTTTGAATTCAACGGGGAGAATCGGGGAGCTTTTATTTCGATTGGATTTTTCCCGAAGCCTGGGGGGCATTTTTGCGGTGGAAACAGCCGGCAACTTTTCTCATTATCGTCAAACTTGCCCTCAAATTTTCATTAGTTAGTACAAGGGCCATAAGACGGTGCCGCAAGATGTTGAGAGTCTTTTCCCGTTCAATTGGGCGATATTTTTACATGATTCTCCCAGCTGAGTGGGCTTGCTTTTAACGCCCATTGCTTCAACGCTATTTCGGTCCTCATTGTCCAAAGATTGTAGCCATGACTGTGAAAATAACACGATGAAATCGATGAGGAACTTGGCCCGTTTCTAGATCAATAATCCGGTGGGCGGTCAGGAAACTTGATTCGATTAAAGGCCCTTTGGAACTCGCGTTTTTCCATCCACCATTGCTGGCATGTGGAGTGGAAAACGCAATTTTAGCTGTTTCTGCCAGTTTATGCCAGCGAATTGCCTGCAGGTGTTTGCAGCTAAACGGTTTCCGGTCTCCCCCATTTTCGGAAAGTTTGCTATTCCGTAAACCTGGTTTATTTATGTGAGGGGGCGCAGCTCGGTAACCTTATTCTGTTTTAAAGATTTCATGATGGGGGGGCGAACGAGGGCACATCTAACAGAGTGACTCGACGGTTCAATTTGAGCGCATTTTCAACCGAATCGAGCTGGAAAAGTTTGATCTTTTACAAGTGTCTGAATCTCGCCATATCTGCAGCCATTAATCTTCTGGAAGGCAACACAATGGATTCTGCATGTCAATCATGCATTGTCCGTTTTTTTATGGTCGGCCGAACCGATGTAGTAATAGAAAAGCGTGATCAGCACGGGTTTGCGAATAACGCACATACAAAAGAACGTGGTCACAGCGACAAGTAACAGCGTTCTTGAAGAATCCATAGCTGGAAGACAGAATGGTATAGAAATATGCGCGTTCCACTGGTCAAAAGACAAACTTCGACTGTGTAACGTGAGGAAATCTGGCTGCAATCGGCGTTTGACCAAGATTTTTACAAATTTTTCAGTTCAGGACATCGAAAAATTGTCAGTAAGTAACCGTGTTGTTTAATTACGTTACATTAGCCGAAACACTTCGGCTGTATAAAGAGGGAAAGTTCGGCCGTGATCGGAAGTGTTCCTAGTTTTTGAGGAATGTCAAGACATCTTGAAAATGGCAAATTTTGGAGTTAATTTTATATTCGAAAGACACATTTTGAGTGTATAAAAAGAGGAAACGCGCTGGCAGTTGGCATTTTCTACTTCTTGGCGAATTTTGAAGTTTAAAACATCTAAAAAATACGCGCTCGCCATTTTTGCAAAGCAAACTTTGACTGTATAAAGAGAGGGATTGTGGTTGGCATCGGCATTTTTTGACGAATTTTTGGGTTAGTACATACTTATTCATGGCTTGAATATTCAGAAGCACAAACATGTGCTCTTTACACTATTGGAAAGACAACATCCGAATGTATAAAGAGAGGAAACGTGGTCAGGGTGGGCATTTCCTTGATTTTTTAACATATTTTGACGTGCAAGATGTGCGATTTTATATTCGAAAAACAAATTTTGAGTGTATAAAGGGAGCAAACGTGGTTTCGGTTCGCGTTGTTCCAATTTCTTGACGAATTTTGTTCGTCAGAAGTTCAAAACATCTTAAAAAATATGCGCGTTGCCATTTTCAAAAGACAAACTTTGACTGTATAAAGAGAGGGATTATGGTTGAAATGGGCATATTTGACGATTATTCTTTTTCGTTCGAAAGATCTTAAAAAGGCGCCAAGTAACAGTGTTTTCAAATAATTCATTACTTGAAGGTTGAAAGCACAAAAATATACACTCATAGAATATACGCGTTCAGATGTTTGAAAGAGAAATTTCGAGTGTATAATGAGAGGAAATGCGGTCGCAATCGGATTTTGCCCCATTTATTGACGAATTTTGCAGTTCAAAATATAGCTAAAACAACAGTAACAGGAATTGAAGGCAAATCATACTCGAAAGGCAGAAAGTCGCAAAGATATGCGCGATGCACTGTGCGAAATGCAACATTCCAATGTATAGAGAGGAAACGTGGTCGTGGTTGGATTTTTTTCCATTTTTTGACGAATTTTGAGGTTCAAGACATCTCAAAAATATACGCGTTGCCATGTTCGAAAGAGTAATCTCGACTGTATAAAAAGAGTAATCGTCGACAAAATCGGCATTTTCTCCATTTGTTCTCAAATTTATAAGTGAAGGCAGAAACTCGCAAAAATTTGGACGTTCCGATATTCGAAAGACAAACTTTGACTGTATAAAAAGAGGAAAACTGGTTGCGACCGACAATCTGTGACAGAATTAAGCCGTGTTTTTGAAACAATGAGAATCTTGAAGACAAAAATCCTCAGAAATATGCGGGCTGCTCTAATCCGAAGTCAACATTTGTTTGCATAGAGAGGAAATTCCGTCTAGAGCTATATTTTTTCACCTTTTATCTAGGCATTTCTCCTGGTCATTTTCCTCATTTCTTAAGGAATTTTGGGGTAAATTTTACAATCGAAAGACACATTTTAAGTGTATAAAAAGAGGAACCGCGATGACAGTTGGCATTTTCTCTATTTCCTGGCGAATTTTGAAGTTTAAAACATCTTAAAAATACGCCCGTTACCATTTTCGCAAGCAAACTTTGACTGTATAAAGAGAGGCATTGTGGTTGGCATCGGCATTTTTTTGGCGAATTTTTGGGTTGGTTTGTGTTCCTATATAATAATTCATGGCTAGAAGATCGAGAAGCACAAACATGTGCTCTTTACACTATTGGAAAGACAACATCCGAATGTATAAAGAGACGAAACGTGGTCAGGGTGGGCATTTCCTTGATTTTTTAACATATTTTGACGTGCAAGATGTCTTGAAGACAGAAAGCCACATAAATATGCGGGTTGCTCTAATCCGAAGTCAACATCCGACTGTATAAAGAGGAAGTCTTTGCTAGGTGAAAGCTGGAACGAGGATATTCGGATATTCATGCCGCCTAACGGCACTTCCATCTCAAACCTTGTTAAAGTGACTTTTTGAAAAACACGCTCTTTGCCGATGCACCAGCAAAGGCCCATTATCAAAACCCATTACGGCCGGGAGATGGGTTATTAAAACTCATAGAAGCGAACTCATTAAAAATCCTGCAAGGGGGCGGCGAGCTGCAATTAACTTCCCAAACCCTTCCGTGCTTTTACACTAAATTAACTGTGGATGCCGCCGAAGTGCAGCAGGTTGCACTGATCAAGCAAACAGTGGCGTAACTTGATCATTTTGTCTCCCCGAAAAAAAACACTTGCAGTGCTCAGATGGAACCCACTCGATTATTAGCATCAACAGATGTTGCAGTTGAAGAGCTTTCGGCTACTGCTGCAAGTGCATGTGGGTTTGGTGACACAAAGTAATCTCCTCAAGAGCACTTTGCATTGTTCAATCGTAGAGCCCGAAAGTGACCAAAAAACTCGGCTCTTTCCAGCTGCCGACTGTTTCTAAGGGGCTTAAATCCCGTTCATTGACCCTCGGTGCAAAGGATTTTTTCCCGAGCAAGCATTTATGAAATATGAAACCCCATAACTGGACGTTATTGTTGTTAACACGCTCGAGTAAATCCCTGGAAGGGTTCACAAAGGGTCAGCTGGTTGCTCGAAATCTCTGGCTGTTGCGACAGGAAAACCAGCCCATGGATGGATGGATGAAGCAGTTCACCTTCAAAACCACCGAAATGAAGAAGAAAGGTCACGACCACATACCTGCACACGTCCGACTGCTCGGTTCCTCGACAATGAGTGGGTGCCGTTCCTTTCGTTCTCAAACCCTTCATCTTCTTCTTCGTAAAAAACGCGGCTGTTCCGCGAAGAAATCAGCGTCACAGATAATCGCAAAGAAGGCCGTACCGCTATAAATACTACATGAATGGATGCAGTTCATTACACAATGAAATCTCCACAAGTTCTTTGCCTAGATAAGTACGGGGGTACCGCTTAATCAACTTGTTGCGATTGGTCAGGGCTTCGCGGTTTTCCGAAAAATAAAACGAGGACAGTTATTAGTCAACATCTTCGTTTATCTGCTTCTTTTGCTTCATCTCTTGCTGATTTTGGTGTCGTCAAGCCTGCTTCCACTTCAAAAGTCTTCATTTGCTGGTGCTTCCCCAATTTTCTCTCTTTTAGTTCGCAACCGCTGTCTGTGTGTTTGGTGGAGAAACATCGCCATGAATCAGCTGGCATTTTTGCATTGATTGGAGTCTCAATCGCTTTCCACTATAAAAATGATTAATGTGTTCGGATAATTTTTTCGCGCTTGTCGCCTCAACACAAAGAACCGATAACCTCGTCGGCCTTTTACGACTCACTCGAATATTTGCTTTAGCCATTTTATTGACTCCGAGTATTGTTTCACGCAAAACACTCTAAACACACAAAATCCAGGCCAAGGAATGCATAATCGATGGCTTTGCGTAGAAAAGTTCTATATAGTTGTCCCGGATTAAGGTTTTCAATGCTTTTTCATTGGGCATTTTGCCTCAAAATTTGTGTCTTTTTTCACACTTTGCTTTGCCATTTTTAGCGCTTTACAGATATATGAATCTCAAATAGAAGACGAGGAAATTCTGTGTTAAAAACATTGAGGCAAAATCCCAAGAAAAATTTAATTCACTACTAGTCACTTTTCGAAAATAATCCGGACAAACAGATCAAGCAAAGAAGTGCATTGTTTGCAAGTGCCGATCGAGACCCCGAAGGGATTGGCTGGAGTTTAATCAACCCGACGGTATGATGATTCACTGTGTACCTTAGGCAGGTCTTGTTTGTCTTGAGCTTAGATAACGATCCTATGGGAAATTTTCCATGTGCAATCGATGCATCCAGCGACTGAATTTAACTGGGGCTTCGGATGGTATTTTGGCGCACCATCATTACCATACAATGCGTGCAAGATGATCGAAAAGATCGCGGAAAGTTTATTAAACTCTCCATCAAAGCGGTGAAGAGTGACTGGGTGGAATCTGAGATTGTTAAATGGGCGCATTGTTACAAAAAGCAGTGACTTTGGGGGCTTGGCTGTCAAAAGTATGCATAATTAAGTGCAGCATTTGCATTGTGGGATCGCGATGATAATGCCAAAGTGTCCAACATCTCCTCTCATTGCGGCACAGAAATTAATTCCTCAACCCAAGCTGCTTTATGGATTGGCCTCAATTTTCCCGAACACAATTCTCGCTTTATCTCGTCAAATAAACATTCTTTGGCTTTGTGGAGCAATGAAGGCTTCTAATGGCCACTCAACACGAACGCGGCTTTCGGGCGCCACAAAACAACACGTTTCGAATTGATTTATTTAGAGTTGCCGACCCAAAAGTTCAAAAATCTCCCTTTGAAAACCATTAAGACTCACTGGATACCGCTGATGGCTTCTGGTTCTCCAAAGGACCTCTGAGTGCTGCTCAGTAGTATCATAAAGCTTCGCGAACGTTGTTTTCGAGCATCAATGTTCTTAACTACTAATGCCAGTTCTTTAAAGGCTCTTTGAGTCAGGCTCAATAGTATGCCAGTGCTGGAAAGGGGCTTTGGGTGCGAAAGGTTCAGTTGCACATTAAAGCTGCAGGAAATGCGTCTATTTCATTTTAAGTTATTATCTGCTATCAGCGTTTTCTCAATAGTATCAGAAAATCTCGCAAATTGTTTTATTTGCGTTTAGAGTCCTGTACTTATATATCACTGTTCCCTAGGCTTTATTTGCGCCTTCTATTTATACTGGCTCAGAAAGGGTCTCCGAGTCATGCTCAGCAGTATATTAGTGCTTCAGAAAGGGGGTTTACTTGCATTTGGAGCACTAAAGCTGTCGAAGCATGCTCAATAGTATGTTAGAGCTTTTGAAAATGTTCTATTTGCGTTTGAAGCAAGTCAGTCAGCAGAGAATCCTTTGAATATTGAAACTTTTGAGCCTGTTAAGTTAAAATTAAGCTTCATGAAAGTCTCGTGATAATGACACCTCAATGCGTTTTTGAGCAGAAGAACTTCTAGTACTTTGCAAACATTTTTCTCATCTTGGTATCCTTCCAAACAGCTGCAGAGCATTTTGGGAAACTCTACTTGGAAACAATAATATTAGAGCCTCTAAAAGGCCATCTTCAACTGCCATGGGATTTTTTATGTAACCACTTGTGTTGCATTTACCTTTTGCCTTTCATGGCTTCAAAACGGGAAAATGCACCATTTTGCTTGAAAAAAACTGGGACAGATGTGCCAACAAACGCACACAGCAGCTGTTAGAGCTTTATCGGAGCGGGATCGGTTTTATAATGGCGATTTTCGTTAACAATCGCGGACGGTTTCATATCTTTTAGACCCAAACGGTGGCAAGAAAGCGTCCAACGACTATGATGGATTCGGCCCTAATACTTGCTGGTGACCCAGTTTCTTTCCATCGGTACCGCTGCTGGTAATAATCTAGATTATTTTATTTTAATGATGCTGAGGCATACAAAAAATTAATTGTTATTATCCGCCTATGTGTGTCCCAGACCGGACCACACCGTAATTAGAACCACTCTTTTCCTGTAGCCTGTTAAAGTATTGTTTCACTTGCGTGATTCGTACGATCTTTCTAAGGTACCACCGCAATGATTCACTCAATCTTGAATGGGAATTGAGTCAGATTTCTTGTTCACATTGTGCGATTAGTCATTAGTGCGCCGAGTTTAATGCTAAAGGAAGTTGTACACATTACGATAGTAAGAAATGAGTAAAACCGTAAAATAACCTTCCTTAATAATTGCAATGACATTTGCAATGATTTATTATATTGTTCTCCGGTGCCACGCCTTTTTCGGGAAATGAAATCGGATCGATGGTGCAGCCCAAATAATCATTATTCCCGGCATTCTTTCGCAAATTTTTCCGATCTCAAATGAGCAATCGCCATCGGAAGATTGATGCGAATTTTAAACGAAGCTTCATTGATATTCGGTTGCAGTCGTTAAGTAGTGGGTACGGCCATCATTTGTGGTGCTGAATGCAAACTAACCAGGCTGGCGCCTGGGAAATCGTTATTATTTGGATTGGTTGCTTCCATAAAAAAATCTGGTCGTCTCCTCACCTTTGGCCCGGCTGCTATTAAGCTGGTGTCGTCTGTGACATAAATGCTCGCTCACTTTGATGAGCTCAATTGGCGCTTTTAGAGTGATTTCAGGCGGCTCAAATGCACCTTTCTTATGGAAAAATGGCCTGGAAAGCAGACAGAATCTGCATACTGATTGTTTTTTTATTTGAGCAAGTTGCCATTTAGTTCATTATTCCTGGCATTTATTTGGGACGTTTGAAATTTGGAGTTAGGAACGCAGTCAAAAGGCGCCTCTTCACATATTCCACTGAAAATGTAGTATTTTTCTTCATTTAAAGTGGGACAAAAAAAATTTTTGGGCCTTATAAATGAAGAAAAGATCAGATTTTTCAATGGAAGATGTGAACAAGGTTGCGTTCCTATTTTGAAAGTTTTAAATGCCGTGTACATTTTTCGCCATTTTTGGTAATGTTTTTGCTTTTTCGAAGCCCACAAATTGCCCATTTTGATTTCTGCTGCGTTCCTATTTTGCCAATCATCAATTGATACAGATTATATTGATTTTGCAAATTCCAAGCGGGTTTTTGACCCTTTAAACTTGTGGAGAAACGTTTGACTATGGTTCTAATTTTTTTGGAAATTCGCTTAAAACGTGCGGTACCAAACTGCTGCTCTTCGGCTATGTTCTCAATTACTGCATGGTAAATTTGGCAAATTTAGAGTTTCAACGATTTCCACTCTTTAAAAAACTGTGTTCTTGATTTTCTAATTTAATCTTATTCGGATACGTTTTTTCTTTCAAATGCACGATTTTTACCACTAGAACTGTGAAAAAAATCAGCGACTGCATTGTTTTGCTCAAATACTAATCATCCTTTGACGGTTTGGTCTTTTGGAAGCACTCAAGTCTTCCATTTCTATATTATTTCAGTTTCTGCTGCGTTCCCAATTTCCAAATTATCAACTACTTGTTGTCGGCCTGCTTTTCCTCTGGAAGGCACAAACAATGCAAACTGCCTGCTTTCTGCTGTTTTTGTTTCGCCAAATTTTCAGGCAAATTATTGCATTTTTTTTCAAAGGCTTTGAAATTTAACGATTTTTGGCTTCAATTGTGTGATATAAGACCACTGCTTGCTGACTGTGTTCTCAATTTCCAGATTGTAAATCGGATTATTTGACAATTTTGGAGAAAAATATTGAGCTCTTGGAATCCCTAAATTCTTTAGACTAATTTGTTCTTTCCTTGGACTATTTTGTCCTTTTTCAGAAGTTTTGTCTCTTGGAAGCTCTCACGGTTTTTATTTGTATCTCGCGTTCGATTTCGACTGCGTTCCGAATTTCCAAATTATCACAAGCCTGCTGTGGAATCTTTCAAACCTAATACTGTAAATATGAAATGATCGATTCTTGGTCTTAATAGTGAGAATTCAAACCACTGCTTTTCATGTTTTTCCTCTTGACTGTGTTCTCAATTGCTTTACATTCTAAATAAGATGGTGGTTATTTGCCAATTTTAGAAGAAATTTTTGAGCAATTGTGTTTGGTTTGGACTGTGTTCCTGATTCTCCCAATTAGAAATCGAGGATTATTGAGAGTGCGACCGAGTCTTGCCTTCAAAGGGACGAAGTGGGCGATTTTTTTCGGACAATTTGGTTGCTTTCTTTGAGGTTTGTCAACTTTTAAGGATTCGTTAGGGGTTTTGTCTCTTGGACGCTCTCAAAACGTTCATTGCCATCCATCAAGCAGAAGAAATGAATCATTGTTGTATCTGTTGCGTTCCTTGTTTGCAAAGAAAGGAAAAATATCCAGAATAAAATGCAGGATTTTTTGTAATATTTTCTCTGACTGTGTTTTCAATTGCCAGATCGTGAATCACCGGATTTTGACATTGAGAAATATGGCAATTTTTGAGGGAACTTTGTCTTTTGTAACCCTTAATGCCCAAATTATCAACTGAAAAAATATCGAGAAAAAACTGTCTTGACTTCTGAAATTTTGTACGTTACTGAAATTATCAGGCAAATTACTGTATTTTTTCCAAGACGGTTTAAACAAGCCGTGCACTTGGGGCTGTTTTGTGCTTGCTGATAAACTCTTGCAATTTAAAGATTTTTGGGTTCAATAGAACCGTTGCTCTCTGACTGGCTTCTCAATTGCTAGATCGTAAATCACCGGATTATATAACAATTTTTGAGTAAAATGTTGAGCAAGTTTGTGTTTTGGAAGCCTTAAAATCCATACATCTATCAAGCAGAAGCGATACTCAAATCGTTATCACTTCTTCAAATTGCGGAGAAAAACACGCAAAATAAGCGTCCTTTTCGATCATCTGACTGCGTTCCTAATTTACCGCTTCTAAACAGCAGGTTCTGGTCGAATTTTAGCGTTGACTGGCTTGGGCTGCCAGTTGAACTCAATTAATTAATCAAACATTCAGACGAAACCTATGAAAACGCCATTTAGCATACTTGGGACATGAAAAAAAATCCCATCGCGCTTTTAACCATAAAGTTGCGGCTTGGACCAATTGTAGCAGGAATTCGAAGGCTTTGTTCGCGCTAATTGTCGCAATTAGACGCTGTGGTTCCATGTTAAGGCATAGAAAATCGACGAATTATTGTTTGTTGCTTCACGGGTTCTGGGAAAATTGGAAATCGACCGATAGACACGTAACGAAGCCATTGCGTAACATTTACGGGTCAAAAATCAAATCTTTTCAGGTAAAAGAATCCACGCTTCTTGGCCATTAAGGCTGGTATTCAAGCCCCAACTTTAGGGCTTGAATTGAGCGTGTTCCAGGGAGAATGGCGCTTCTGATGAGTTTCGTCTTTCGGGGAATTTTACTTCAAATATTTGCACTTTTGGCCTGGCTGGAATGTAACAGCAGCTAATCAGACGACTAAAGGTTATCCTGTTTTGCACATCGGCTTATTTACATATTTTCGACGGTTTGCCTTATCGTCGCTGGCAATAACGCTAAAATTCGGCAGTTAAAATGCAGGAATTCCAAGCCTCACCTCAACCACTCGGCTCTCAGAGCCAAACAAGTTTGTCTTCGAAAAATGTATTATTTATTCCTAACTTCGTGAATGAACACTGAACTGGTTTAGTGTGCAATTGTGCACAAGCCAGGATGTGGTGGGCGCAGCGCGAAAAATTGCCCTCAATGAGCAGTTTTCTGTCCAAAACCTACCTTGGACAGTGTGGGGGAACGTTTCCAGACTGGAATGATATCCAAAGCTGTGGCACAATAAGAACGATAAGCACAACACCAGAAGTCGCACAACCGGAATACGCGAACGTTGCTTAGAACTGCCGGGTCGCTATCGTTTGTCGTCGCAGCCAAAACAGAACAGCGTAGACGCGGCGGAAGAGTGGCGAACAGGAGGATTGAGAGCCCGCGCAAAATCCGCCGGCTCCGGAGCCCTCGAGTGGGCCGAGTGGGGCCCGAGACACGTCATCGCGGTCTTTGGGCGAATGCCATTCATGCGACCAGGCCTGCACCTAACAAATCACCCCCTTTTTCAATCTGTTTTTTGTTGCATTACATTTTTCCCTTCTGATTGAGCTGCAGATTTGCGTTTGGAGCAGTTTTGTAGAGAAGAGCGTCTTGTTTATGCCCTGAAAGTTTTGTTTTTGTGGCATATTGAACATTTTATTTTTGTCGCTTCATCAGGGCTTTTTTGTAGATTTTTCAAAATTTTTGTTGCGCTCCTCTGCAAGCTCTGAAAGTTTCGGTTTTGTCTCATCATCAGGAAAATTTTGAGAAGTTTTGTACTTCATTCCTGATGATTTTGGGAAAGATTTTGATTTGTTTGCGTTAGCATCGACTGTTTCTGTCTCGAAGATTGGCTGTTTGTGCCTTCATTAGGGATTTTTTGCACATTTTTCAAATTTTATCAAGTTTTTTGCTGCGCCCTTCTACAAGGGCTCTTTATAAATTATTTGCCTCTACTGATGCGGCTAAAGATCTCCATCCAAAAAATCGATTTGGGCATTTTTGGCACTTGGCATTTTCTACAGAATTGATTTTCAAAATTAATTCCTTCTATACTGAAAAAGCTGGAAGCGTGGGTTTATTGGCATTAAGTAGGGCAAAGTCGACTGTATGTGCGCTAAGAGTTAAATTTTTTCGGCATCGTTAGGGGATTTTTGAGAATTTTTCAAAAGTTTCTTGCTGCATGGATTATTTTCCTCCTGAGTTAGCTGGATACTTGCGGGTGGAGCAATTTTGTAGAGCAGAGCTCGTTGTGTATACCATGAAAGTTTCGATTTTGTGGCATCTTCAGGAAATTTTAGAGAAGTTTTCTAGTTCATCACAGATTTTAGGCCGGTTTTCTAGGTGACTATTTTGGGAAAAAGTTAGCTGATTGAAAGTTTTATTTTTGTCGCTTCATCAGGAATTTTTTGCGAATTTTTCAAAATGTATCAAGTTTTTTGTGCGCTTTTCAGCAAGCTCTGAAAGTTTCGCTTTTGTGTTTCATCGGGAAAGTTTTGAGAGAAGTTTTCTAATTCACTTAGACCGCTTTTCCAAGTGAAGATTTTGGGAAAGAATTGGGTTTGTTTGGGTTGACATCGGTTGGCATCTTGAAAGTTGTCGCTTTGTGCCTTCATCAGGGTTTTTTTGGGCATTTTTTGTTTCTATGGTATCATCAGGGATTTTTTGAGAAATTTTCACATCTCATCAAGTTCTTGGCTCCATTTAGAATGACTTTCAAACTGAGCACGCTAGAGACTTAAACTGAGCGATATTTTGTAGAGCACATTTCGTTCTAAGCGCTTTGAAAGTTTCGTTTTTGTGGCATCATCAGAGATTTTTTTACAAATTTTTAAATTTTTTAATTCCGCTGTCATAAAAAGGCTCTCTTGAGAAATTAATTGACTCCATGCAGGTAAAGACAGATACTTCAACCTAGCGGCATTTTGTAGAGCAGGCTCGGTTGTAAATTCTGTAAAAATTTCGGTTTAGTGACATCCTCAGGGATTTTTTCAGTAATTTGCAAAGTCCATCATTTTTCTGCCGCTCTTCTACAAGGGCGCTCTATAGAAATCAATTGTTTGCATCGTGATAGAGCTTGCTTGCGCTTAGTGATATGTGGTAGAGCACAGTCGGTTGGATATGTGATGAAAGTTTCGATTTACTGCAATCCTCGGAAATTTTTTCAGAAAAGTTTTAATTTGCTTAGTTTTTTGGGCATTTTAGGCACCGCTTTTTACAGGGATATTTTCAAAAATGAATTCCTTCCGTACTGGAAAAAGCTGAAAACGTGGGTTCAACGACTTGAAATAGGGCAAAGTGGACTGTATATGCGCGAATGGTTTCGTTTCTATGGCATCATCAGGGGAATTTTGACAAATTTTCTGATCTTCCTCCCTTCAGCAAACCATTTCTTCTACACTGATAAAACTGCGGAAGAGTCTTGAGCTTTTGGGCTTGGGATTTTATCGAGTTTGTCTGTTTTTCTATCTAGTGAAAGTTTGAACTTTTCTCAGATGTTCAACAAATTCTTTTTGCCCCATTTTCTAGAAATCAACATCCTAAAAAACTCTAGTAAATGGCGTGCAGAAAAAATGCAGAAAATTGTTAAATAGAATCAAAGGAGACGGCCTCTGATAAGCTTGAATCCTTGGCTAAATCGGTCGATTCTGTTGGAATATCCCCTGCCTGGCAGGCAGGCAGGTAAATATCTTCTATTTCCTCCACGGTGTAAGCGAAGAGCGTACGGAAGCAACCAACATCTGTCTGTACAGTTAGAGGGTGATTCAATTGGTTGTCGAGCGCGCTAATTGAGTTTTGCATATTTTTCCCATTCAAACGCAACAACAAATACGAATTAGCATAAACAACGTGTGTTGTTGGGCTAAGACAACATTGTGAACAGGCCGAGGACGTATTGTTGAAGTGAAAAATCCAAATGGGTGACGTCAAAGTGCCAAGGTAACATCATCAAGCTTTCTAGAAGGCGACATTTCTTACCAGAACGTCTAATAGTCCATCTTCTTCTGGCTAATGCCGCAACTTCGATCGGTTTACAAGCATTATTTATCGATATTAGTTATGATCATCGCATGCAACTTTATATAGAAAGTTATGCTGTTTTAATGTATTTATAGCGCTCGGCGATCGCTAATAGCTACTTATTACGGTTTTCAACAAAGACTAAGTGGTCTTTAGTTTATGCATGAAGGATATTTTCAATTTACGACACCACGATTATTAACGTCTTGGGCTCAACTAACTGTAAACCGTTTTGTTTTTCGCTCTGCTAGACAACTTGTACGTGCATCCGTTTAAGTCACTCCTGATGATGGTGCAGCATCACTAAGAATTCACATCCGAATCAGAAATGTTTCTTGAAAAGTTTTTCGCCTTTTGGTTTCTTCCATTCTGATGAAGCTGGAGACTCGTGCTCTGAAAGTTTTCATCAGGGGATTTCTGAGCATTTTCAAACTCTATCACGAGGCCTTATTTTAGCAATAAATTGCTTCCATTCTGATAGAGCTACCATCGGTGTAGGCTTGGAAGCTTTCGGTTTAGTGGCATAATCAGGCAATTTTTGAGAAATTTTTAACTTTGGCTCGCCGTTCTTCCACAGGGCTCGCTTTTGGAATAAATTTCCACCATTTTGATAGATATTTGCGTCTAACCAAATTTTGTAGAATAGAGTCAGTTGTATAGAGCCTGAAAAATTTTCGAGTTTTTGACTCTGCTCCTGTACACAGGCTCTCTTTAATAATGCATTGTAGAGGGGCTGGAGACTCGCCTATAGGGATTTAGAGAGGTTTAGAGCGCAGTCGGTTGCATATGCTCTGAAAGTTTCGGTTCAGTGACATCATTAGCGATTTTTTGAGAATTTTTTTGGCCCTTGTTATTGATTTAATCATATTTTAACTTCGTTTTTCTACTGTGAAAAAAGCTTTTAAGGAATCTCTCAAAATTTTGCATTTCTCTTCAGTCTACATTCATTTTTGTATTGGTCGAGAAACTGCAGTTAAAACATTTTTTGAAGAAACCGCATTCCCTGCATATAATTTAGTTAATTCTTCAAAGAAGTGAAGCAAATATGGAAGAAAGAAAACAGACTTCTCTTTTCTTTGATGCGCAATAATTGCAAATCTTAGGAAGGAACATCAATTTAGAGTAGTTTTTCTCAATTTGTGCGCATCAAAGTTAAAAAGCTGAAGAAATTGATGAAGAAACTGCTCGCTGAAGATTTTGTTGTTGCTTGCTGCTTATTTCTCGAGCCTCCATGTTGTGAAAATGTAGCAGTTTTAAATTTTTTCTTACGAAACGGTATCACCTGATGATTTAAAGATCTTCAATGAGAAGTTTTGTTAATTTCTCGAATCTTCAAATTCAGATCTGAGGCAACTGGAAAGATTTGCACTTTGCAGCATTTTTTCTTAATTTTCGAGCTTGAAAGTTCAGAAAATGAAACCATTTAAACATTTTTATGAGGAAACTGCCTGCAGCAGACTAAATTGTTCTTCGTCGCTCATTTTTCGATTTATAATTGATAAAGAAAACGATTCCATTGTCGTGCACTACTCATTTTCTGGTCTCAATGTGGAGACACTGAAGAATCTGCATCCGCTGAAGATTTTAGATCGATTCTCCCAAGGCTCACCGTTCATAATCTGCACCCTCAATCTTTCATAGAAGAAAAAAGATTGCTTGAGGACTCAACTCATCAGGATCGAGTCAAGTTGGTCAATTCATTCATATTAGATTTGAATGGACGCCAATTTGTTTTAAATCATTTTTCGTTCAACTTGGTGCAATAATTGGAAATCTTATGAAGAAACTGGAATTTTAAAAGGGCATTGACGCTTACCTTAAGACATTGTAGTGGCAATGGCATCCTTTATGACCTGTTTTGTATGGTTCTGTTTAGAGCACGTATTGTTAATTAGTGTTTAGTGGCGAAAGGCTGGTTAGCTGAAGAAAAGTGGCCGCTGAGCCACTAGTATGTGTTGCAAGGCGCCACTTTATTTAGTCTGGGCGCAGCTTGTTATGCATAGATTTCTGACCCCGATGTCGGTGAGTAAATCGTCTTTTTTCCATATAAATATCCCCGATCTGATGTCGCCTAAAATGGAATTGGCGCAACCGTGTAGACGCAGCGTTGACATTGCAAATTTATCGATTTGGCTTCTGGGTGGAGGGCGCATATGTTTTCTAACGATCGTATTGCACACTTTGACTTTAATTGACGCTGTTTCGAATAGAAGGAAAAATTGCGATTGCCTGCGGCCGTATGTTGGCCAACGTTGATGGTGTTATTAAATTGATTTCACTTCATTGAGCGATTGCAGTTAATGGCATGTCGCGTCCAATAAAGCGAGCGGAGCTAACGAGTCACTTTATGCGCGACCACAATTGATTCAGGCGGAAGGTTTTCCTCGTCCTCCGCTCTGCCGGGGCAGCTTTTCTGCATATTAGTACAAATTACGGATCATAGTCGAGATGTGCCTGATGAGCCTAATCAAATAAACAACGAAGCCAATGCTCTTTGCTGGCGCCTTAAATGCCCTCGTAATAAGCTTTTATAAGGCGACCAATTAGTGCTGCGATGACATACAGGGAACTAATGAGCGCAATTAGTCTTGGCCGATTGATGGAAGGCACAAATTGCGTTCGTTTTTTCTTAGAGGGATTTTCGCTATGTTTTCGACCGGCGTCGGAAGAAATGAGTATCGTATTAACCGTATGATTCATTCCTTTCTCCTTCAGATGTTCGGCGAAACCTAAATAAAGACCCCGAGCGGATTCGTTGGCCTTTCGGTTCTGGGCCGTGACATCATCATCCTCATCATCATCCTCGACTTTATATGCGAGGCGAACCGGACGCGAAGAACCGGAGCAATGGCAAATTCAGTTATCCGGGCATTAGGGCCGACTCGGATGACACATTTTTACTAATAAAAACGTTAAAACGTGTGGGGAGAGAGTCTGGGATTTGCCGAGCAAACTCCTCATTGCTACAAATCTCAGATTATTTGGCGCTTTGAGTGTGATTGTGTCTTGATCTTGCAAGAAATGCGAGAACAAGACCAAGACCATGTCCTGCAAGACCTCGACTTTTGCAAAAGTCTTGCGAGAGCTTCGAAAAATATAGTTAGTATTTAATTAATATAATTTGGAAAAGAAAGTTAGTTAGTCGCAAGGGCCGATCCAGGGGGGGGGGCATGGGGGTCATGACCCCCCCCCATTCAGTTCTCTATCCAACGATGCTAAAACAAATTCTGTGGCTCGAATGGTTCTTGAGAAACTTCGAAAAAAACAGCGTCATGTTCAAGTGGATTTTGCAACTCAAAAAAAACGCAAATCTAAAACTTCTTGAATTCAAACATTTTTTGAGAAAACTGCCAACATTTCCTTATCGACGGTTCACTTGCTAAAAAGGCTATTTATTTCTCTCTAGAATGACCTACAAATGAGCGTTCTTGCTCATTTTGCCTCCGAGATATCAGCAAAAACGAGACGGAAAACACGAAATTTTGGCATAATCTTGCACCTAAGTGTCTGATATTGAAATTTCGCTTTCTGGGTCAAAAGCACTCGAGTTTCCTCACTCACGTTGTTGACTGAATCGACTTTTCAATTCTCTATCCAGCGATGCCAAAACAAATTCTGTGGCTCGAATGGTTCTTGAGAAACTTCGAAAAAAACAGCGTCATGTTCAAGTGGATTTTGCAACTAAAAAAAAACTACGCAAATCTAAAACTTCTTGAATTCAAGCATTTTTTGAGAAAACTGCCATCATTTTCTTATCGATGGTTTACTTTCTAAAAAGGCCATTTATTTCTGCCTAGAATGATGTACAAATGAGCGTTCTTGCTCATTTTGCCTCCGAAAAATGAGCAAAAACGGGACGGAAAACATGAAATTTTGGCATAATCTTGCACCGAAGTGTCTGATATTCAAATTTCGCTTTCTGAGTCAAACCACGTTACGACTGAAGCGAGTTTTCAGTTCTCTATCCAACGATACCAAAACGAATTCTGTGGCTCGAATGGTTCTTGAGAAACTTCGAAAAAAGCAGCGTCATGTTCAAGTGGATTTTGCAACTCATGAAAACATGAAATTTTGCAATAATCTTGCGCCACCCTTGCACAAAACGACGATAATTTTTCTAATTTCATAGACAACAGAAGACTGTATTTTTCTACATAACCCCCCCCCCTGAATTTAAAGCTGGATCCGCCCCTGGTTAGTCGTCAATATTGCCTAGATAATATTGGTTACTCATCGACGAACTTAGTGTTTGAGCCCCTTTTGTTTGTCCCACTACAAGGTGAGATTGTTTCATAGAGTACTCTTTTCGACTGTAGCTGAATATCTAAAGTCTGTACGCTATAACTTTGGTCGCACGTCATCAATCGTCGGTCCAGCGTTGTTGCCACGCTCGCCATAAATTATGTATATAAACATCAATACTATAAGCATTCTTAAATTGTCTCGCTTTACAACATAAGTGCACTTATTAAATAGCAAATAGTCTGAAATTTTGTATTGATTAGGATTATGTTTTAATTTAATTATTATTAAATTTATTTCGTCTAATTTTACAGCTATATAAAAGCAAGACATGCAAGAGTCTTGCTGCAAGACCAAGACCAAGACCAGGCAAGTCTTGGTGTTGATCTTGCCTTGCTCATCACTAGAAACGAAACTGATCAATCATCAAAGCATCAATCCAAGCAAGCATTCTACATTTGTAATTTCTGTGATCTTAAGGTCGCAAACAGATGCTACAATAATTTTCTTTCTTTTTTAATTGTACATGCTTTCCTGACTGTGTTTCAATTCCAAATCAAAATCAATTTCTGGGCTTCAGTCATTTATTGTCTATTTATCAATTGAAAACCGTTTCGGTGTTTTCCACCATCATCAGTTTCAATGTGTAGCGTTGTTGCTACTTTAAGCCTTGGCATATATTTCTTTTTTAAGCCTGCGTGCAAGCTGGCAACTACGCAATATGAAACTACGTTACTGCCAAAAAGCTTGAGGCAGATTTCCGCGCAGAGGCGTGGCTTAAAACACGCCCTAACCTTACCAAAACTTTACAAGTTTCGACTTTGAAGTCGCATTTCTGAGCAAAATCAATCAGAAAAATTATGCTTCGCACATTCTGCGAACATTTTAACCTACAAAAATATTTATTTGCATGTTGCAGGAATGGAGGCACTGGAGAATTGCATACGCTGTTGGGAGAACGCACTGTCGATCTACCGGGACAAAGACAGTGGCGGCGGCCAATTGGCGATGCTCAGCACGGAGGAAACCGGCTTCTGCAAAGATTTGCAGCTGCTTCTGGATTCAGCCATCGAGCTGCAGGTGAGACTGCGATCGGTTACCTGGCGGGCAGCACTGATGTTTCTTGCCCATGCAGGAAAATTCGGAAATCCTGTTCTTGGACGAGAGGTCGGTGCTTTTTCGTCCGGAGAGCGCACGCGACGTCAATGGTATGGACACGGACTTTTCTGGAGGAGAAAGCTTTGCTTCCGCCCAAGACCAGGTAAGGTCAAGAAGCTGAAAAGCGTCATAAAATGCCCAACATTTTGGTTTTTCTTCCATTTCCTAATAATTAATTATTCTAATAAAAACCGAGAAGCAAACAAGTGAAATTATTACTTATTATCACATCTAGGAATGTTTTCCGGGCTTTGAAGCCATGGTCTATGGGAATTTCTTCCTGACGTTTCGTCCACAACTGCGGTGGACATTATCAAAGGCGATGAGGCAGTGGGCGAAGTGATCTCCCGTGCTTTTCGACTGGTTTAAGACTGGTTCAACTGGTGGATTCCCCGTCGTATTTATGCAGCCCAGCTGTGTGTGCGCATGCGTGGTGGATGGGTGGGGGTTCAAATGCTTCGGCGCACACGCTGTTTGGCGCAAAACGCGCTTCCAATCTGCTTTGAGTGCCGTAATTTCTTTTTTTCTGCTAAAGTTGTTTTGGTGTTTAAATATTTCGATGGCCTCTCTGGTGAGTCTCGGGTAGTATCTTTCGGATTGGTGCAGAATGTCCACTTCGTCGAAGCGTATTTGGTCTGCTACTGCTGATTTTTCTGTTTGTCGGGAATTTTAAATTTTTAAAGGTACAAAATACCCCGGTTACCCAAATTTCGGTGTCTACACATGTTCTCTCGGTTATTAATGGTAATAGAAAATGTGCTGTTTACTCAACA
>NW_026017213.1:4263951-4265541 GCF_020466585.1 Dendroctonus ponderosae
GAGTTCGAAGAGTTCTCCGACTATTTCCCGGACTTGGAGGCGCATCCGCTCTACCAAGCGGCGCTGAGGCAGCTGGAAAACGGGGGAATTCCATGCCGCACTTTGAGAACGGAAGTGGTGAAGTGCGGCTGCGATGGCGAGTATCTGGCCAAGCTGCACTGCTTGCGATTGGCGTTCCAGCTGTTGCTTCGCGATCCTGTCCACTATATCTGGTTTGCTGACGCCGGACGCCAGATCTTGGCCGACCTGATGCTCCATGCGGACAAAGATCCGAAAGACTTTCTGATCGGCTACGAGGAGATCTTGCAGTACATCCAAGATCCGAAGCAGTGGCGCGACATGGAGGAGGAGCTCAGCACTCGAGGAGTGAAAGCGCTCACTTTCTACGACGTGGTCTTGGACTACATTCTAATGGATGCGTTTGAGGACCTGGAGAGTCCGCCCTCGTCGGTGATGGCCGTCATCCAGAACCGATGGCTCTCCAAGGGCTTTAAGGAGACGGCCCTCACAACTGCAGTGTGGTCAGTGCTGAAGGCCAAGAGGAGAAGACTGCGCTTCCCCAACGGATTCATGGCGCATTTTTACCCCCTCTCCGAGCAACTCTCGCCGCTACTCGCCTGGGGTTTTCTCGGCTCGGACGAGTCGCTCAGGGACACTTGCGTGTACTTCAAGGAACAGTTCATGGGGTTTTTGGCGGACATTTTCAGCTTTCAAAAGTGTCGATTTGTTACGGTTGAAGATCTGGCAGCTGATGTGCTCACTAATCTCCGCATTCGCGTTAGGAATATTTGTCAGAGACTTTGCGTGCCGACTTAGAGACTGCTTGTGCAAACGGCTCCACATTCCCGGACTAGTACCGAAGCGCATTTAGTGCTGGCATTTTCTTCTAGATGAAACATTCTGTACCAACTAGACGTCGTCTTATCCAGTAATTTTACTGGGATTCATCAGGTTGTCAAGCCAATAAAACTCTTATTTTCCGCTCGTAACTCCATTATGATTTATTTCATGAGAATCATTGGAAACTCAGATCACAACGGACAAATTGAGGTTTTATCACTCCGCAATCCATGTAAGTGTGATGCGATGTCAAAGGCAAAAAATCAGCTCTTTATTATATTTTAATAATTTAATTTATCGGTACGTAAGAATTCTGTGAAATTCACCAGATTAAGTATGTTATTTTCGTATGTAGCAAAGCGATGAATCGTTTTAGTTGTGCAATTGAATGTATTTTAAGGCAATTTGTATTGAAAGTGTGACTATGTTCATACCGCTTCTTGTTGAAGTAGGTTGACGGATGATTTTCTTAAATTTTTACGACCTTAAGACGTTCAAACGTTGAGGCAATAAGCTAGTTTTGGCAAAAAGTGCACTATATTTCGTCATGACGTTTCAGTCCCATTGTTTGTTCCTACTTTTTCTCTTGAGCAAAACAATAAATATATTAATTAATTTATATAATTTTGTTTGTATTTGAAGTGCCTCTAATACTCCTCCCATTGGTGCACCCTCTGTCCTGAATATAGTGAACTAATAGCCGAAAGAAGGAGACAAGCGCCCTCTTTAGTGAATAAAAGCAACTAACTT
>NW_026017213.1:4266540-4268175 GCF_020466585.1 Dendroctonus ponderosae
AATGTTTGAGGAGATAGCGAGCCAATTATAGAGCAGGACTTTAGCGTTATTTTTTGTTGTCATTTGGGGTGAAAAAAAAAAGTCGAAGATGCATTAAGATGGTCTTTATTGATCAATTTACATGTAGAAGAAACAGGCCTAACTGCAGTTTGGTCCAGCTACCTAAGAAAACAACACGTTATCAACCAAAAGTAATGGAAGATGGAATTTGCTTAATAACAAATAGCAACGAAACTGAGTTACTGCGCCAGTGTGTTGGGTTGGCGAACCAAACCATTTGCGTAGCACTGCGCAACTCCTAAAAATTGACAGAGTTACCCAGGCCTAGTAAAATGTTCTTTATTGTCATTCTATCAAAGATTAATTACAGTTTCCTATAACACCGCTGGAAGTTACGAGTTCGACCCGCGGAGGGCGCTAGACGTATTAGCGATACGAGAAGAAGACACCACAGCGAGACCGCAACTAACCTTTTTATTATAATCTTTCCACAGGTGCCAGAAACTATGATCCTTTTGTGCCTATTTTCTAGCTTTTCCACAAACCGCAATACATAAAAATGAATTATCGCCCATAAAATATTATCTAATCAGTAAATCCGAGAGAAAATTGATAATCCTTTAGCAGAAAACGAAATCAGGCACTTGTGCACAAAAAATGGCAAAAAGACAATTGCTCCTCCTATCCTCCTCGAAGGTCCACGGGTTTGAGTTCTTAGAGTACGCAGCTCAAGACGTCAACGAACTCCTCACTAGGTAAGACCCTCAATGCGCAGCTTTGAATGAAAAACAGCCCACTCTTTGCAGAAACAAGGTGTCCACTGTTTTGTTCATCCCTTATGCTTTGAGCAACCACGACGACTACCTCAAAAAGGTCCAAATTCCCTTCAGAAAATGGGGTAACTGCACTGCTTTAATCCGAATTAAGCTTTTATTTGCCTCATTCGGCAGGCTACAAGGTGGAAGGAATCCACCAACACGAGCAACCAGCAGAAGCCGTCAGGCAATCCCAAGCAATTTTCATTGGCGGCGGAAACACATTCCGCCTTCTAAAGGCCTTGTATGACAAGCAGCTGATCGACCCAATCAGAAACCGCGTTCTCAAACACGGAATCCCTTACATAGGAACCAGCGCGGGCACCAACGTGGCCACCAGAAGCATCAATACGACCAATGACATGCCCATAGTTTACCCACCCAGCTTCGAAGCCCTCAATTTGGTTCCGTTCAACATCAACCCTCACTACTTGGATCCGGAGCCCGACTCGAAACACAAAGGAGAGACCAGAGAGGAGAGGATCTTGCAATATCAAGAGGAGAGCACGGCTCATGCGGTCTTGGCTTTACGAGAAGGGGCTAGTTTATATGTGGAGGGAACCCACGCGAGTTTAAAGGGAATATCGGGAGCCAGACTGTTTCTGAAGTAAGTTGAGGCGATGATGTACACATTTACAACAAAACCTTTGAATTGATAATGAGAACACTTTTTATTTTATTCATGTCAATTTGAAAAACTTTGTTGTAGAAACCACGACCCCAAGGAGATTGAAGTGGACGCAAACCTCTCCTATCTATTAGACCTTGACTGACCCGAAGCGAGAATGCACCTGATACCCAGCAATAAACCACTTTTTTT
>NW_026017213.1:4269174-4300236 GCF_020466585.1 Dendroctonus ponderosae
TCCTAAGCATATTGTTCAAAGAGCTGGGAGGCCAACTTGAACAGTTCCGGGTCGTGCCGCCTAGGCGGCTCCACATAAGTGTCGTTGATGGGCAGGTTGCAGAGATGCCTCCTGATCATCAAGTCCCTTCTGGCAGACAGAGCCCTCCGATGCGGCCCCACACTCGTAAACAACGTTCTTCGGATCTGATCCGCTGCCTGAATTTCCACTTGAATCGCCGCCACTGGATGCGATATCACCACGTCCTCACAGTCTACCGGTTCTTCTTTAACAGCCACACCCGGTTCCAGCTTGATGCCGTTAGTAGCTTCGGTCTTAATCTGCACCTCTTCCGACCTCACCTCCCGCTTCAGCTCAGCCTCCGCGTGTTGCTTCAGAATGTCTTTCACCAACGACTCGCCCGCAAGGCGAACGGAGACGCCCAACTGAACCAGAACATTGTGAGGCTCCCAACGTAACTTTGCCGAACTTATGGGTTTGACGCGGGGCCGCGATTCGGCCACCAAACTGGCCCAATCCACTCCCAGGGCGTCACCAATGCCCTTTACTTTCGACTCCTCATCCAGCTCGTCTTCGGATATTTCCTCAAAGTCCAGATCCATGTTATCGCCGTCAATCGAGTCGTCCTTGGCCGCGCTTTTTGAGGGAGAGCCCGAAGGAGATTGGGATTTTTGCGACGGTGCTGCCGACGCAACTTGATCGGCCGGAAATTCACTGCCTGGCTCCAGTGCTGCGGATTGAACAGGCCCGTCCGCAGCAGCATCAACAATATCCTGGAATTCGATAAACTGTCCTATACTTACTTGGGTTTCACCGGTGGAAACAGCAAGTTGCTAGCTGAATATTTACCTCGTCTCTGTTGAGAATGTCGTCTGCATCGTCGCTAATTTCGCTCAAGTCGTCCTCAAGAACCGGCGCTGGCTCTACCTTCAAGCAAGGTTTTTTCGTATCGACCACATCGTCTGGTGCGTCTTCGGCCAGTCGTTTGCCGCTGATGGAGGGCGACTTCTGGTCTGGCTCCAAAGGCTGAGTGACGGCCTGAAAAAACGATACAGTGCCAATTCACCGGTCTATCTAAATGGTCCTACCGGTTTCGGCTCAGAAGCAGTCTCAGCTGAAACGGCAGGCGTTTGCGCCCCCACTGCTGCGTCCTTGCTTCGCGCATCTTCGGGAGCCGCAAGCTCGGAAGACTGTGCTGGAGCCCCTCTCGGCTTGCCACTGCCCTCTCTGTTTTCCTTGCGACTGTTCGGCCATCTTCGTCTGTTGTCGCTGGCGGACCAACTGCCCAGGCTCCTATCGTAGTGCCTCCACTCCTCCTCTGTGGCATGAGGACGCTCCAAGGCATCCCACCCTGAAACCAATCAGCTCATCCATTTTGCCAATGAACGCCCATTTCGCTCCAGTACCTTCACGTCCTTCCCACTCGATTGGCCGCCTGCCCCGACTGTCCCACTCGCTCTCTGGGAAATCGAGTTCTACCCAATCAGCGCGTCCTTTTGAAGCCGCCTGTCGCCCGTCCGCTCTGGCGAAGCCACGACCCCGAGATGCGAAGTCCCTGCAAAAGCCATCATCGCAACTAACCCATGAATTAAACGAAAAATACTCTACCTGTCCATCTCCACACGGTCGTCCCGAATGTCCCACAATTCCCTCCGCCTGTCGTCTCCGTAGCTTCGGGCGTCGATGGGAATGCGGCCCTCTTTCGAAGCCTCCGCATAATGCTCGTCCACTTCTAGGTAGCGTCTGTCGTCGTGCCGCGCTCTGTCAAACGGACTGTCGTAAGTTTTCTCTTCCAGTCTGGCTCGTTCATCGCGTAATCGCCCGTAGTCTCGAGCGCGCTCTTCGTGCTCTCTTTCATAACCTCGCTCGCGCTCGTAGCCTCTTTCCAGCCTCTCATGCCGCTCGGGGCTGTTTCGATTTGATTTTCGCGTGTCCGCCGAGTGGCCGCGCCGGTCCCCTCGCTCCCTGTCCGCCGAATGACGGCGCCCCTGCGGCAATCTGTCCTCCGGCAGGGGCAGCAGACGCTCCACCCGATCTCCTGCAGGTTTGTCCAGGCCCCCTCTATCGTCTCTACGCGCTCTGTCCCTGCCCCGTCTTTCGCTGTCCTTTTTCTCCAGCTCCTTCAAGCGCTCGCGTTCGCGCTGTCTTTCTTGGCACCGGGCCAGGGCCTCTTGGCGCTCCTTTTCTCGGGCTGCCTCTTTGTCTCGCGCAGCTTTTTCCTCGCGTAGGCGTCGCTCTCGGTCCCGGTCTCGCTCCCGGTCACGATCGCGCGAATCGCGCTTGTCCTTGCGTGATTTGTCCGGTATCTTGTCCTT
This sequence comes from Dendroctonus ponderosae, assembly GCF_020466585.1. Taxonomy (NCBI): domain Eukaryota; kingdom Metazoa; phylum Arthropoda; class Insecta; order Coleoptera; family Curculionidae; genus Dendroctonus; species Dendroctonus ponderosae. The sequence continues at coordinate 4,271,490 of NW_026017213.1, forward strand.
GCCTCCGGAACTGAAAAAATTAAATTTTTTTAGCTAGCAAAAGGTTGTCTTCCGTGCAATGCGTTCCGAAGGTTTGTTCTTCCGCTCTGAAATGGAAAAGAAAATAGATTTACCGTGGTCTTTCGTCTCGTTTTTCCCGCTTATCGGGGCTTCTGTCCCGCTTTTGGGCGCTGGTCGGCTTGGAGCGTGCCGGACTCTTTTTGTCCCTGGAATGACTGGATTCTGGCGACTCGCGTCGTTTAGCGGATCTGCTGTCTCTCTTGGGCGATCTGGAGTCCTTTTTCTTGTCGCGATCGCGTTCCTTCTCCCGTTGCTTCGCTCGTTCTCTCTCGCGCTCTTTCTCCCTCTCGCGTTCCTTCTCCCGCTCCTTTTCCTTCTCTAATCAGTGTTGGGCAAAAATTGATTTTTATTAAAAAAATAAAAAATCATGATTTTAATCTATAAATGCCGTCGCCTTTCTTCGGTCTTATTCATTTCGTCACAAAATTTCAAGAGAGGCTAATGTTGAAAAGTGTGTAAACTTTGATTTAAATCGTGATTTTTTTCCAAAAAAGTCAGGTGATTTAAACCACTCGACAAAAATCAAGCCAACCCTGTCTCTAATCAACAAAACATCGCTGTAAAGTCTTCGGCTGGGGAGGTGATAAAGAGCACTTACCCCGCTCTTTCTCGCGCTCCTTTTCCCGCTCCCGTTCCTTTTCGCGTTCCTTCTCTCGGGCCGATTTTGGGCTGGGGGTGCGATGCTTCTCCTTCCGGTCGCTCGATCGACTCAGAGGTCTGGGCGACTTTGTGTCTGAAGCACTTTTGACGGCCAGCTTGGGCTTAATGGGCGGCGTCTCGCTCTTTTTCCGCTGCCGCACTGGAGACGGCGACTTGACTGCTACCTTAGTGCTGAGAATAAATGCTGGAGAATTTGCTTGCTCATTGAATAATCTGGGCGCGTACCTGTGCGGTTTGGCTTTCTTGGATTTGTCGCGAGTGACCGACTTGGAAGTGGGTTTGGCCTTTTTCAGCTTGTGGCCGCGGCTTTCCGAGCTGGAGGAGCTGGCTCTTTTCTTGCCCTTCTTCAGGCGCTTGCGCTTTGTTTCCAACGATGACGAGCTGGTGGAGCTTGTGTCGTCGCTGCTGCTGCTCGAATCCGACGACGTCGAGCTGGACTCACTAGACGGGCTGCTCTCCTTTTTGCTCTTCTTCTCTTTCTGCAACAGAGGCAGCCGTTACTCTACCACTCAACTGGAGGCAATGGACAATAGAATTACCTTTCTGGCTTTGTGCTCCATTTTCATTTGCAATTCTAATTCGCGTTGCAATTCCTGGCGCTTCCGCTCGAGATCATCGGGATCGGCGTCCTCTAGATCATCCGGGTCCCACTGGTCGTAGTTCTCGGGCTCGCCAGCGTTGGTTCGTTTGTGCCCCTCTTTGGCATGATGTTTCTTTGGGTCTGGTTGAATTTTTGCGGCGCGCTGCTTCGATGGACTGATCAGGGTGTGGGTCTTTGAATATTTACAACCTGCAAACAGCATAGAACAAATCATTTCCGTGCAGAAATAAGGGGGTTTGGCAAAGTTAACTTCAAAGGTGTGTTTTTAGGAGAGGAACATGGACCATCCAAGAAATTTTCTCACTGAAGCTGCTTAATAGTGTTTTTTTAAAATAAAAAAAAAAAAAAAAAACAAAAACATTCGTACTTCTCAGACAACTAGTTGATCCTGAAGGCAATATACGCCATTTGAGAAAAGCACATTTTGGAAACTGCTACAAGTATAAATCATGATACAATGAATATAAGGTAGGATTTGCGTGACGTCAGTGGCAATCACTGCCGGGCGTGCTTTTTTCCTGTCTGCTAAATGTGATTAAATATAGCTAATTTAGCCTTTGTCACATTTAATTATTTTTTTATAAATCTTCCTTATAATTACAAAATGCTTTGCAGAAGATTTTAGAATTGAAAATTAAAAGAAACGAAAATGTATTTATTTTGTAGACCAGCACAGTTGCCAGTTGTGCAATAAAGTATAGCGTTAGCTGAAAATGTATCCTTGCAGAAATAGTACATTACGATTTAAGAGACGGAAGTCCAAACAATGACCCAATGTTACTTTCCTATTATTTACGACGGAATATGCGGTTTGTGGTACCGCGGATGATATGTACATTCTAATACAAATGAAATGACTACACACCGCATTTTTTATATTTCTGAACAGACACTTAAAAGTAGCAAACAATCAAGAGTACACTTTCCAACTACCAAACGCAAAATGCTCAGTTTTGTCTACAGAATTCCCAAACATGCCCAAACGCATTGACCCCATGATGCAATGAACTCATTGTACGACAATTAATTCCTTGTATGAACAGTGCATTCATTCATTGTGATACAATTAATTCATTATTTCGATTGGCTCAATCCGATTTCTCAAATGACACTCTGCCAACACAGCACCCTAAAACGCTGAACATCACAGATTTTGTAAAGAATTATTTAGAGTATTTTTCTTCCCAATAAGCCCAAATCAGGTCCCAAACGCGATTTTCAAAGCACTGAGCTATACAATGCTGCAAACCATATCTTCATATAACTTTCCATTTTTGAATTCAGTGAAAATCTGGTTACGTTACATGCATTTTAAATGGGATCAGCTGTTCACTTTACCAAAGTGGTAACCAGTGACGTCATGTGCGCACGAAAATCGAGTTTTCGACCGATTAATATCCTACCGTGTATTCATTGTATCATGAGTATAAATAATTAGGCATGGATAAAGTACGTGACAACATTGGGTTCGTGGGATCTGACTATTGACGTGCAACGTTGCAGGCGCGCCCAAAATAAGAAGAAAACATGTGCAACGTGCAGCATAACCGCAATCAACTAGGAGGTTTAAAATAGGTTCGCAAAAACTTCTCTGCAATGGATGTTAGGCAGAATTTTGAGTACCCAATTATGGGCTGTTGTTCTTGAAACATAATTTAAAAGTTTTTTAGTGTATTTTTTCACTGAATTTACTTTTTCAGATTGTTTAAAATAACATTTCGAAAAAGAGAATTTCGGCAAGACATAAAGTACATAAACACAAAAATTGTGAGTTCATTGTAAACCACAAACCATTGTGTTTTCCGATTGCCGACTGTAAAGCGGACGACCTAACCCCAAAAAACGACAAACCTTTTCCGTAGGGACAGGAGCCGGTCTGAGCCCAAGGGCGGCAAAATTCCTTAAGCGTGGTGGCTGCCGATTTGATCCCCAAGCGATCAAACACACTGAGACGAGCTTTCGTCTGAGTTTTCAACTTCACAGTATTGAGACTGACTGTAATTTTTCGCTTGGTTTTGTTAGACATTTTCACTAAGAGATACGGTTAAGTTTTTCGCTGACTGGATCCGCGCACTGAGCCCTACCATATTTACTTTGTTTGATTGAAAGAAAACAGCACTTCACTGGCCAGTTTTCCGTTCAGAACATAGAATTACACACAATACAAACAAATCATATGTCGCAACTCCGCCATGTTGACATTCTCGGATGTCGAAATCAGAGGCGCCACCTGTCGATGCAATGAAAAAATATAGTTTCCTAGATGTTTATCACTGTATGACGTCACGGCGGCCATGTTTTTGCTAAGCGTGTGAAAATAAAATACCCATAATATAGATTAACCCGTTTATTTTATATTCAATGCTCTCTATTTGGGTTTGTATTCATATAAAAAAATAACTAGGAGAAACCTGCGATTTTTTAAAGGACGTTTATACTGTACCTATACTTTTTAAGTGTGAATTTTCATTATAGAAATGAACATTTTTGAGGTGGTTGGAAGTGACGAAAAATTATACAGTGTTTCATCAATACGGGGAACAAATGCACAGGAATAGGCTTCGGTTAAAATTAATTCCCACTTGTGCAGTATAAAATGTATGACTATGGATTATTATGATCGTCGGGTTAAAATAGCGATTTTTTGGAGCGCATTTTCTGGCATACAGATCGCTGAAAGCGAGCCGATAAATCGGATTTATATCGGCCATTTGGTCAAAAGTTATATGGGCTATGCTTAGATTATGCTCCGTCTTCGCATAAAAGCTCGCATATAATTTGAAAATTGCAAAAACAATGAGCTAAAGATAGGATTTAATGGAGATTAACGAGAGGCCGATTCCGGCGTATTAACATGAAACGGTCGAAACGACAAAAACAGTAAAAAAATGCTAAGTTTGAATCAGCATTTCCATCCAGATCGCAATTAGGCTAATTACACGAGCACGTCGCGAATTAGAATTTTTATTTTCCGCTAAGTGCATCGCCTCGCTAATTGCGACTACGTGGCCTAACAAAGACTAATGTCAAAGGGTAATGTCGTGGATTAACGAAAAGCCGCGTCACGGTTATCTGGAAAAGCGTTACAGCAAACACAGCCGATCTGGAAATTAACATCCAGCCACCGAGTCTGGTAAGCGTGGTTTTGGCTGCCAACTTTGTCCAAGTCCAACAACTGTTTTGTTTACCTGCTTGCAGGCGATAAATCAATTTGCCAATCAAGTCCACTGGACATGAATCAGGCGCTTTGGATGGCCGTTTTCAATAGATTGGCTGCCAATTTGAAAAATACCTACTAGACTTGGATCTGGAGACTTTGGGGGTCCTAAGGGTGACTATCTATTGCTCGATCTTCAATTCTAGTTTCTAATCGCCTCGCTTAAGAATGTAGGGTGCAAATTAGGGCAAATTATTGCAAAAAAGATATAAAAGTGAACTTTCGCTCCATCGAAAAGATTCTAATGATATTGATGATTGATCTAATGATAGATGATAGAGTCAATCGTTTCCGAGATATAAGTGAAAACGTTCAAGATTTCATCAACATTTTCATCTAATCGCGCTGTGCGCCAAATTTTGCAATGTTGGGCTCGCTATTTTCATATATTTTCTCAGTTTGCTCGATATGGCAGCACTATTCTGTTGCGAAAATCCGAGCCATAGTCGCCAAAATGGAAAAAACCAATAAAATCACACGACTATAAATCAGGACTAGGCGGAGGACATCCGCTCAAAGTGAACAAATTTTGCTAACTCGTAAAGGCTCCAATCGAGATGCAAAGTTCTTCCAACAGTCTCCCATTGCAGTTCTGGAAATAATTAGATATTTGTCCCTAAGTGTATTGATTTAGAGCCGTAATGGGTTTTAAGCCGAATGGATATCGCCTCCTTGGAATCGACTTTTATTTCCATTCCTTTCACAATACAATGCATCCGAAATGCCGTAATATTTCCAGCGCTAGAAAGGATTGCGGAGAGTAATCCCCCAGTGCAGATACAGCCCCATAAATTGATTTAATTTCCAATATTTCAAAAGTGTCTGTTCTTTATTTCCGAATTTTGCAAGCGTGCAATCTTGGCGAGGAAAAATCGGGACCGGCTGGAAAATCGAAAGGTTGTCATCCAGCAGGAGAAGAAGACATCGGTGTCAACCGGAGAGGATTGTTGCAAATGTTTGTGAGTCAACTGAGGACAGTTTCATGAATAGAAATCGGTCGCTTAATTCGCCGTTGCCGCATTATTTCAACTCTCGAGCGTCTTTTCCAACAAATTAAACCCGAAGGCATGGAAATAAAATGAACCATTCCAGCTTCTCAATGATGCGACATCGCGTAACGTTGCAATATGAATGCATGAAAACAGCAACGATTCATGCGGAGCACGATAAACATATCCAGAAAACGATGCTGGATATAAAGAAAGGCCTTTTTATGCTAAGCAATTGCTCAGCTGCAGTGGCCGGTTGTCCTCGATAAACTCCTATTAGAGCAACTTAACTGGAATTAAGTCACGCGTTCCATGTTCCTTCCAGTTTACTACATCATAAAATAAATTCCGGGGCAAAGTCGCCGGTAAACGTGACTATTAACGTCGTCCTTATAGCTGGATAACGTTCGCTCATTAACTAGAGCCGTTCAGGCAGGCCCACATATCCTGATTCCTGCTCAACATAAACAACGATGCATGCATAGCATATTCCTGCTGAGCGCACGCGGTCCCCTATGTTCTCTAGCACACTGCAGATAGATTTACTCACTTTGCCGATAGTCCGGGAAAATTGGATTTTGCCTCATTTGGAGGACCAAAAGTCCTGTTTATTTCCGAACCTTTCATGGTCGAGTGGAGGACAGACATCAGAATCCTCTGGCTCAGAGCCAGAGACACTGACGAAAAGTCTGATGTTTGCGCGATATAAATCGGAACACTCTGGACGCTTTGTAAGTGTTAACTGATGCACTGGTAGAATGGAAACACTGTTGTCAATGTTTTTGGAACAGAAATGTTCACTTTGAAGACCCTCTAAATCTTCAGATTTAGAAGTTAAGAAGAAGAATTTTAAATTTCAAGAAGTTCCAACTATTTTTTAGCTCCTCCACGCTTTGTCTGGTATCACAAATCTTCGTCGAGCCTTGAGCAGAAAAGAATCTTTGTGTTTTATTCCAAACTAAGTTCAAGCACAATTTGCAAAACTGAAAATGAAACTCACAGTAACCATTGTAGATTATTTTTTTTTAAATTTTTTCCTGATTGTGCGTAGTTGTTATTATATTTTTTTCTTTCCTCGGTTTCAGTCAAAATGTGAAATAAAAATTTCTATTAAAAATAAAAATTCGTATCGTTTATTTCATATTTTTACGTTTCGACAACAACAACATGACCATTTTTATTTCACATTTTGACTGAAGCCCTGGAAAGAAAAAAATATAATAAAATTGTAAAGATGTTCATGCTCGTTTCGATTAGTTGGTCTTTGAATACTTGCAATATTTTCCGATTTTATAAACGAGCTCAAAGCTGTATGGTTTTTGCAAAAAACATTAAGCAGAAGATCTAGCCATAGATGCGAGAGTCTTGCAAGCCTCTAAAATGGGGCTTTTTTTCGAAAAAGCGTCGACTAAAGGCCATATGATTTGATGAGGCAAAGAGGGGACAATCGACGCCGGGTCGAGACGACGCTGCAACCGCAGTTCGGCTCGGGCGTCGCGACGCTTCGCGACGCCTCACGTAGCCGTTGTCGCACAGCGACGTCGAACTTGCGAAAAATGTCGTTCTAAGTAATTCTAGCCTTAGTTGTTAATCGTATACTAATCGCGTGCTAATCTAGAAGCAGCAGCTGCAGATTTGACGACTTTATGGACGTCCAGTTTCAGGGCGAATGCCAGAAAAATTGTTTTTCCAGGTAGGCGCAATTTGAAGTCTCATAGTCTCTTAAGCGTTAATCGGCGAGCGGCAAAGGTTTGATTTGATGCCAAAATTGGCGGCATTTAAATCGCCCTTTGATCAATCACCGATTTAGATCTGTAGCATTAAATTGATGTAGCGCAGCATGATTTATACGTGGCAACTGCCAACATATGCTGCAGCGATAAATTTCTATGGATAAATAAGAGCTGAAGCATTCAATGCGACCAACTTTGTGCATCCAACGCAACAATAAATCAAGTTCATTATTAAGGATGCATTAGAGCGTGGCCTGTGCCGGCTTTGCATGCTGAAAATATGCTTCCCAGCCATTTCAGTGCGGGTGTTTAACAATAAAACGGACACTTAAGAACTTTCGTTGAAACTTCCGCATTTTGAATCATTTCCAAAATGGAATTTATGATGGACAAATTGGCCTGTTTAATGTTTATTAGGGGGGCCATTAAAGTCCGTACACAAGGAAATTGTGGAATCAAATCAAACACACATCTGCGCCGCTAATGTTCTATTTATACCTGGAGTACCAAAGCAGCCACTGGATACCTCCGAGCCCCCTATTTTTAGATTGCCGCTTTCTAATGCGTTTCTCCTGTCGCTGTTCTTAATCGGGGCAATTTCGAAATTCAATTTGTCACTGTTCTCCATATAGACACTATTCCTGCAACGAAACCTTCCCCAGCACCAAACAACTGGAAAATCGTTTCAGTCAAGAAGAAGCCACAGTCACACAGTGATGAAATTTCGAATCATAAATTTAATCACTAATAATCTTCTATGGCAACATCTGCATTTATTCTCCAGTGCTTCACTAAAGATTCGAAACACAATTCATCAAAATCTTCTGCTTGATGTTTGTTGCAAAAACTACCCAGCGTGAGCACGTTTATAAAATCAAAAAATCTTCCAAATCCTCAAAGCACAACTGCACTTCTTCCGCCAAACGACAAATTGTGTCACAAAAAATCAACCAATCAAAACCGACATCAAGATCTTCACATTAATGAAAGTTTCCAGCTTCAGTTTTTCACGTTGCGCTACAAAGCAGGAAGATTCTCTTCGCCTCGATGCTTGATGAATATTTGTGGCACCAGACAAAGCGTGAAGAAGCTAAAGAAGTGTTAAAACCGTTAACTTCTTCCCTCAAATGTTCACAGTGGCAGAGAGCAATGCTTCCTTCTATAACTTCACAGCAGGGTAATTTATTGATCTTCCAAACTGTTTTGCAAGAAAAGTCCTCGGAAAGCGAATGTCTTCATTGCGCGGTTAAAATGTTTAAACAAAACTTCGCCCACCTTGTCGTTCTTAGTAATCTTTCATTGGCACATAGAATTTTACAGCGTTGTTCTTCTGTATCTTCTTTATCAACTTCTACATTTTTTAGCCTGAGCCTACTTCTACATCTTCCATTTGACGCATTTCGCCGAAGATTCAAGGTACAGTGCAATCAGCCTTCTTCATTCTCTAAATCTTTATTATCTAAATTTATTGCAACTTGCCCTGGAAAATGGTGCTTTAAGAACGCTTCTTTCCGAATCGAATTAATTTTTAGCTAACTTGGTTCAAATATTCAAAGCGAAATTGCAACTTTTGCCTCAAGAAAGCCAACAAGCGTCAAGATCTTTATGATCCTGAAGATCAGTTTCCTCCAATTGTACTTTGTTGAGTAAATTGAAGAAAACTTGAGCTTCAGAGCTTAAAGAAGCATGAAACATTCTATCACTACATCATTATCTTCATTCCAACAGGGAAAAGAGCCTTTCATCTTGGACTTAATCTGAATTCTGAAAATTTCTTCTCTTCAATAATGATTCTGTTGGCGCAATTTAACGTAACAAATAAAAAAGTATTTAAAGTAAAAAAGCTTGAAGAAGTTCTTCTATTTTTATAGATTTGAAGAAATCGCGCTGAGTTCAAGCAAAGAACACAGTTTTCCCCACAAACAGTTTATTACAAGGCTGTTAAAAACCCAGCATATTTCGAGCGTGTGAGCTAGTCATCATCACTCGGGCCCTGAAGTATTTTAGAACGGCGGAAGCTCTTTTATATCTTCGTTTTAGTTCTCTTTACAAAAATAACGATCCGTAGGATCTTCAGTGGACCATTTCTTCATGAAGACCAACTGTTTCAAACTAATTTCAGAATTTAATTATAGATGAGGATTTTTCTTAGAAAATGGTGATAAAAGTGTTTTTTGCCATGTGGATACTAAGAAAAATTATCTGAAATTTCAGCTTGCAGATATAAATGGGAAGATCAAACGCAAGTTGGAAAAAAATTCATGAAATCGTCTGATGATGAGGTTGTTCAAATTGTTTCGTAACTTTTGCGATCTATGGAAGATAGTTTTGCCTAAAATATGCGGATAAAGACAAGTTTTTGACTTAGCAGGTTTCTGAGATGAAAAATGTCAAGATTTGGACCACATAAGCAAACGAGAGAATCGAAAGCGAATTTGGAAAATTGAAAACTCTTCGTATTTATAGAAGACACGTTTTCAAGCGAATGCTGACAAAGACGACTTTTGTGTTCACTGGATGCTGGAGCAAAAAATTTCAAACTTCGGCCTACAGAAACAAACGAGAAAATCGAACGCAACTTTGAAAAATTCCGCAAAATTGCCTGATGTTGATGCAAAACCGACACTTTTGCATCTGATAGATTCGACTTTGATGGGAACGGCGAGAACAAAAGTGAAGTTGCAACTTTACTGGTTTCTTAGAAAATGAATCTACAAACAACAAACACAATTTTCCGAAAATATTGCCAAATTCCCTGATGGTCGAAACGTTTTTGGGTTTTAACACACAACTTTCTTTACAAACCTCGAATAAATACAACCGGCTTTTTAGGAAATTAATGCAAAAATCAGAGTTGCAAACACACCTTCGAAAGCAAACGCAGATTGCGTTTGCTTTCTGGAGCAAATTCAAAACCTTTGCAGCTTATAGAAGAAACATTTCTTTAGAAAATGCTTCCAAAAGAGAGTCTTTGTCTTTCGACGATTTCTAAGAAAAAAGTCAAAGTGTGGCTTGTAGAAACAAACGAGAAAATTGAACGAACTCTAAAAAACTGTCTGATGATGGTGAATGGTGAAAATTGGAAACATGGAAAAGTAGGAAAATCCAAGCAAATAAAAAAATGCAACAAAGTGTGAGAACGACAGATCATCGAAACTTTTTCACTTTCCCAAACAAGGTCTTTTCTAGAAAGAGCTGGCAAAAGAGTTACACTTGCAAAAAACATGCCAACATTGAAACCAAATTTTAGAGCAGTTTTTGAATTTTCCTGATGATGACGCAAAGTGAAAACATTTTCAATGATTATCTCATCATAATATGGAGAATCTTCACTCTTTAACTTCACTGGTTCACGTTGATTAAACGTGTTTTTTCTTGAAGATCGAGACAGTGAATACTGGCTCAACTTCAAAAGGGGCAAAGTGTCTAGATATTATTCCCTGTCTTTCATTCTTTGATGTAGATTTGCAGAAGAAACCTCGGTCAGTTGAAGTGAAGAATGTTCATTAGCGAACGTCTCAAGCATAGTTCTTTCCTTCCGTTCGCTAGTGAGTTTCGGCAATTTGAAACTTGACGAAGCATTAGTGTTGTGCCTCTGCCCAGGCCAAAGACATTGAAGAGTCTTCTAATTGCTTAAACTATTTGAACCGTGAGGTCTGGTTGGCTGCAGTCGATTTGCTAGAAGAAGCAAAAGACTGTTCGGGAAGAAAAGTGGAAACCTTTCGCGGTGAAAATCTGGCGATTGCAAGGCACTGTTGCACGAAATGAGCGAAAATGAGATTTTGGCAAATCAAAGAGAACAACCTGTGTCCCGGACTCATCAATACGTCCGTGCAACGTAACAGATACGTCACGGTTTCTGGCAAGAGCGATTACGGCCTTGGCCTCAACGTTGAGGCACATCCGTTTATTATTGCGGATTGAGCGGCCAAAAACCACTTTGAAGTGTTAAGATTCCGCGTATATATAAAATAACAACTCGTACTATGGCGGTTGCGGTCTTTACGCGAACAACTCACCGAACTTGGAGATTTGCTGTTTCGAGCGTGTGAAACTTGAGTTTTTCCAAGCAAAGTCACCAAGGACAAAAAACTACCGGCTATTTATACAGCTGCGAGTTGATGCGTCAACCGACACGGAGGTCAGCTATTTCGGCCGCTGAAAACCGTTAATTAATTTTTCTGTAAACAAGTCTATTTCTGCCCTGTGAGGCCCAATCAAACATCCATCCAGTAGACGAGAAGAGGAAAAACTAGCGCCCGGACAGGGTGATAAAACAACGATTATATGGGTCAAAGAGTTTGTTTTGCAACTTGAATGCATATATAAGTAGTCGGATGCGATTGGAGCGTCGCAGACAAATCGGGCTATTTTTGCGAGTTTATGGCTCGCATTATGCGCGATGAATTCACCTGATTTATACCACAGCCCCAAGTTGGATGGTTTCAAAACCACGCCCCCTTTCACCTACTTTAAGCAATTTTTTTGCAGACAGACTAGTTCCAGTTGCACTGTTTGGACGATTCTGGATCTGGTGGCAGTGAAACAAAGGCCAGTGCATCTGGCATGGATCCGGTCATCCAAGATCTAGTTCATTATCGTGGGATTTTTTTGGCAAAACTTCTCTAGGCCAAGGAATCGACAGGCCTGCCAACCACCGTGCGTTTCCATTCACTTGGGGGGCTTCCACTTGGCAAATGAACGGAATGACAACTGCCAACTGGATCGGGGTGCTTTAGTTCACTGACACTGGATTGGTCGGCTTGTTTACCAATAGACAGCCAACCCCTTTCATTCACATAAAAAAAAACCCCAACCGAAGATGATGATTTGTTCGTGTAATGTTACGAAACAGGGGGCGGCTAAGACAAACAAACTTCTCTCGGGATGTCCATGGATTACCGGTCAAAAACAGGAGGCGACACTTTGTTTCGAAACGTCCGATCTAAATCAATGTTTACACTTGCCCCGATATTGCAAAAGCAGGAAATACAGCGGCGATATTTTCTGCCGTCTTGGCAGTGGTCAAGATTAGCCATCCGCTCGTAAATATCTCTAAAGCACGTCTTTTGTTTTTGCCGGGTGTTTCGTGAAAGTTGAAAAATTCCTGCGATTTATACGTCACAATTCAAGTGATCGCTACAGAGAACATTCCTGATATGGCCGTTTTTTTTGGGGCAAATATGCAACAAATCCTCCAGCCATCAGAAGCAAGTTGAATGCAAAGTGATTCGAAACAAATGGCAATAAGCATCAGTGCTTCGGCGTCCAAATTTTCGTCATAAATTCGCAAAACTGCTTCTTCAAAATGAGTAGGAAAATAACAATAAAATCTTCAGCGAGCAGTTTTTGTCACATTTCAGTTTATGCATGAAAATGTTCAAGTTTGTTTCTTACTCAATATGAAGAATCGGAAAACAATTTTTTGCACGCAGTTTTTTCGTGAAAATGTTAGACAAAATGATTGAAATTAAGAATTCTTGACCAATTTTCCAACCTTCCAGATGTCTTAACTTAACAAACGTTCTCCTTGAAGATCTTTAAATATTCAGGTGATACGGTTTCTTCAGAAAAAAATTCCAAGTTTCTACAGTTTCGCAACAAGAAAACGCGAAAAATGAGCAGAAAACGATACAATTCTTAGCGAGCAGTTCCTTCATCAATTGCTTCAACTTTTTAACTTTGAGGTACAAACCTTTGACACATTTCTGTTTCTTCATAAAAATGTTCAATTTGCTCTTGTTTCTCAATATGAAGAATTGAAAAACGACCGAAGAAAAACTACATAATCTTCTGCAGGCAGTTTTCTTCATGAAACTGTTTGACTAGCTTCAATTTCTGACCTTTGAAACTCGAATATTGAGCAAAAATGCTCGAAATTGGGACTTTTTCGACAAAGTGCAAACCTTTCCAGTTGTCTGAGATCTGAATTTCAAGATTCGAGAAACTAGCAAAACTTCTCGCTGAAAATCTTCAAATCTTCAGAGGATGCGGTTTCTTCAAAAACATCTTCAAATTGCTGCGGTTTCACAATACAAAGATGTGAAAAATCAGCATGAAACAACAAGACAATCTTCAGCGGGCAGTTTCTTCATCAATTTCTTCAGCATGCTTTAGATTCTTAACTTTGAGGCTCAAATATTTGAACAACTGCTCTAAATTCATCATAATATTTCGAATCATTGCACATGAGAGAACGGGACAAATGTCTGCTTTCTTCCTTCATCCGCGTTAACTTCAGTTCGCAATTTCATCAAATTATTCAGCTATCAGAAGCTAGTTAAATGCCAAGATGCTTTAAAATAAATTGCGCGTTCATTCAAACCTAATATGAATAAAGGTGATCCGACTTGACTTCGTCTTGAAGAGCATCGTGTGCTTCTATTCAATCCTGGTGAGTTTCTTTTGCAATCTTTTGCTCCTTTGGAAGATTCAAGCAGTTTTTCCTTCAGAATTTCCGATTACTTAGTAATCAAAAAATATTTAGCGCATGCAGATCATCATTTTTAAAATGTCCAAGTTGCTTCAGTGCCTCAACATTGAAGCCCGAAAATGCACAGTGAACAACAATTTAATCTTTTGCGGAATGTTTCTTCCTCAAATACCTCCATCTGCATCAATTTGTGCTTCGTCAGATTTCAGTTTCTCAGTAAAAATCTTCAACTTGCTCCTGTTTCTCAATATGAAGAATCAGCGACCAAGAACAAATCAAACTTCTGCAGGCAGTTTTCTCAATAAAATTGCTTCAATTTCTTAGGTTTGAAAATCGAAAATTGAGGAAAAATGCTCGAAATTGGAACCTTTTTCCTCAAATTGCAAACCTTTCCAGTGATCTTAGATCTGAATTTGGAGATTCCAGAAATTAGCAAAACTTCACCTTGGAGATCTTCAAATCTTCAGGAGATGCTTCTTCAGAAAAAAATTATTCAGCATGTTTTAGCTTCAGCAACTTTAAGGCTCAAAAATTGAGAAAAACTGCTATACATGGAAATTTGTTCCTACAATTTATAATTTTTCTTTCTCCATAAACATTTTTTTGGTCAAATGCTTCAGTCTGTTTCAGCTTCTTAACTTAGATGGTGAAAAACTGAAAAAGTTTGGTTTACAAAAATAAACAAAACTGTCCGAAGCATGCAACTTCTTCATCCGATTTAAAGCTTTTGTATTAACAGTCAAGAACAAGAGAATATTCTACCGCCAGTTTCTGCATCAATCTGCTTCAGTTTCTCAACAATTGAGAAAAACTGTGCAAAACACAAAAGTTCGAGATACTTTCTTCTTTGGACCCACTCTTCAACTGGTTTCCAATTCAGCTTCGCATTTGACGATCGAAAAATGAAACATTTACTCAAAACTTGCAACTTCTACATCAATTTTTAAATTACTTGGAAGCGAAGAACAACAGGATCTTCTATGGACAGTTTCTTCATCGCATTTGCTTCATATTCCCAAATTTGGGACCAAACAATTGAAAAATACCGCTCAAAACACGAAACTTCTCCATCAATTCTGTTCATGTTCAATTCAATCTAGTTGCTCGACCTCCTCCACTTTGTGGTCGCAAAAATGCAACTTTTTGAAGAGTTTCCAAACCAATTGTTAATGAAGCACAATAGGAGCATCTGGGGAGAGTTTCTACACACAACTTTCCAATCTGCCTGAGTTTGCCAACTTAAAGGCCAAAAAACTTGTTTTTAGCTGGGTAGCCCCTTCAAAAAACAGATCCTTCTGCGGGTCATTTCCTTAACAAAATCTTTCAGTTTCTCAACTGTGGAACCACTACAATAATTAGCTTCTTTGGCCTCAAAATCTTCAAGACTAATTTAAGGGAAGTTTTCACTTCAGCGAGCGTTTTAGGCTCAAATGCTTGTCCTTTCGTAAATGTCCACACATCGTCCAGAACCAGCCCATTCTATCCGGTTATCGCACAAATGCGACAAAATGTTATTTTGCCCTCTATTTTTAGCGCGTTTAATTTGGGCTGAGGCTATTTTCAGTTTGAGGCAGGTACTAGAGCGATCTATCGAAAAACGAAAATAGCCCTAGACGAGATGCGGCTGAAATATTCCTAAGTCGTTGTTACCAACACAATAATTTTTAGTAATTTGCGTGTGTTTTTTTTTGTTTCAGATCTGAAATGTAACCGTTGTCGCACTAGGAGGTCGGGGCGAGCGTTTCTAATGACCTGGAGAAGCACCTGCCCCTGCGCCACTGCCACCTCTTAGGCGATGACACAGCCATTTGCGCACACCGCACCAGTGTCGGGTGCGATGTACGGAAAACTTCGGATCTTGGGCCAGCGAGCTTCCAGCAGTCGACTTTGCAATGTATATATATTGGGAGAAATGTAAATGTTTTAAGCTCGAGCCAATGTCGGCGCTGAAACCTCCCACCCTGACACTACACTACTAATAATGCTTCCGCTAATGATTTCGTTGCTAATTGAGACCCTCTGATTGAGAATTTTGTATGGTTAGTGAAAGATATTTTGAAAAAAAACCTTTTGCATGTACCTATTTTATATACTTATACACAAGTTCATTGTAGGTTTATTAATGTATTAACTTCAACAGAGCCTCAGTGGCTTTAGCCAGCTCTATATGCAGGTTAGCTCTGGATAGAGCCATTTGGCTACGGCTGTTGATTGAAGGGGCTTTCAGCCGAAGCGCCACCATGTATAAGTAGGGTAATAATTTATTACTAAACGATACGTAAAGATGATTAGTCCGTCTCATTGCCCAGGGATCACTAAATAGCGTTTCTAACTCTCACTAGAAGGATCCTGGATAGCAACCTGAAGGTGCTTAGGAATTTAAACAAATTATATTACTGCAATAGAGTCCAAAATTTATATCGTTACGGTTTAAGAGGCGCATTTTCGCACAGGTTTTCCTTCGGAAAACTCATCGAAAATTCGCAGGGTTTGGCTAGTGAAACACCATTTACGAAGAACAAATTGTAGTTTAGATACTAGTACTTTTTGCCCTCTATACAAGGGCTGTTCGAAGTAGCGACAACCTGTATACTTAGGAATAGGTGGCCTTTCAACAGAAAATGGTATTCAGCATGCCTCGATTTATATTATACTTAACAGCGTTACTAGTGTTTTACCGACTTTTTCGCTAAAATGTATATTCTCATATTTGCGGTACTTTTCATATATTTAACAGCCATTCAATAAATACAACAGTTTAGACTCTGGATTTTGTTTTCTTTCCCACGCATTATCTCTAGCCAATCAAACAAGCAAAGATGCTCTTAAGCGTTTTTGCCTATAACAAAACATGAAGCGGTCAAAATCCCGAAAAAACTTAATAAACTAATGAGTCTTTCGCGCTTGTAGGCAGTCGCAAAACGAATTTTTTTCGACCTTTTTCAATAGTCATGTCTTCTGCAACAACTATGGAGCTTTGAGCACGTTAAGAAAATCGAAAAATCTTCCAAATCTTCAGAGCACAACTACACTTTTCCTGTCGAACGACGAATTGACCCAAAAAGACCAACCCAGCACGGTACAAGATCTTCACAATGGTCAATTTGAGTTTGTTGCTTCAGTTCAAATTGCGCTTGATCTTAAATGGGATAAAACAGAAAGATTCTCGTCTGCTCAACGCTTAATGGAGATTGAAGATGTCCAGACAAGGCATGAAGGAGCTAAAAAAGCGTTGAAACCGTCAACTTTTTTCTTTTAATCTTCACAATCAGATAGAACGTCACAACAGGGCAATTTATTGATCATCAAAGCTGGTTTACCAGAAAAGTTGTCGGAACATTAGAAAAATCACAACGTCTTCATTGCGCGGTTAAAATGTTTAAACAAAACTTCGCCCACCTTTTCGATCTTTCTTCAACAGATAGAACTTTATAGCATTGTTGCTCCTCTTTGTCAACTTCTGCATTTTTTAGCCTGAACCTACTTCTACATCTTGCATTCAGTACATTTCGCTGAAGATTCAAGACTTCATTTCATTCATTCCCTAAATCTTCATCTAAGTCCTTACTGGAAAATTTACCCATAACGGTAAAATTTAAACTACGGTTCTTCTTTCAGAAGATTTTGAGAGAGAAGAACAGTTGATGAACTTGAATATTTTCATTTTCATGGCCATTTCGATAGAAAATCTGGAAAACAAGTCGTTCACTCATAAGATTTCACCAAAAAGTTTTAAACTCTTAAAATAAGGGCGCCAATTTAAAAAATGTGTGCACATTTTTATACTTAGTTGGGACTTTCCTTGGGGAAACAGTTTTTTTTCGATTAACGTGCCAAATTTCGGAAATCATCCCTAAAAGACTTAAAAGTTTCCCAATCGATAATATTGTGAATATCCTAAACACTGAAGAAGTTTTTTGATTATTAGCAACAGCAAATCACGCCGTGGCGCCTGGACAGATTTTATTACTGATTACACGCTATTAGCGAATTTAAGGACAATAAATTCACATAAGCTTGAAGAAAACCCGAATTGGTTGAAACGGGCTTTTTGAGCTTTCAAAGTTCCCTTTACTCAACTTGCTTCTATAAAAAAAGGTCATTAACGACGGTACGAAGCAAACGATTCCAAGTGAATGTGGAAAAAGCGCTGAAAACTGACAGAACAAAGTGTGAGAGAAACTTAAAATATGTTAAGTGAGCAATTGAAAACCGAATCCAAGAAAAACTGAAAAATAAACCAATCGTAATGATAATTTTTTTTATCTACAAAATTTTGAAACGGTCATGGGGTCGCCCTTAAAATACTCAATTAATTTTATTTACCGTTTAAGCTATGAGATTTAAGCCAAATAAATCAGAACACTTTTCATCATACTGATCAACCAAGAAAAAACTTTTGAAAGCATGAATCCGCCTCAACCATCTAGAACAGCAGCATCTAGTCCTTCATAGAGTTTCCCAATTTTCAAGCAAGTTTGAAGTAAGAAAGAAGTCGTTGAGAGTGAAGTCTCAGAGTTTTTCTTGCGAACTGGAACCAAACTGTCTTTCTCAACCCCTTCCAGGTGAAAACGACAAAAATGTTGATGCAAATACGTAAGAAAAAGGTTTTGGAAACATGAAGCAAACAGATTGAGGCTGGCCGCCAGTGGCCAATGGGTTGAGTGAATCAAAATGGTTAGAAATTTCCATATTACACAAAACAGTCGCTTAGATATTCCGACACACCGCAATCGAATGAGAATGACCTTTGCTAAGGTGCGCTCAACAGCTAAACACACTTATGTGCAATTCGTTGCGTAACTTGAAGAATTACCATTGCAAAACAGGGTCACGTTGATCAAACGCGACCAATCAAGCTGTCAGTGCTCCTATAGGCGCTGATAGGAGACAACGTCCAGAATGGTTAAATGCACGCTGGCATTTTTTGCAGGCTTATAAATCGCAAAACATACGACATGCCCCAAACAACCATCTAATGACTTTCCGGTCGCAGGGTGGATTGTATAGCCACGACCCCTGACACGGGGGGCCAAAATGGGGGGGTCTAGGGGGCTGTTCGCCTATCTCGATTCACAGCCAGCGGCCATGCGAGCGCATTACGCGGATATTTATGGCAGCGGGGATTATCAAGAAAAGGCGGGTTTTCCCAGACATCGATTTTTCACATGTGCCCCTCTGTTCAAGTGCACTCGACATTATCTACCAGATAATTACCCCCCAAATTATGTGTCACCGCGCGCCCATTAGCCCCTTAATGTCCCCATAAAGACCATCCAGCAAAGGCTGCAGCGAATTTACTCTCCACTTCATTGTTTCATCGGAATTTTAGCTTGAAAAGTGGCTTCTTGGATGAGAGATCAATCAAGTCGACATCGTTTCGAAAATACGCGAAGAAATATTTCCTCGTTGCTTATGCAACAATCGCAATGAATCTGCCGATCATTAGCATTCACTTATTAGCGAGCACAATGGTT
This sequence comes from Dendroctonus ponderosae, assembly GCF_020466585.1. NCBI lineage: Eukaryota > Metazoa > Arthropoda > Insecta > Coleoptera > Curculionidae > Dendroctonus > Dendroctonus ponderosae. The sequence goes on from NW_026017213.1 coordinate 4,290,660, forward strand.
TTATGGCGCAATAAATCCCAAGTGTGACAATTAGCCTAGACGAATGCCAGCGGAAAGTACTTCGAAACTCTTCCGATCATGATGCAACTTGGACCAGGTGCTGTCTTCAAATCGCCCCAACAGTGCGCGCAGCACTAAGCACTAAACCACCTAAATGACCATAACGACTTTTTCGATAAATGCTTGCTCCGATTTCCACATAATCGTCCAGCTTGCTTCATTTGTCGCGCAAAAAACGCCCATATCCAATCTGCGCTCTTTAAAATTGATCATTTTCACGTGTCTGGTGAAAGTCAAATCGGTTACTTCATGGGATTTTTATTTATGAGGCTGCGGAAACGAAACCGAAAACGTTCACGAAAAGTCCAACTCGACGAACAAATTTGAACATTAAATTCCCAAAGCGGCTTGTTTTAAAGTTTTCCCAGCAATTTTTCCAAAGGGCTCCCCAATGAAACTAAGGCAAGTGGAAACTTTCCTTTTAGTTCATTGTAAGGAGCGAACTCGGTAGAACAAGTCAGGAAATTTTGAATATCTGGGTGCATTTAGTCTAACTTTGCCTGGTCATTTAGGAGCTTTTTGCAGGACATTTTTCCAAAATGCCTCACACACCAACCATGGCAGCTAAATAGTTGGCTTCCGGTTCGTTTTATACAGAAAACGTACCAACGGCAAAATTTCCAAATTTTTCCTGCATTTAGTTGCAATTTCCAGAAATTTTGCACACTGAGCTGAAATTCGAATTCTGGATTTAGGCTTTTTTGTGGGCATCTTTCCAAAAAGGCAGCTTTAAAGTTCATTTCAGCTCATTGTAGGGAGAAAACTCGGCTGAACGAGTTCGAGAAATTTGATTTTTGGGCCATAGGTATATGGAAAAACTTTGCGGGATCATCAAACCATAACTTGAGTGTGGATTTTTCAGCTTAAGATATTTTTACAGCACATTTTTTCAAAAAGCCTCAGACACAAGCCATAGCAGCTGGAAGGTTGATTTTCAGCTCATTTCGAAGACAAAAGTCGCCTGTATAAATGCTGAAAGTTGCAATTGTTCGGAAAATTTTCCAATAGCTCATTGCAAAGAGAAGACTCGGTTGACTCAGGGGTGAAAATTTGCATTTTGTGATGCCTTTGGTCAGACAACCATCAAAAGTTCAGTTGACTGATAACTTTTCAGTTTGGAACACTTTTCCCAAATGCCTCAGATCAAAACCACCGTCGACGTTTCGCTTGCAATCGCATCAAACCCTATCCCAAACAACAACGTTGTCAACAGTTCAATATTTACCGACTTTTGCCCGCTATGAATTTTCATGAAATTGACAAAACTACAAATATTTCACTGGCCATGAGCCGATTAGCGGTGATGATCTTCGATGTATAAAACATCAAAACAAACCCTGCGTTTCCTAATAAATGAACGCGGAAAACGAAACGTGATCAAAAGCAAATAAGCGAAGACTTATTATATCTGAGAGTGATAAACAGTCAATAATAAAAAATATTTGCTTAATAAATCAGAATCCCAAAAATAAGAACGCGACTCGAGCACAATGAGGCGGATGTCGGTGAATCGTTCTTTGATAAACTGAGGCCAAATATTACGGCAATTTGTCAATAATTAATAAAATTGAAGAGGGAGAAATGTGGCCTTTAGAAGGCTTTTTTAATTTTTTGATCCAAACCAACGACGAAGCTTTTATCGAGAAGACAATGAAATCGTCAATAACTTCCCTAAGTCAAATTCACAACTTTTTCGCCAGAATAATACTGATAAATTGATCCAGTTTACATTCCGCTAACTAACTAAAAAATTTAAGTCAGTTTAAGAAAACCAGCCAGTTTCGTTTCTATGTCAACTTCAAGGTTTTTTTGAGGATTTTTCGAAGTTGACCCATTTTGTCGGCAGACTGCGCCACTTTCTGCAAAATTGATTTTATTGAATGCTGGAAGAGATAGAATCTTGCGCATTACAGCATCTGGTAGAGGAAAGTCAGTTGTATGAGCTCTGAAAGTTTCGGTTTTGTGTCATCCTCAGCGATTTTTTGAGACTTTTTTAAACTTTGATACATTTTGTCGGCAACAACGCGTGCAAACGTCTCTTCAAAATTAAATTCTTTGATTTAACAGTTTGGCGTTAGTAAGCCGTTGTTGATCAAAGTCGGTTGTATGAATCCTAACAGTTTCGCTTCTCTGGCATCATCAGGGATTTTTGAAGAATCTTTCGAAGTTTTTCTCTCAAACTTTTCTCTTTACTATTGCGTTCTTCGAACAGAAAAATGAATAATTGTTTGCTAACCGCAAAAGGTTCAAAGGCAAATGCAGTTTTAAGACCCCCGAAAGTTTCGCTCTTGGGTCATCATCAAAGATTTTTTGAGGATTTTTCGAATTTGACTACTATTTTGCCAGCATTAAATCAGTTGATTGCAGGACAAAACGAAAAAGCTTTCCTACAAAGGCACTTTTCAAGTGATGAAAATATTCAAAGTTTCTCTTTGGTGCCATCATCAAAGAATTTTTGCGGATTTTTGAACTAGTGCAATTTTTTAAGGACAAGACTTTTCCAAAAATCGTTTTGATGTTTCGAGTTTAGGTTCTTATTTATACAGACAAGAAGGCTTAAAATGTGCCCGCTGAACTTATCTGTAAAAATTTGACAAATTTCGACTTTGCGCTCTTTTGTTAAGAAATGTTACAAGCTCCTTTACACGACAAAAGCCCGAAAAACTCAAAACTTTCAAGCGATGTTCTCGAAAGCTTAACTCTTTTGCCACATTTCCTTTCATAAATAATACAAATTTGCATGGAAAATACGTTCAAAATGAAATTATTATTATTATACTGATGCAAATGTGGCATGAATAGGCTGTTGTAAATCACAGTCGGTTGAATGAATCCTGAACGTTTCGCTGTTCTCACATCATCAGGAATTTTTATTGATTTTTTTTTAATTTTCCTACCTGATAACAAAATGTTGAAGGGCAGTCACTTGTAACACCCGAGATTTTCGCTCCTGGGTCATCATCAGCGGTTTTTGAGGATTTTTCGAATTTGACTACTTTTTTGCAGCAAGCACTGAATGCTATCTATGCTATCATCACTTGAATGCCACAGAATATAAGAGCTTTCATGCAAAACCCCTTTGCAAGGGTTGCTATGAGAACCATGAAAGTTTCACTTTTGTGCCATCATCAGGAAATGTTTGCCAAGTTTTTCAACTAGTGCAGATTTTTTTTCTAAGGATTATGTTTTCTTATGCGGAGTGTTTTCACACATTTTACGACTGGCCAAAAGCTCGAAGAACCCAGAAGTTTCAAGCGATTGCCACGAAAGTTTAACTTTGTTGTCACTTGTCGATTCAAAAACCTGAATAATTCAGCTGTAGTTTATAGTTTTTAAACTTTGCATGGAAAATTCGTCGGTTATAGTGAAAACATGAGATTTTTCCAAATTTGGTGGAAATATTTCGGGATTTTTCAGTAAAGTCTTCAAGTAGAAAGCATTTTCCGTATATAAATGTACCGTTTTCAACTGCTAACAAACCTCCAATGAACTTATTGATCAAATTTCAAGTTTAGCAGGAATATTTGCCACTTTATGTCTCAGCCACTAAATATTTAACATATTTCACAAAGATTTTCGACTTTTGCTAGAAAAACGAGCAAATTAATGCCAGTTTTAATCCAAAACAATCATCAAAGAGTTGAAATTACACTCAATTTCCAGTACAAATCCAAATTTTGAAACCGCAGTTGAAAGAATTGACGCTTTTCACAAAACAAAAGCATTTTCATTTCAAAGTGCGTAGATTGACGCATTGAAACCCCGATAAAAACGGTTCAATCAACTGAATGATTAGGTTGATGTTGAGCAATAAACAGTACTCCGAAAGCGGAGATCATTTAAAGGAAAAACCGCGTTAATTGGCTCCAGAAGTGCATTTATGGACGTTCGTGCGTCCTGATGCATGTTTGCGCCTTGCAAAAAATACACGAACATTTCAAGTTATTATTATTATTATTATTACGTCAATAGAAGGGTGAAAAACATGGACCAACAACAAATCCAGCCGAAATGAGGTCATGGTTCTTAGCCGCATTAATAAACCATTCATCGTCAACGTTTCACAGCCACTCTTCTTCTTCCTCCCCATCAACTCGGATTTGCGGTATCAACAATTCCGGCGGCATAAACAATAAAGATCCCAACTGAACCGCCTGAATCGAAAGTACGACTACAATAAGCTCCAAGTAGGAGTAGTAGGGAGGTTAATCTACTATAGTCACCGATTGTGTACAGTAATTTTCAAAAGTGCTGTTTTATCAGTACGATAAGGCGCAAAGTGGGCTCGATCGGGACGCAATGTTTTAGAAGCAGTGTGTTGCATGTGAACAGTGTTTAAGAGGATTTAAAAGCATCAAACAGTAAGTACTGCGCTAAAAGCAACTGAAAGTCCGTCTTAAGAAATCGACTGGAGTTTTTTCCAGTGAACTGTTTCAGACAGAACTCACTATTACAAAACACGAATGGTCAACGAGACCAGTTAAACGCTCTTGTTCTTGCATTAAATCAAAGTTCAAGACACCGAACAAGTTGGGCAATTTCAATTGAAGCTAACGTTGTCGCAGACTGGAGCGGCAAATTTCGAAAAAAACCCACAAAAATTTCACAACGCGCTTTGTTAACCCGCCAGACCAACATTAATGCTAATAATTGATTTTGCATTTTTCCACTGCTTTACCATTAGTTGGCCAATTTCTTCATATTTAGTTACCGATAATTGTTCCATATCCGACCGAGTTTAACCTTCCCAGTCGAAATTCGAATGGATTTTGAAACCCACTCCATGTCCAATTAACGTCCGAACGAAAAAAGCGCGCAATAACAATTGCAACTCATGCAGCTTTATGCATGGCAGAACATGTTTCAGTCGCTCATAAAGTGGCTCCTGGTGTTCATCATCAAACACGCCCCAGGGAGAAACCTCCGCCTTTAATAGTTGGCTACTTGTTGCGCCAATAGTCTAGCAAACATAGAATCTTTGTACAAACGTAGAATCGAACTGCAATTCTTCAGCAGCGCTCTCTCACCTTCACCTACTTTTAGAAGAAAAACCACCCAAAGACATGCTGAAACCGGTGGCCAGCTTTATGGATATGTGATCAAGGTTGACCAAGCGCAGAGTGTGTGGCAATCAATGAAACCAACGAGCTGCCACACGTAGATAATAAGCAAATTGACTAATTTCCAGGGCTGAATGATGGAGTTTTCGGTACTTACCCTCCTCCTGCTGGCCGTTGGCGCGCTTACCATCCTGTTCTTCTTCCTGGATCTGATCTGGAGTCTGCTGCAGGTGGCCAGGGCCGTGCTCGCCCCATTGTTTCTACCCAACGAAGAGAACGCGTTGGCTCGCAAATACGGGGCATGGGCATGTAAGTTGGCTGCAATTTGAAAAAAATTATCAATCAGTTTTTTTGCTGCAGATTCGTTTCTATTTGGCCTGTACGCGCGCGGACTTTGAACTTCAAAGTGCTGATATTGTTAATGCTTGCATGAATTATTTCTCGCGCGTTAATAAATGCAAATCAAAATGGAAATTCGCCGGTCTACTTACGCACTAACTGACTGTGCTTTCAAAAAGGAAAGCAGTAAATTTGTGTTTTTTTGGCAAAATGCTTGCGATTATCTAACAAGTGTTCTTTGACAAAAAGGCACAAAGTGGAAACTAAGTAAATTTGAAGCCTTTTGCGTCTTTACAAAAAAAACACTAAGCTCTAATTAGAAGTCTGCACCAGTTCAACTTCAATTCCCCGACGATGGCCCAAAAGAGAAACAAGGTTCACATAACTTGCAAAGTGTCTATGACTCTTCTGGCAACTCATTCAATGCTTGGCTGTGAGCAATAGTCAAAAATCCCAAAAAATCTCTGATGATGACCCGAAAGCGAAACTTTGGGGGGTACCACGACTTTCCCAATTCAACATTTTTCTATTGACAACCATTTATTTCCTCTAGTGTTCCAAGAACGCAACAGTGCAGAGAGAAGTGTTACAGAATAAATTTCTCTAAAAATCCCTGATGATGATGATGATAGAAAAGCCAAACTTTCAGGCCCCAAGCAACTGACGTTTCTCTGCAAAAGGTTGCTAATACCAATCTTTTATCTGAAAAAATGAAATTTTAATGAGCCTTGTCGCCAACGAAATGAACCGAATTGTTGAAACATGTCAAAAAATCCCTGATGAGGCCACAAAACCGAAACTTTCGGGGCTCGTAGAAGCAACTTTTTTCAACAACAGGTTACCAATGCCAATCCTTTACCTCAAAGAACTCAATTTTGAAGAGCAAAGTTTGCACACCATGTTGCCAAACAATGAGCGAAATAAAAAAAATGGCCCACCTATTCCTAATGATGGCATACAACCGAAACTTTCAAGGTTCATACAACTGACTTCGCTCTACAATAAAGGCTGTTAATCGCAAGCTTTTCTGCCTTCGGATTATTAACTAAAGCGGTCTTAAGAAAGAAAGTATTCGCGCCGTGTTGCCGACAAACTAAGCTGAACTCAAAAAATTCACAACAAAATGCTGAAAATCACATAAAGCGAAAATTTCAGCGCTCATACACTGCTTACCTTGCTCTACAAGACGCTGTTAATGATTTTTTTTATTTCTTTAGATGTTGAACTGAAGTACTTTTAAAGAGAGAAGTTTGCACGCCTTGTTGCCGATAAACTGAGCCAAACTCAAAAAAATTCCAAAAAAACTCTGAAAATCACAGAACAACGCCTCTTGCCCTACAAGACGTTGTTAATCGCAAGCTTTTACCTCTTAGGATAATCAACTAACGCAACCTTAAAGTAGGAAGCTTGCAATTGCAAATTCAAAAAATCTTAAAAAAGCCCTGACGATCACAGAAAAACGAAACTTTCGAGACTCCAACCTTGCTCTATAAAACGCTGTTAATGGCAAGCTTTTACCTTTTCATATTATTCAACTAAAGCAATCTTGAAAAAGGAAGTTTGCACAGCCCAAATGCTTGTGAAGCGAATGAAACAGCTTCAAAACGTTCTCAAAAAATTCTTCACTGGGCTTTCACAGCTTTCAGTTTCAAGAATGGTAGCAAAAAGTAACTCACAGGAAAAAATGTATCCAAATTTAAAAAAGATAGAGAATTAATCTTGTCAAAGTTCCAGTTCTTCAATAAACCAATTTGAAGTTTCGACTTTTCAAAAAACCTCCAAAAGTCGGCGCACAAACAAACCTCTCAATTTGAACAAAATAAATTCACTTCACTTACTTTATTCACAGCCAATATATTCATTGCAAAAGGCGTTTTTTCAAATATTTTTTTTTGGATTTCGACTCAAAATGGAGAAACAGGGACAATTCCGAAAAAAGTAAACCTTGTGTACTTCAAATGCCTTAGAAGAAATTCGTTGCGAAGAAAACGCTCCCAAATCTGTCTTTTGATAGTCGATTTCCAAAAAATTCATTCAACATTCAGAACACCCAGTGCGGCAAGGCAAAGTTGCGATTTAACAAAACTGACAATACGAAAAATTTCTTGAAAAATCCCCAATAAAGGCACAAAAGCCAAACTTTCAGCATTGAAACAACCAACTTTAGACTACACAATGCCATCACATGAACGTTTCCAGCTCTACCAACAAACAGAAGAAACGGTTTCGGAAAGAGCGAGTTTTCCAAAACTGCCAGCAGATTATCGAGTAAATGTCCCTTAAAAAATGGCACAAAAGCGATCTTTTTGCTATAAATAAAAAACAATTGTTACAACAATTAGAGGCAATTAAACGGCAATTAGTATAAGTAAGCAACGAACGATACTTGTGGGGAAAACATGGTTTGTGTGTGAAATTACACGATCGTAATCGAGCAGAGGCCAAATATCGCGTAATTGAAATGACATGACTAAAAAACTTCCTTAAGACCGTCCAGGTATAGAAAATCTGGAACAAACAATCCCCAACCAAGAACACCAACACTGAAAAGGCAAATATGCATGAATAATTTGTTAATAATAACCAACTTGAACTTTACTGGTAATAAATGTTTTGCCATTCACCTACCGACAATAACACACATCAGTAGAAGAACGAGCGCTGAAACCCATTGGATGTGGCAAAATTGCTTAATGGAATGAAATATTGCAATAATAAATGCAAATTTTGTAATGGTAGAGTAGGCAATAATTTCCAATGAGGACCGAGAGAAATCACACAAAGGAAGATCTGTTTAGGAACCATTGGCAAAAAAAGTGAAACTCCCACAAGAACCTAAAAATTGTATATATTGCACAATGATGATTAATGGAAAATTGCTGATATAAGTGGGTTGAGCCTGAAAACAACACTCCCGAAACCTGCACCTTATTTCCCCATGTTTTACGCCATCCTAAAGGGCCTGAGAATAGCAGATCACATTTGTACCCTCTCGTATTAATGAAATTCTTAATTTTTTAGTAATTACTGGTTCAACTGACGGTATTGGAAAAGCCTACGCATTCGAGCTGGCTAAAAGAGGAGTGAACGTGATCCTGGTGAGCCGAAGCCTGGAAAAGCTGAGCCGAACTCAAAAGGAAATCGGTTGGTAAGTGCGCGCATTCCCGACAATTCACTCAATCAATGAATTTCCAGAAAGTCTTCATCACGTGAAGACCAAGATTATCCAAGCGGATTTCTCCTTGGGCAAAAAGGCCGTGGATGCGGTCAAAGAGGCGGTAGGAACCGTGCATGTGGGAATTCTCGGTAAGAACAAAGCCGCCTCGATGTGTGCAAAAGCACTAATTGGACTCTGATTGCACAATTTAAAGAGAAAATCACTTTTTCATAAGCCATGTGAAACCGCGCCGGATGATCGAATAATGGTAATTAATTGTTAACCGAACATCGACAAGTCGGTTACTTCAACGGGAAATATGGCGAAAAAACACTAATATTAAACAATTTCCAATTACTCAGTTTGGAGGCAGTTTTTAAATTTCATTGATGCACGACGGCGTCAAAAGTCAAAAGGCGCCGATGCGGTATTATAATTTAAAAAATTTCTCGGAACTCCTCGTACGACGTGGGGTTCTTCAAAGCCCACATTCATCCCGGCGAAACAATATTGTCGAAAACCGATCGATCGCTCAATTATCCGGCTCCTCGCGAAAAAAGTAACTTGTTCTATATTTAGCGTTTAGTTCCAAAACAAGACGAAAAATAAGCTAGGTAAGTAATTTACTAAAATTTACTTATTTACATACATAATACCTGATTAGAATTTTTTAAAAATATTTTACAGACATTAAAATAATCTAGATGGTGTAGATACTTATTATTGCGTCATTTGCTAGTTCTGTCACTATTACGGCGGATTATTTTCACTTTGCTTACCTTGTAGATAATATTTTTACTAACACTTTTTCTTAGTGGTGTTTGCTGCGGAAAATCGTTGTTCTATGAATATTCACTCATTTAGAGTTTACCTATTTTGGGGCCATTTAAGCCATTTAATCCACTTCTTGTTCGATTTTGTATTTTTGGAAGTTTCATATCTGTGTAACTAGTCATTCTGA
>NW_026017213.1:4301204-4311158 GCF_020466585.1 Dendroctonus ponderosae
AGTGAAATGGAAAACCCATTTCTAAGAATCCGGGTTTATGGCTGGTCCATTATCTCCATCCCAAGTTAAAGAATTTGTTGTAAAAGATTCTGCATATTACCAACACAGGGATCATCATGGTCAAAAGGACAAAACGGAGCAAACATTTTCCGACTTTTATTTTACACGACTTTTACCAAATAATGAAAAAGTTCCACGAGAAAAATGTTATTTATTTTTAACACTAAAACCCTTATCAGAGACTAGGTGGTCTAGCCGAATTGATGCAATTAGTCCTCTAAGGTTTCAATTGGGAGAAATATGTGATACTCTCTACGAAATATTATCTGGAAATAATTTTTACAATTCTTCGAAACATCTGGCAACATCTTTAGCAAGAAAGATAAAAAATTCAGTTTATTTGCATGTTAGTACTGTGGTACAACATATTAAATTGAGGTAAAATTGTTAGTAAAATTTTGCAAACAAAAAGTTTAACATGCCTATGGCTACTAACCACTAATTCTTTCAGTTTTACTAACTGTTTCAAGTTTCATTTTTACTAACCATGTAATAAATATATAGTTTTTATTTAATTGGCTTTTTGTCATAAAATTTAGAAAAAATATAGAACATAGTACCTAAAGTCTGGTTGACTGGACACCCACTATATTCCAAACAGTGGTTCAGTTCCACCAAGACTACCAAACCATCACTGCACCTCAAAGTGTTTTTTTTGGGGGGCTTGTTTATGAGAAAAACCCTGTTCCAGTCAACAATGTGGGAAAACAGTACGAATACCCGATGTATCTGGGCGAAGTGCCCGAAGAAGAGCTCTGGGACATAATCAAAATAAATGTTGGCGCAGTCACACTCATGTGCCGCGCCTTTATAGAAGACATGGCAAAGATGGGCAGAGGTGCCATCGTGAACATTTCATCTGGTTCTGAGCTGCAGCCTCTGCCTCTGATGAACGTCTATGCCGCCTCCAAGGTACCCACCCTGGCCTTAAAGCTTGAAAATCGGGCCCAAACTGTTTTTTTCGGTACTCTAGACCTACATCAAGAACTTCACACAGGCGCTGCGCTACGAATACGGCGATCGGGGAATAACCGTGCAACACTTGGCGCCGATGTTTGTGGCCACAAAAATGAACCATTTCAGCGAGAAAATCTACCAAAAAAGCCTTTTTGTGCCAGATCCGGAAACGTATTCCAGATATGCTGTATCCGTGCTGGGTAAGCTAGACGAGTCGAGTGGATATTGGGCGCATGGGATCCAGGTAAGGCTGCAAACGATAGTAGGCAGACTTCTCCAATTCTCCTAATTCTCCAATATTTCCCAGACATTCTTCACCACGCTTCCCCCAGTCTGGATCAGGATGTACATTGGAGGGTACATGAACAAGATATTCAGACAAGACTACCTGAAATCGGAAGCCCTTCGAGCCACGCAAATACACGTGAAGAACTAACGTCCATTCGGTGTTAAGTTAAGACCGCAAGTACAAATCCTGAAACCTGGAGGAGACCAATGATTGCCCCATAGTTTAGGAACGCTCTGTATTGTCATAATAAATAGTTGAAAACCCGAATAAAGCGTATAGCTGAAGATATTGATGTGCTTCAAGCCAGGAAGAAATTGACCCAAGAAACATGCAGGTGTATGCCCAGTTGCCTGCACGTCGGTACCAGTAGCAGGCAATTAAAATCTCGCTTCTTCACACAACCGGTACCGTTTTCTTCTTTCTGCAAGCGTGACGTCATGTGATCGCCGTTGCTTCCACTCCTGCACGCTAAACGATTTGGAGTTTTTGCAGGATGCTTAGGCGAGCGCATTTCGACTGAACATCCGTTTCTTCAGCTGGGCCTTCAAATCTTCACTCAAGCGCTTGCTGAGTATTCACTCGGTAAAACACTGAATAATTTCAGAAATGGAAGTTTGACTCAATTGATATGTGCTTCACTTGACTGTGCCTTCTTCAGTATTGGTTTCTTCGCCATTTTTTAAAAGAGTAGCGGTTGGTAGAGTTGGATCATTTTCATTTCTTCCTTGCTCTTCAATTTGGCACGGTTTCTTCCTTAATGTTTTCTAAGCCTTCTTCACTTGATTCTTCTATTGGCCCTTCTATTGCTTCGTTGCCATTCATCACTTGTACTTCCTCCTCACGAGCTCGTTTTTTTGCATCTGCTTCATTCTATCTAAAGGGACGGTTCTTTAACGCAACATAATTCTTCAATTAAATATTAATTTATGAAATCGTCATTTAAGTCTGACCTATTCTTCACAAAAATACTGCTGTGTCTTTGTCCTGTGACGTATCGAACAGGACTTCAGGACAGGATTTTCTTTGTCATCTTTGCATCTTCAGCATCTGCTTCACCAGTTTCCTATATAGATTAATTCGTTCGCAGCATTTGAGGTAAAGTTGAGTCTTCACCAAGAGAGCGTTGCGTCAAATCCAGTGGCGCTTCCAAGAAAAAACTTCTTCATTGGGCTTATTTTCTTTGCCATCCTTACGATGCTCTTCTTTAGCTTGTGCTTCGCCAGTTTTATAAATAGTTTCTTCCTTTGCCCTAAAGCCGGGATGGCAACCTATTCATTTGCGATCCTTCAAAGCAGCACTTACGGTAAAGTTGAGTCTTCACAAAGAGAGCGTTGCGTCAAATCCAGTGGCACCTCCAAGAAAACACTTATGTGGTTTCATTGGTGTTATTTCCTTGCCACTGTTTCGTCCTCATGATTTTCTTCTTCCACAGCTACTTCTTCCCTTCTTCATTAACTTGTTCAAATTTATTTTGTATCTTCAAATCAGCAATTTTTTGCGGCAAGTTTGAGTCTTTACAAACAGAGCGTTGTCTCGAATTCTGTGGCACTTGGAAGTGAGGACACTTGTTTTGCACCATTTCGCATCCTTGCTTAGTCCCCAGACTTCCATCTTCTCTATCTGCTTCATTCTTTCCTTAAGTATCTGCCTTGCTTCAGCTAAATCATCAGTCTTTGAGCTTATCGCACTGACATTTTCCCGATGAATCTTCTTAGGCAACGTTGTGCTATGTCTTCTTTTCTTCGACAGTACTTCTTCATCTTTACGTGACCTTCTTCATTTGCTTTCAATGCTAATGCGATGTGGGTCTTCAAAATTTCTTCAAATATTTCCACAGATGCTGACTGACTCATTGCCATAATTTCAAGTTTAACTTTAAGGCTCAAACTCTGCAGGTAAAAGCGCAGCTTCCAGGCCACAAACGGCAACTGCAGCAAAATAATTTTGAGCTAAAACTCCTCTAGTTCTTCCCCAATTAAGCTACTTGCTTTGGCACTTTCGGAGCATTTGGGCGTTGCAATGTCGCAGAAAAAAGGTCAAAACGACAGCGTGAAAACCTTGAGGAACCGATTGAAAGCCGATGACCAGCGGCCTAGTCTAAGTCTTGCAGGAATATCCGCAATCTTCGAGGTCTTCGACTATACACCAAGACGTTCACCCACTGGGCGCGCATGCGAACCGCTAATGGAAGAACGTATTTGGATTTCTTCGTTTCTTCAGCTGACAGTCGCTGGCTGATAATGCGAGATCGCTAATCGAAAGAATGGCACAGTAGAGCGACACTTCGGCAACAATTCCTCCGCAACGAGAAACGGAAAAGGTTCGGGGTTCTACGCGAAACATGAAATTTCAAACTAAAGTGGTGACCAAGTGACTTAGTGGTTCAATCAAAAGCGCCTTCCTGCGAATCTGCATGTTGAGCGACTAGAGGAATCGTGGAAATAGAAGAGGCAGTTAAGTAAGTAACTTTCTTCAATTGTCTGCTTGATTGAATGGAAATGGGTTGTGACTGGCATTGGAAATTAGATTTTTGCTCTTCGCTGCAGTTGGTTTCCATCCAATGAGCCAAACTTGACACATTTAACACTGAAAAGGTCAATTCTTGCATGCGTTATGTAAACATGGTCTGGCATTTCGAAATTGCTGATGTCTAGAACATCTTCAACTATCAGCACACTATTTGAAGAATAAAGAAATCATTCTCAAGAAAAGCCGCCGGAAGGCTGGGGAAATCTGGGGCCGCTGGAAAGGAGGAATCATCGAAAGATGATGGTCCAACTTTCGACCTATGACTAAGACTTTTTACCGGAAAATTTGCTGGGAGTCTCAGGAATTGCCCACTTTTGCAAGACTTACATCCGGATTCGTGGGGCCCAGTTGGGCAACGATATACAGTGCGTTCGTTCGATTGCGCGTTTGTGACACCTCAGCATTAATTTTCGTAATTGCGGTGCTTTTTCCTAGATTAATGGGGGCAATTAAAGCCTGCTGCTCCACATAGTTGCGCTGATTGAACAGGTTTCGACCAGATTGTGCATAACTTTGCGCCCATCCCTGGTAAATAGCGACCAGTTTTCCCACCCGATTTACATTAATAACTGTACCCATCGTAGATGATGATATTTATGGTGATGCGTCGATGAATGACGGCACAAAACAATGCTTAGGTGATACGTTAAGGCGCTTTCCTAACGGTTCAAGCCAGCAGAATGAAGGAAGGAAATACGGAGTTTTTTATACACGTGATGTCGTCGCACTTTTGTCTAATTAGAAAGTGTGCACTTTGAGGCAAAAAGAATAATTTGGCTTTGACACTCCTAGGCCTTGTCGATGAAATGGAAGGTTGAATGCTGACTCAGCGTCCAAACTTTTGAAATTCTTCAAGCGAGATTTTCCTTGCATTAACCGTATTATTATTTGAGCGAAAAATTCCGACGCCAGCTGGTAAATGTGGTAGAACCAGCCGCCAATATTAACCTACTTTCACTCGCGCTTTTCAAGCCGATACGATTTGCTATTTGGCTGGCGATATTTCATCAAGAAATACACCGTGATAGCCTCAAAAACCTCTAAAACAAATCGGCTGTCGAACAATGAAAAACGCGAAGGTAAAGAAGATTAGAATCGTTGGTAGTTTCCTTTCATTCTCTCGGCGGTTTGCAATTTTGCAACCGACAAACCAAATTTTTCCTCTCTTCATCATACGACCAACGATGATCATCTGAGGATGAAGAAATCGCTCTGATTCATAACGCATTGAACGAGCGAACGAAACGACATTGCATGGTGGTCGATTCCCATAAAACTTACAGCCCATGGGTAAAAATCTTCTGAGAACAATAAAAGCGGCTAATTCTCGACAATTTGATTGCTCTGATTCACACGAAGCACATTAATTTCCTATGTTGTGGGGGCTTTTTCGAGTATCAAAATTTACAATAATCCCTTGAATATCACATAAAGAAAAGCCTTAAAACATTAAGACAACCACTGAAAAACATCGTTCATAAGTTTGTGGATTTTGTCCCATCAGGCCAATCGAATTGGTCCAATAGACCGAAAAACGCCTTCACCTTCAAAAGCGCAACAACCTCTTAAAACTCCAATTAAAACATTATAAGAGACGTTAATGGCACTTTAAATAACCAACCGGCTCGAAAAGTGTCTTTTTCTCATTGGATGCTGCAAAATCAACCGGATCTTTGGTTAAGCCGATTTCAGTTTAGATGAGAATGCGATCAGCGCTTGTTGATCATTTGGCCATCGTTTGGTGGGCAAAAGGCAGCAAAGCAGTTACAAAACTCCCAATTGTGCCTAATTAATGTTATTTAGCTCACAAAGGAGACTTTTCTTGGATTTCTCGGTTGAAAAAACTAAAACTTAAAAACTTGCAAAGAAATCAATAATTACCGAACTAATAGAGCAAATATTTCTCTGTCCAATGGTGCCTAAAGTTTCCTTCTAGCTGCTGTTCATTTGGAGCAGCGACTTTTTGAAAACAAGCCTGATGTGACTGCCAGTAAATTCCACTGCTCATAGTCTAAAAATTGCTAAAAATCAACCAAACCCGCGAGGAAAACCGGATTTTCTGAAGTGATCAATGGCATTCGTTGGTTTCTCCTTCAAATTATATCCAAAGAAACACCATTTGAAAAACATTTACCCTGACGATTGTGACTGAAAATTAATACCTATTTCAATATTTTTTGCCAGGAATTGACGAAAATATCTAGGAAATCGACACGTGAAAGACTCATAGAGCAGATGTGATTCAATGGCCTCAAAAGCAAATTTTCCAAAAATTATCCTGCAGCGGTGACTGCCGAAAATGAATCAAATTGCCAAAAAACATATTTGAAAAACATTGACCCTGACGATTGTGACTGAAAATTAATACCTATTTCAACATTTTTTGCCGGGAATTGACGAAAATATCTAGGAAATCGACACGGGAAAGACTCATAGAGCAGATGTGATTCAATGGCCTCAAAAGCAAATTTTCCAAAAATTATCCTGTAGCGGTGACTGCCAAAAATGGATCAAATTGCCAAAAATCAACGAAAATTGTGACCAAATCGTGACTTATAGAAAACATTGACGAAAGATTTATCCATCAAATGATGTTTTGAGTGGGCATTTTTTATACAAAACTCTATATGCCGAATGTGGTAGAAAATCAAGTGCACCACCTACAAAATTCCCAAAAATCTAAGAAAATCGCGAGCAAATGCACACTTTTCTATCTAATAGAGCAAATATTTCTCTATCAAATGGCCCTAAAAGAAATCATTTAACTGTTTGCCATTTTTAGTAAAAATTTTTTTAAAAGTTTACCCTACCGATAGTGACAAAATTCATTGAACTATCTGCATTTAAAAATTGCCACAACTCGACAAAAAATTCTAGGAAATTGACACTTTCTATCCTAATAGAACAGGAATATCTCTATCAAATGGTGTTTAATGTAGTGTCCAAGCTGAGCCTTGCCTTGAGTGAGGAATTTTTATGCAAAACCCAATATGTCGAATGTGGCAAAAAATCAGGTGCAACAGCAAAATGTCTAAAATTGCCAAAAATCGAAGAAAATTGCGAGCAAATGCACACTTTTCATTCTAATGGAGCGAATATTTCTCTATCAAATAGCCCTAAAAAACAATCTAAAAGGTCGCCATTTCGAGTATTTTTTTTTAATTTACCTTGCCGTTAATGACAAAATTCACTATATTAGCATTTATTTACAAAATTGCCAAAAATCGACGAAAATTGCTAGGAAATAAACACTTTCTAATGTGATAGAACACATATTTTTCTACAAAATCATGTGTAAAGCAGTGTTTTCTTGTTTTAAACGGAAAAATGTTTCAAAAAACCCAATATGTAGAATGTGAGATAAAGTCAACTGCAACAGCAAAGTTCCTAAAACTGCTGAAAATGGACGAAACTTGCAAGCAAATCCCTCCAATCTAATAAAGCAAAGAATTCTGTATCAAATGGCCTTAAAATAGACTATCTAACAAGACGCGATTTTTTTTCAAAATTTTGGAAAAAGTTCGCCCAATGTAATATAAAATCAAATGCAACACCGAAGTTTCTAAAATTGCCAAAAAATCGAAGAAAATTGCGAGCAAATGCACACTCTCCAATCTAATAGGGAAAAGATCACTCTATCAAACGGCCCTAATCGAAACCATCCAACTGGTCGCCATTCGTAGGAGGAAGTTTTTGAAAAGGTTTATCCTGCATTAGTGACAGAAACTTAATTGCTCCATTCGCATTTAATAAAATGCAAAAAATCTACGAAAATGTTCAATAAGTGGTACAATACAACTTGATCTATTAATTTCAAATGCAACCTTCTGGCTCGTCCTGATGGCCCAAAATTCTATGACTAACAAAACCGAGCAAAATGGACAAAAAACCAGAGAAACCGCCGTTCAGGAACTGTCTGAAATTGCTAGAAAAAACGTCTCAAACCAGAATCTCAGACTTTTCACATTTACTTTCCAGTGGATGAAGTTGAAACTCTCCAGGCAAAAGAGGCAAGTTCTCATAGATCAAAACACAGTTCATTTGACGAAAAACCAGGCTCAAACGGCTAAGAAAAAACTCCCCAGTTGAGCGCTTTGCGAAGCCAAAAACCCAACAAATCGCCGTGCCCCAAATAGCCACAATTTTTTAGATTCAAATACCGTGCAAATTGTGCAACAATTAGTTAACAGAGCCTGAAAGTAGCGCAGCCTTATGTCACTCCACCACCACAACTTGCGACTTCCGGCGTTTTGACAAAAACATCGACCAAGAAAAATCATCTTCTGATTGGGAATTGGCCCGATCATCGGGCCAACCTTGCAAACATCGTCTAAATTGATCATCAGCAGCCGGCTTTATGAATATTAACCAGGGATGTGTGGCAATCGGGAATAATTATGATCGTTTCATAGTTTGATTAGCCATCATCGTTCAAGGCGGCAAAAGTGCAGCGAAGAACCCGAGTTATTTAACGCGTTGGGCAATCAATGTTAGAGAAAAACTGCGTTTGATTGGGCGGATAAAAACGGGCTTATTTTTGCTGTTAACAAGCGACAACTTTGGTTGCCCAACTTTGCCGCTCGCTTGGTTTTGGTCAGGCAAATCGGCAGGCGTGTTCTAACAAAATATAGAAAGCAAACTGCAGTTGCAACATTTGCGGAAAGTACACCGAAAGACAGTTCGAGTGGCAACAAAGACCCGATTGCAAGCGCGTTTATTGGCTGCCTTCTTTCAAGGAAACGACCAGCTTGGTTGCTGGGGCCCCACCTTATGACTGTTATTCCAATAATACCAATATCCGAATAAATAAATAAAAGGGGCGTTTGTTTTGAGGAATTTTATCTGGGACACACCCGACAGTCTGCGTTTGTGCCCCGAGCAAGACACTAATTAACATTCAAAATTAATTAGGAAAGCCACCACGTGTGGTGCAACATCCGACCTTGTACACACACACATTCAATCAAATTTGAAAAAATCTGCATTTTCAAGTCGGCAATTGTTTGCGCAATTGCTGGCCAAAACCATCTTGAAATTTTTCTCTTTTCAAATGGACGGTGTACGCGAAAAAATCAAACGGTTATAAAAATTATCTCAGCACAACCCGAGCGGCCCGGTTACCGTTAGCTGTGGTTAATTATCTGGCTGAAAGCGAGAGTAACTGTGAAAATGAAATTGCTTTCTTTCTAACCTGAGATGAACCTGAAGATTTCAATTTTCGGCCGTTAAACTCGACGTGCTTTGATTACTTTGATGCTGAACCGCGAATGACCGCAACTTTTTCCGGGACATCAACCATTATTATGTAATCGAAGGAAGATGTTGAAGAGCACAGGCCGGAATCTTTACTTGTTCGAGAAAATAATCCCTGTTTTCATCTTATTCCAGAAATGACTGCGAACATACGAAACGACAATAGTGACGACAATTTTTCCGATGATGAAAGCGCCCCGCTCACCGAAAATATTTATGGTGGAAGGTAAGTAACAAGCCAAAAAACCACTTTTAACTTTTAAAATTTGATGTAAAAAATAGATTATATGAAATATCACTCAAATCAAGGCGTAAAATCTACACAAATGTCCTTTTCTTCGCCTTCAAATTCAAACCACCTCAAATGTCCAGAGCGGAATTGTAAGACCCAAGTTTGCCAATTTGTTCCTAATCACCCTGTAGATTCACAGCAACGACATTTAAGAAACTTCAAGGAACTGTCATTCTTCAACTTTGTGGCAAATTTCAAGAGCCTAACTTTTCTAACTTCAGATTTATGAATGAAAAATAACTCGATGGAATAATGCAAAAAACCCAAGTTGAGGCTTCAAGTTTGAAAATTTGACAAAAACCACCCTGTAGACTCACAAAAATTACATTTAAAACACTGCAAGCGACTGTCATTCTTCAACTTTATGGCAAGTTTCAAGAGCCTAACTTTCCTAACTTCAGATTTATGAATGAAAAATAACTCGACGGAATAATGCAAAAAACTCAAGTTGAGGTTTCAAGTTTGAAAATTTCACAAAAACTACCCTGTAGACTCACAAAAATGAGGTTTAAAACACTGCCAGTGACTGTCATTCTTCAACTTTATGGCAAGTTTCAAGAGCCTCACTTTCCTA
>NW_026017213.1:4312157-4315401 GCF_020466585.1 Dendroctonus ponderosae
TTCTCACTTCAAACAGCGGGGTTTCTGCAACTTCATAGGCTCGAACTTTCTTAATTAGAGACTTATGAGCAGATGAAAACTTGCCAGATTCATCCGAAACACCAAGGTGGATGCTCCAAGTTTTAAAATTCGACAAAAATCACCCTGTTGGACCACAAAATCGCCATTTAAGTAACGTAAAGTAACAATGCTTCTTTAACTCCAGAGGAAATTTGAAGTGCCAAACTTCCTTAATCTGAAACTTATCGCAGATGAAACCTGTCCAGAATCATTCTGGTTCATCAGTTGAAAACTCGCTAAAACCACAATTCCATGCTGCAGATTGACGCCACAAACTGAAAAATTCGACAAAAACTCACTCTGTAGACTCACAAAATTGTCACTTCAGTAACTTCAAGAGACATTGTTTCTTCATCTTCACAGCAATTTTCAAGAGTGGAACTTTCTTAACTTGAGACTTATGAGCAGATGCAGACTGGACAGAGTCGTTCTAAGTTTCAAGGTGGACGCATCAGTTTCAAAATTCGGCGAAAAATCATCCTGCACAAGATCGTCACTTAAGTAGCTTCAAGTAACAATGTTTCTTCAACCACGTAGCAAATTTCATGCGTCCAACTTCCTTAGCTTGAGACTTCTGAGCATATAAAACTCGACAGTAATTCTAAGCCTCAAGGTTTGGAAACTTGGCAAAAATCCCCCTACAGACTCACAGAAACTTCACTTAAGCACCTTCAAGTAGAGAGACGCCTTCAACTTCAAGTATCGGACTTTCCTAACTTGGGACTTATCAACATACGAAAATTATAATTTCAAAATCCAAAGTTTGACACTTTTTGCGTTGATTAATAGTTTCGACCAAATGGTTCCTGAAACTATGTGACCAAACCGATCGGTACCATTGGGTACGAAGGACCTCTTTGCCCCGAAATGGCACCTTAAGGTCATCGGCCGCATGGTAATTTGATTAAATCACCGCAATGCAATTGTTTTCGGAAGAGATTGTGAGGCTAATGCCTCCCACTTGATGCAACGTGGCTGGAGATTGGCGCAAAACGGCCAAGAACCCCATCTTGCAAATCTGTGGATACTTTTAGCGTGATTTAAAGAAGTCTTATAAAGCTTTGCGAAAGCTTCAAGGCCTGCAACCTGGCAGGAAAAATGCATTTCGAATATATTGTCGCAGCCTGACACGGGCAATAAGTACATGCCCATGTAACATGGTACGACTTGTAAAAGTACCCATTGCATACTGGGTGGAGCAGCCACACTGGCCAGCACTTTGAGCCATGCCAGCTCAAGCAATATCAGGCCGATTGACTTTGGTCCACCCAGTATTCAGCAGGAGAATAAATCGCATATTGTATAAAACGTCCCTTTGCACGTGGGAGTGCTGTGGTACTTTGTCAGAACAATGTGCGTGATTTTTTTGTATTATTTGGCCGGGCCTGATAAAGTCAAGGATGCCATCCAGTAAAGGTCACATTTATAATGCGACGTCTTCGACGTGGCTTCACTTAATGCATTATTAATCCTTTTTTAACTCAAGAAATTTCCACTTTCTAGAAAACGCAAAAGGCGACAGCCTTGGTAAGGCCGACGCCTTCAAAAACAATTAGGCAAATATTTCAAACCTGACACTGTTAGGAACAATGTTATCTACACCAGGTACCCACGCCATTGGAAATGGTATCAGATCCCAAGAGGTTGGTACGACCTCAGATTTGAAACTTTCCGGTGATTGATTGTGGGCATCAAATCACAGTGGATTTTGTTTAAAAACGGCAACAAACCAGATAAGGAGGCCTGGCGAAGCCCTCAAAACCCAATGGTTTGATTACCAGAGACCCAAGAACTCTTCAAAGCCAACAGGAGCTGCACCTCAAGCACACAACCTTCACTTTGATTAGGTAAATTTCGAAAAAATCGTGAACTTATTGCCCTGAATCATCGGCCAATCGAGCCCCAGTTCAATCAACATCCTGGTGAAAAAGTGGCCGAAGCCACCGCGAACCTCCTTCACGTCGAAGGACGTTCTTTGGCCTTTCGCAACCGGTCCATATATTTATAGGCGCCTTTATGCACGCTGTCGGGTTCCTGGTGCTAATTTTAAACGAAAACCATTATGTTTAATAAAACCAACAAACCACCAAACAACATGAATAAATTCAAGAGTTCCACTCTCCAAGCGGTGGGCGTTGAATTGGCAAAAGGCAACAAAGTACTGTTAGTGTTGAATGCTTAACGCGCTAGAAAGGCAAAAGTTCCTCCAGTACTGGTGACTCCAAAAGATTTGAAAACCTTTGTAGCGATGGCAGGAGGAAAATCCCGTGATTTTTCTGCAGACTAACGATTAGTAACGACAATCAAAGGCCTCAGTGCGAGATCAAACTCAATTAGCACAGAAGGAGGTTCAATTGAGCGAAAAGAGTACTAGGCTGGTGCCGATACGAACTTTCATATGGTAGAAAAGGTGAAAAATGTTGTTGAGGTTCCAACCAGACCTAAAGGAAGTCATCAAAGCCCCAGCGCCCAACCAATCAGACGATCGCAATTGGGCAATGGTTCAAACCAAAGTACTGAAATGCCAAGGAGAGCCGGGTTCCTGTCGATTGTTGGAGGCGGATATAAAATCATACCGCAACTACCCAAACAGAGGCGTAGAATTGATCGGATGGCAAATTGGAGCAGAATTAACCAACGAAGAACAATTGGAGCCTGGTGTGGTACCGAATCGACGCCAATGCAACCAACGGCAAGGACAAATCATATTCAGTATTGTGGAACGGTAATAGGGAGCAAGAAAGTGCGCCATTCACTTTGCTTATATTATTACTTGAACTGAGAACTGGATCTGCGAACGAACGACCTTGCTTTGCATTTTTTCCCGCTGTATTTGTCGCCTTTGTTTTATAACCGGTGGCTTAACACCAAAAAAAAACCCGACACACCTCTTCACAATGAGTTATATTGATGGTCGTCCGGGTGGTTTCCCCATCCTCCACAGCCCTTAAACTAGGCCTGGGTAACTCACTGGAGCTGGCGCAGTGCTGCGCAAATGGCTCGGTGCGCCAACCCAACAGTTCCGTTGCTGGGAAAATGTTGATGACTTTTTTCAGTTGTTTGAACAAAGCAGTAAAACGTTACTCAGAAAAAATGTTTGTCTTCAAAAAAGACAGAATTTCCTCACGTCTTTTATTACAGATTGATAAATAGTGCTCCTATTTCGCAATAAGAACGAATTATT
>NW_026017213.1:4315970-4328588 GCF_020466585.1 Dendroctonus ponderosae
GAAAATGCCAGTATCGGGTCTCGTAAAGCTTTAATAAATGACTTATAACTCCTTAACCGATGAGTTATAACTCTTCAACTCAGCGGGCGGCAACAACTCAATAGCACTACTCAACACAGTGTTACCCAGGCCTACCTTGAACATTCTTCAACCTCAACATTTCCTTGCAGTGTTCGCACAGTACAAGAAACCAAAGGATGGGACGTCTTCAGAGATCCTCCTATCAAGGAGGAGTCCGGTTCGATGGCGAATCAAAAATGCCTGGAAATCACCGTGAAAATCCTCAAAATCCTCGCCTACTTAGTCACGTTCGTTATCGTATTAGCATCGGGGGTGATCTCCAAAGGCACCCTACTGTTCATGACCTCCCAACTCAAGCCTGATAAAATAGTCCACTATTGCAATAAGGATTTAGGTAAGTTCCTGGCACTGTTCGAGGCCTGCGGCTCACTGCCTCCCATTCCAGGTAGGGAAAAGCAATTCATAGTCAAATTGCCCACGCAAGAACGAGTGGCCTGGATGTGGTGTTTGTTCTTTGCGTTCTGCGTGCCGCAGCTGGGAGCGCTGTTCCGATCGACCAGGATGTGCTACTTCAAGTCCTCCAAGCGGCCGCCCTTTAGTCACTTTTTGCTCATATTCCTGCCGGAGACTGCACATACAATCGGCTTGGCCCTTCTGGCCTTCTACATTCTTCCGGATATCGATGTGGTGAAGGGCGCCATGTTGACCAATTGCCTGTGCTTCATGCCAGCTGTTTTGGGTAAGTCCTCCCAATCTCCCTAATGATTTCAACCAACTGAACATGTTTGGCAGGTTTGCTGTCTCGCAACAACAAAGAGTCCAGTAGGTTTATTAAGGTGATCATGGATCTGGTGGCGATCTCAGCGCAAGCTACTGGATTTATTGTCTGGCCGATTATAGAAAACCGCGCAGATCTCTGGATCATTCCAGTGACGATTTTCCTCATCTCCCTGGGATGGTGGGAGAATTACATCTCCAAACACTCCCCGCTGCCTTTCATCAAAAAGCTGGGCAAGATCAGGGATTCGTTTGACAAGACCCGGTACTTCAACTATATGTTCATTTCCATCTGGAAGATCCTCTGCTTCTTTCTCACCATCCTGTTCGTGCTGCTGATCCGCGAGGGAGAAGTGGCCTTCTTCTTCACCGAGTTCTCCGAGAGCTTCAACGTGCATCCCATCACAGTCTTGGAGGTGGGTATTGCAGCTTTTTTCAGGCACGTTAATGATGGGATTATCATTTAGATAAAGCCGGTGCTGGGAGGAACGGTTTTGCCAGACATCTCAGAGATCATCCCCACTGGGGATGACACAGTCATCCAGTCGAACGACTGGAGCGCCATTTACGTGCTACTCATCAACACACTCGCCTCTTATCTGGCGTACATTTTCGGCAAGTTCGCCTGCAAGATCATGATCCAGGGCTTCTCCTACGCCTTCCCGGTCAACCTAACCATCCCCGTCTGCGTCTCCCTCCTCATAGCCGCCTGCGGCTTGAGGAACGGCGATCCCTGTTTCTTCCACGACACTTTCCCAGATTATCTCTTCTATGAGATCCCGGCAGCTCAGTTCCTCAACGACTTCATTTCGCATCAGCACGCCTGGGTATGGCTACTGTGGCTGCTATCCCAAACGTGGGTGACTCTTCACATTTGGACGCCCAAGTGCGAACGGTTGGCCCGCACGGAAAAACTCTTCGTCATCCCCATGTACGAAGGTTTGCTCATTGATCAGAGCATGGGCATGAACAGGAGAAGAGACGACGAAGCTGATGTGAAGACTGAAGATCTGGACGAAATCCAGAAGGAGAAAGCCGACGAGTACTACGAGACCATTTCCAATCACACCGACGGCTCATCGCCGAAGACTATTAAGAACTCGGACAACATCACCAGGATCTACGCCTGTGCGACTATGTGGCACGAGAACAAGGAGGAGATGATTGAGTTCTTGAAGTCCATTTTGCGGCTGGATGAGGACCAATCGGCGCGGCGAGTAGCTCAGAAGTACCTGCGAGTGGTCGATCCCGACTACTACGAGTTTGAAAGTGAGTAGACTGGGAGAGAGGGTGTGGCGTGTTGTTGACCAACGGGGTATATCCATCAGCGCATATCTTCTTCGATGACGCCTTCGAAATTGCTGATCACAACGACGACGATACGCAAGTGAATCGATTTGTTAAATTGCTGATCGCCACTATTGATGAAGCTGCTTCGGACGTGCATCAGACGCATATCAGAGTGAGGCCGCCCAAGAAAATTCCAACACCTTATGGAGGTCAGTTGTATGCTTGCAAGCTTCAAGCTTTAAAAAACATTTGCCTTTAGGCCGTTTAATCTGGCAATTGCCTGGCAAAACCAAGATGATCGCCCACTTAAAGGACAAGATGAAGATCAGACACCGAAAGCGTTGGTCGCAAGTGATGTACATGTACTATCTGCTCGGTCATCGGCTAATGGAACTGCCCATATCCGTAGACCGGAAGGAAACGATTGCGGAAAACACCTATCTGCTCACCCTGGACGGAGACATCGACTTCCAGCCCTCGGCTGTTCTGCTGTTGATCGATTTGATGAAGAAGAACAAAAATCTAGGTAATTTCCCAGGTTGCAAGTTGGGGGCTAGTTGAAAACTGTCGTTTAGGGGCGGCCTGTGGACGTATCCATCCAGTGGGCTCCGGGCCAATGGTGTGGTACCAACTGTTCGAGTACGCGATTGGCCATTGGCTGCAAAAGGCCACCGAGCACGTGATTGGCTGCGTGCTTTGCAGCCCTGGATGCTTCTCGCTCTTCCGAGGCAAAGCCCTGATGGACGACAATGTTATGAAGAAGTACACTACATGGTAAGGAGAGGTTCCTTCATGTCCTCCGGGAGTACATTTTGGGAGTTTATCACAGCTCTGCCGAGGCTCGACATTACGTGCAGTACGATCAAGGAGAGGACCGTTGGTTGTGCACTCTGCTCCTCCAAAGAGGCTATCGAGTGGAGTATTCGGCTGCCTCAGACGCCTACACGCACGCCCCTGAAGGCTTCAACGAGTTCTACAATCAACGGCGCCGATGGGTGAGTGCGCCACTCCACCCCCGAACAATTTGCAGCTGCTAACACCTCAATGCAGGTGCCTTCGACCATCGCCAACATCATGGATCTGCTGATGGACTCCAAAAGGACCATTGACGTGAACGACAACATCTCCATGCCCTACATTGGGTACCAGATCCTGCTGATGGGCGGCACCATCTTGGGACCTGGCACCATCTTCCTCATGTTGGTCGGGGCCTTTGTTGCGGCCTTCCAAATCGACAACTGGACCAGCTTCTACTACAACCTCTACCCCATTCTGTTCTTCATGCTCGTTTGCTTCACCTGCAAGTCCAACATACAGGTGAGCTTGCTGGGGCATGGAAAGTTCCGTTGTTTTACTGTTGCTTGCAGCTGATCGTTGCCCAGATCCTCTCCACTGGCTATGCCCTGATTATGATGGCAGTCATCGTGGGGACCGCGCTACAGCTGAGGGAGGATGGCATCGGATCGCCTTCGGCGATTTTCCTCATTGCCATGACCGGGTCGTTCTTCATAGCGGCCTGCCTTCATCCGCAGGAGTTCTGGTGCATCGTGCCGGGAGTGATTTACCTCCTGTCCATTCCCTCTATGTACTTGCTGTTGATTCTCTACTCCATCATCAACCTGAACAATGTCTCCTGGGGGACCCGGGAGGTGGCGGTGAAGAAGACCAAAAAGGTGCAGTTGCACACGAAACTCTCGCGAGAAAACTAATCAAATCAATGCAGGAACTGGAAGAAGAGAAGAAGCAGGCGGAGCAATCGAAGAAGCAGACGAAGCACAAGTCGCTGCTTGGGTTTCTGCAAAACGGAGGCACCAACGACGATGACGAAGGCAGCATTGAAATCTCCCTGGCTGGCTTGTTTAAGTGCATGCTGTGCACTCATCAGAAGGCTGGAGATGAAACGACGCAACTCATCCACATCGGCGAGTCCTTGGACAAGCTCCAAAAGCGCCTGGATCACATCGAAAAGTAATCGCCCAGAAAATTTCAATGGCACAAGACTGATGGACGTTTTCAGAGTCGTCGACCCAAGCGGCCACGCCTCGAGGAAACGAAGCATGTCCGCCTCCTCCAGGCATGGCGACCATCATCACCTCAGCGCCGTCAATGAGGAGCCTGCTGAGGACGCCTCTTCGGAGTCGGACTCAGAAAGCACCTCCACAGTGCCTCAGAACAAGCGCGATGACCTGGTCAATCCCTACTGGATCGAAGATCCTGATGTTGGCAAAGGCGAAGTGGAGTATTTGAGCAGCAATGAGATGCAGTTCTGGAAGGATTTGCTGGACAAGTATCTCTATCCCTTGGACGAGAACAAGGAGGAAAAGGTAATAGACTGAAGGTTTCGAATGCGATTTTTCTTCAGGTTCAAGTTTTTTCGTTCAAACCTTAACCGATGTTTGCCACTGTTTTTAGGCACGTATCGCATCCGATTTAAAAGAGCTCCGAGACCAATCAGTGTTCGCGTTCTTTATGCTGAACGCCCTTTTCGTACTAATCGTGTTCTTGTTGACCCTCAAAAAGGACAATCTTCACATTAAATGGCCGTTCGGTGTGAAAACGAACATAACGTATGACGAGAGTTCACAAGAGGTAATTACTGAGGGACCGATTTGGTGATTTTGACGAATCTATGCCCGGGCATACCGCGAATTCGTCCAGGTACCAAATCGATCCCGCATCAATCAGCCACCCTAACGCTTGTCTTTACTTTTACAGGATCGCATTGCGAAAGATCTAATTGAGCTTCGCAATAAATCGGTATTCGCATTCTTCATGTTCAATGCTCTGTTTGTGTTAGTCGTGTTCTTGTTGCAACTGAACAAGGACCAAATCCACGTAAAGTGGCCTTTGGGAGTACGCACTAATATTACGTACATTGAGGAGACCTCTGAGGTATTTAAAGGCCTTCTGAATGCGTTGTGTCTTCCCTCTGGATTTTGGACTTACTACTAATAAGTCTCCTGGTCTTGGCTGTGATTTAATTTTCGGACAGTTTCAGTCGCTGCTATTATTTAAGCTGATTGTTTCACTCCTCTTCAACTCCTCACGTTTAATAATAGCAGGTTTTCGAACTGTTCCCCAAACATCACGGCTGCCCCCAATCTAAATGCTCTTGTTGTGATTAATCCACTAGGGGGTTAATTAACACTTCCGATTGTTGTTAATCCCAGTTGCACTATAAATATTCTCAGTCACTCGCTCTAACAATGGATGAGCAGTTACTACCAAACACCCAGTCTTTTAACACGCCTCCAGAACATCACTGTGTTTTTATTATTGGACTTTGAGGGCCTGCACTTCACTAATACCTAAAAACTGTTATTAACCACATTGTTCCAGACGTGTTGCATGGCGCCCACAAATGTCTCTGATAATAAAAAGCACTTTTCATCTAGAGAAGTCAACGGCTGTTTCTTAGTGTTCTCGATCTCAGCCAATAGCTACGTTTGGAAGCAGTTGTTCGGGTTTAGATTCCAATAAGTCCTTCTGTGAGCCCCAGAATTGCATCAAATCTTAAAAACTGCAGCTAAAGTTGGGCGGTTCTTGTAATTTCACTCTCGCGTTCAAAAGCTTCTGAAAAATTAGGATTGCCTGGGAGCTCACCATGTGGCTCAAAGCTCGGATCCTAATGAAATTGTGTCTCCAATTTTGCTATCCTGCAGTTGCAACTCCACATTTTTTGTTAAAAAAAACTATAACGAAAATTGCTTGCAAACGTAGTTAATCACTGAAATCCTGGCGCTTCAAAAACTCCCGAAAACTCATCATGTTCATACACAAACACACTTTTGTCGTTGAATGCGATCCTCAATATCAGCCAGCTGCAGCGTTCCATTAGTTGATTCCCAAATAAAAATGTGTATGATATGCAGTGATGAAACACATCCAGACACTGGTGGACTTTGAAACACTTTTCCCGGAATGCTGTTGCGATCGGTCGATTTCCAACAGCATTCGCACTTTTCTCCAGCATGTGGCCGCGTTACTGCATGTTGTACAGCATTGGATCCCAGCAAAAACTGGCAAATAACTCGAGTAACATTTGGCAGGTTCACATCAGCAAGGAATACCTGCAGCTCGAACCCATCGGGTTGGTGTTCGTGTTTTTCTTTGCCCTCATCTTGGTGATCCAGTTCGTCGCGATGTTGTTCCATCGATTCGGCACCATCGCGCACATCCTCGCCTCCACTGAGCTGAACTTGTTCAGCAAAAAGGTACCAAGCCTCCCTCTCACCTCCTCCAGCTGCTCATTTTTGCTCGGATTACAGAAAGAGGAAATGTCTCCTAACGCGCTCCTGGATAAGCAAGCGGTAGCCATAGTGAAACAGCTGCAGAAACTGCAGGGAATTGACGATGGCGACTACGACAACGACTCGGGCTCCGGCCCGGACCGAATCGGGCGCCGGAAAACCATCCACAACATCCAGAGGGCGGCGCAGAAGAAGCGCCAGATCGGCACTCTGGATGTGGCCTTCAAGAAGAGATTCGCTAAGCTCAACGCCAACCCGAATGGAGGTAAACTTCGGATGTTCAATCGTCTTCCCAACTCCTTATTTGTTATTCCCGCAGGCACTCCAGTGCTCAGCAGGAGAATGACAATGCGTCGAGAGACCATGAAGGCTTTGGAGGTGCGCGTCAACTCCGTCATGGCGGAGCGGAGGAAGTCGCACATGCAAACTCTGGGCGCTAAAAACGACTTTAACAGCGCCACAAACAACAACGTGAACAATCTGACCCGGAACCATCGAAGCAGCGTTGCCAGCAGCATTCCTGCGAAGGAAATCTTCGAAAATGGCCTCGTGAACAAGGCGTTTGAAGAGGAGAGCACGTACGGAGGCAGCAGAAACTCGTTGCCCATGCAACCGCGCAATAACATGCAATGGAAGGGCAGCAACAGCCGGATATAAATAGCACTAGATTAGACTTAGGATAGCAACTCAGCACTGCCGAGCAATACTCATTCTCTTCACTCAAACTGCCATTTTCCTGATCTTCGGCTAAACTTGTTCAACTCTTCAACACTCAACGCGACATTGTTCTGCTCAAGTTTTGTATAAGCGTGTACTATAATACTACTTCTAGGTAATGTAATATTTAAATTATTTTTAACTTTTGCATTTGTGATAAGTAAATGATTTAAAAAATATTGATGCAAATCTATTCGCGCCTCCTATTAGCGAGTGCTTGCACCAATAAGAGCGTGGGGCGTGGCCTAGGCCATATACGGGTTCAAACTACCAGCGGCTTACGACACAAAGATTAAGCAAAAGGTCGAAGCAAAAGGGCTTTTTGGCTTTCAAAATGGTAAACAACCAAAACGTGGGTGTCTATTTTATGTTGAGATGGTTGCGCATATGCAAAATATTATTGTCGTTAACATTATTTTCAAAACCAAAACCGATCGGAAAATTAAAAGTTTTTAATCGAAAACGCAAAAAAGCATTAGTTTCTGACGATTTTCTTCTTTTTTGACCATACTGGGGTGTTTTCAGTCCAAAATGACCAAATTGTGCTAGAAAATTTACCTCATTCATCGGGTTCCAGAGAACTTAAAAAAAAAACCATTTCAGCTTCGAATTTGGCACAAAAACCAAATAATGTTACTAATTTTTTTACCGAAAGTATGGACTATTTTGAAAATTTACAAAAAAATATTGGAAAAATTCGCCGCCCTCATCGCTCCGAGGATTTCTAAAATTTTCAGGTCATTCCAGTGTTAGCAAAGTTTCTATTAAGCAATTGTTTCTACGCAAAAATCGCATTATTTTTTAGTTTTACTTAAAATCCTAGCAATCTTTTATTTTCTGTGAAAAATGTTAAGATACATTTTATTGGAACACTCGCCTCCTTAACCGCTTTGCAAAAATAGTTGTAAAACTGTTAATTTTTTAGATGTGAAAATTCCCGTCTCGGGCCTCGTAAAGCTTCAACAAGTTATAATTCATATAACTCATTAACCGAGGAGTTATAACTCGTTAACTCAGAGAGCGGCAACAACTCAACACAGTGTTACCCAGGCCTAGTGGCTAATCTTTCACCTACCTTAAGAAGTCAATTCTGGAGGGCGGCTTGTACCATTCCGCAACAACCAAGGACGGCTTGCAGGTTTGCAGGGGAACCATAATGGGTTGGAGTAAAGTTTATTAAAAAAAACACAGAGCATTCAAGGGAAAAGCTGGCATGATCCGTTTCACTTCAGCTCAACCGCTGGCATGTCCTTGCAGCCGATGGGCTTGATGGCTTCGGCAACTTCATTTTGGAATGATACAAACAGTTCTTCCGAATCCACTTCCGTAGATCGCACCACGTTGCCGCTCTCATCCACGTCCTCAATGGTGATTATTATGGAGCGGGTTTGCTCTGAAGCCGGTTCATCTTCGTCGCTCACCAGCGCCGAGCGCGGCTCAACGCCATGCTCCTCCATAACGATAAACTTGTGGTCACCCGGAGCATCGTTGTCGTATACAATGTTGTAGGTGGCAGCGCTGCGGCTCTTCTTCGACTGCCTGGACTCGCTCTCGATCATCTGTTCGGTCACTTCCAGGCTTTCATAGCGCACGGTTTGAAGCCGATGGACGCCATCCGAGTCCTTGCGGTACCTGGAAAAGCTGCACACTCACCAAACGGCACACTTGGAGTGGTTGAGCCAATCAAGTACCTGAATCGGCAGTGTCCCGACGGCCAATGGAACTCGTGCAGGTTGATTAGATGGCAGGTTAAGTAGGAGCCTCGCTTGAACTGCCGCTTGCACAGCTGGCACTCGTACACTAAGGATTCCTGCACGAGAGTCAACGGGAGTTAGGGCAAGCTTAAATAACTTCAAAAAAACTCCTCACCAGACCATGCACTTTCACCATGTGGCTCTTCAGTCCTACTTTGCTCTTGCAACCGAACTCGCACTGGTCGCACTGGAACGCCTTTTCTTGGTGGGTCCGCAGGTGAATGTCCAGGTTGCATTTGGTCACAAACCTGCAACAATTACATTAAATCAATTTAGGCAATTAAACGCAGCATAGTTCCAAAATTTGTATATTGCAACTTACGTTTTGGAGCAAACGCCGCAGGTAAACGGCCGAATATTCATGTGCCTGTATCGGTAATGTTTGGATAAAGTCGAAGGGTTTGGGCTGGTCATGTCGCATAGCGCGCACTTGTACTGGTTGATGTGCGACCGCATGTGATCGCTCAGTAGCCGCTCAATGGAAAACAGCTTCAAGCATTGCGAACACTGGTAGCTTCGCACTGAAAAAAAATCCGTCAGTTCAAGCTATGCCCAGAACTTCCATTTTGCTTACTGTGTGTCTTCAGCTGACGTTTTCTGTGGTCGGAAAAGGTTGTTTTGCTGGAGAACTGCGCCATGCAGGTGGGACAGGCGAGCATTCGCTCTTTCGTGTGCGTTCGTAGATGCTCCCCCAGCTTGTACCGGGTGGAAAAACTGCCGTTGCACACTGAAATTTCCGGAGATTATTTAAATGTGGCTGAAGCTTGCCTTTATCAGCTAGTTTTACCGTTCCATTCGCAAGGGATGTTTTCTGGCTTGCCTTTGACTTTGCCAGACGGCGCCCCATTCACGTGACACTCAACATGGCTGAGAAAATCGCAGACTGTGTTGTAGATGATCCCGCTGCAGCCCTCCCATTCGCACTCATACCCGGCCAGAGGCATCTCGATAGTGTAGCTGCGTTTCAAGGAACATTCCGGGAAGTTGTTTCTTCGGAGCACATTTTCCCCGACATTCACCAGCTTTCCCAAGTAGCCGTGGACGGACAAGTGACGCAGCAGGAACTCGCGCGATGGAATGTTGTCGGGGTTGGGACAGTCCGTCCATTTACAGCGCAAATCTACTTCTAGCCAGTGAGAATTTTTTGCATCAAAAAAACCTCTGCCTACCTGCTGAAGAATTGGTGTGGATCTCAAAGTGCTTCGTTAGGTCCATTAAGCTCTCAAATCCGTCCGTGCAATCCCCCCAGCAGCACCTCAGGTGGAGCGTCTCCTGCTTCAGCCGGATCCGAAATGTGGAGCATCGTCTTTTGGCCTGCTCAGCCAAAAACACTTCATCAGCTGCAAGTTGTCGCAGCAGAATAATCACTTACTTCCCCTCTGCGGCCGTCGTCAATCACCAGCTCGGACTCAGAAGGCGAGGAATCGTCGTCGGAAAAGCGGTGGGTTTTAAACTTGCGCTTCTTCCGCTCCTTTGTCACCACATTCTCAAAAACCGCGAGAGTTTTAGCTTTGGCTGTCTCTCCTGTTTCCTCCATTATTTCTCTATGTACATTTGCAACTTCAAGCAGTCAGTTGTTAGGGAATGGATGGGGACGATTGAGGCGGCGTCTTCCCGCAGGCCTTGGCTGGGGCTTTGGGGAATCCAGGGAAAGTGCTGCGAAAGAAAAACACCCTGCTAATACCAGCCAGATGGGCTGTTTTAAATAGACACCTCAAAAGATGGGCTGGCGTTAAACTCCAGGCTGGAAAGGTTGCCGGTTTCCAACCGAATGCTGAAAGTGGCATTCGGGGACGCGATTTTCTCCAAGTAAAGCTGCGCCGAGTGGAGTTTGAGCAGGAAAGTGCGGAAGCAACTTTCTAGCTCCACTAGAAAAACATCACTAAACCCGATTTTAGTTGAGATTACAGCAGTTTGGAAACGCTGTACCTGTGGCAAGATTCAGCAATCGCAAGCACATCAACCACAAACCGATCGGCCACAATATCATCAGCCTCAAAGCAGACCAACAGCCGTTTAAGCTGCTTTTTGCTGGCATGAAAACCTGCCGCTTTCAAACACTCCTGGATGTACTTGGCGACTTCTGGATGAACAGCCTGGAATACGGCCACTCCGTACTTCTTTCTGGCGACGAAAATCGACTCTGGATAGAGTTGCCTCAAATAAACCGCAGTGTGAATGGCCACTTCTAGAAACTCCAGCAAAACATCCACAGACCCTGAAACTAACCACTGCAAATTGTGCTAGTCCACTTTAGAGTCACTTACCCCACTTTAAATGCCCAGAATTCATTAAAAACGAACTTATCGCGCTTTAAACAGGGCTTGTTTGGGTAGAAACTTGAAAAGTTGTCAAAGTCTGTACACAACCGCACAAAACTTCCAAAATTAACCTAACTAATACACGAGAACGGCGAATTTGACAACGTCGGCCTGATGGCCTAAAGTGGCCGTACGTTAAAAGCATGGCGTCTTCATTTTGCCGAACCAGTAACGGAAAACCTTATGAGTTTCCCCCAGAAGTGAAAAAATTTGCAGGCGCACACTTTGCACCAATCAGAACAAAGGGCGGGGAAGCAGGCGGATCAGCTGAGCACAACGCGACCCAATGACCAGCCTGCTAACCGTCGCCAATCAGCTATTCCGCCCTTCATTTGGATTTCTGCAATTTTGCAACAATCAATTGTTTGACGTTCTCTCTGAAGATGCGAGCCACTCTTGCCAGCAAAACGTCAGGAAGAAAAATCTTGAGGAACTTGGTCAAGGAAAACTGTCTTGAGTTTGCAGCTACTTAAAACAGGATGTTTAATAAAAGCCGGTGTAGAAAATGTGGGTCTGAAATTATTCGGACTATGATATTTTCTCGTTCGTTTAAAACAAATTTGCATTTTTAGCTGCCGCTTTGCGCAAATGCGCGACTGCCAGGCGTGTGTTAAGGGTGTAGAGCACAAAGTTTAATGTGCTTTAATATGCAAAAAGTTCCTGAAACACCAGCCCGCAAAAACTTCTTTGAGTTATCGCCCTGCATAAAATTGTTTAAACTTAATAATACCTAAGCTAATTAAACTAGTGATTTTTAACTATTTCCACAAGAACGCTGCTACCAGCTTGGCGCAAACCACAGCAAGTTCGACCAAGTTAATGATGCTGATTCCCATTATAAAGGAAAGAATCCCGCCCACTGTACCTAAAAAAGGATCTTAAACATTTAAGCAAGTGACTAAACCCTTCTTGGTCTCACTTAGCGACTCAAACCACATGGTTGCAACCCTTTTCTTGTAGTACTTTGCTTGTCCATTTCCAGAAAAAACGTGCACTCTGGAACTGTTCCTGGAAAAGCCCCCAATAACCGCAAGTTCATATAAATTTGGCAAACATACAGATAATCCGAGCCACTATGGAACTCCAAGTAACTCGTGCTCGTATCATAGAGGGTGTCGGCACAGTTAGGTAGACAGTTTTCGCACAAAAGCGAGTCCTCAAACTCGAAACTCAACTCGACAGCACGCGGGTCGTCCAGAGGGTAGTACCTGAGCCATTTGCCTGCAACATTCCTTATTGAGGGTGATCAATTTGAGGGCTCCAACTCAAATCTCACTGCTAAATTGACTCAAGCAGGCGAGGTTTTTGAGGTTGCAGAATGTGACCCCGTTCTTATACGACTGAGCTGAAACGGGTAGCATCACTGGGATACAATGGCAAAGACTGACGATACATTGCAAGCGACATTGCACCAAGCAATTGCTCATTGTGTACGCTCCGAATGCTGTTTGATCTTCGCCGGTAAATTTGCATTTTCTCTGGAAAAAT
>NW_026017213.1:4329176-4331675 GCF_020466585.1 Dendroctonus ponderosae
AAACGTTTTTAGTCTTTGCTAAGGGACTTACCTGTTTAATCGGCAAAGCCCTGAAAGTGCTGGAAGTGTTCAGCTTCTTGCCCACAATGTCCACATACACGTCGGACCGTTCAGGGACGATAATACTCTTCAAAGATCCACTGGGCATATCAGCAAAATCAGTAGGCAAAAACAACTTCAGAAGCGCGCCCCTGCTGGCCATCGAGGTATAGAAATAGTCGCTCAAATTATTCACAATGGAGACTGATAGGCCCCTAGCAGCTCCTGCCCCCATAAACTTCCTGATTGGCCCAGTAACGACCGCTTTGTTGCCACTCGAGAGGCTTGAAACAAAAAATCCTGTTGCTGTTGATCAGATCATCCTCCTCATACTCACAAGGCGGCCTCTGGAGTATCACGCACATAATTGAACACGCAACACAGCCCACTATCAGTAAACCGCATTTGAAACAAGTCGGTGCAACTATAAGAAATAGAGTTCCAAGTGCAGTTGTGCAGCAAATCCTCGCAAGGTGTTACCAAGGAGGCCAAGCGACGAATCATGTCCTCGTCACTGGTTCCTCCATCCAACTGATCCAAAAGATCCTGCAAAGTCTGCAAGTCTTCAGCTCCAACGTTGCTGTAGTCGTAAAGGTTGCCCAGAAGTCGGGTCATGTTCAGTAGCTTGTCCCGACCCAGATTGGATACGGTGCTTCTACAATACAGGAATTAAGAAAATTTTTGCAGTTGAGGCTCCAGATAATCCCTACAGTTTATTGGCCAGCTCTACAGCTCGATGTTTGCTGATTTTGTTGATCTCGCAAATTGCTATGCCAGGAAACTGGATTTCGGTGATCGGAACAGGCGCTTCGATGTTAATGTACATGGACTCCGATCTGGAATCTTCCAGAATCGTTAAGGTGATGGCAACAGTGCCGGCAATGCCGCCCAAGAAGCACAACACCCACAATAGTCTGGAAAATCAAGAAGATTTTTTTTTGCCGGCCAGGACACTTGTTCTAGTCATTTTTCCGTCGGTTTAAAGGCATCGGCGTGATATTGCGCATACTTTAAAGCTACGTTCATCCATCCATCCATCCATGAAAACAATAATATGTTGGTGCAAACAGAAGGAAAAATATGTATCAAAGTTATGGGGGGACCTCTTTGTGGATGCTTCTAAGTCCCTCTATCAACCACGATTAAAATGTAAAATGTCCAAGAAAAATTCATAAAATTGACTTGAAAAGACCCATCAGGAAAATCTACGCGCAATCAAATAAAACGTGAAAACACAAACCTGTTCAGCTTGATTTCTCTGCTAATAAACCCGACGGCAGGAATGGTGGTGTTTCGGCAAAAGCGCCTCCAAATGCTTGCAGCTTCGTCCATTTTCTCCCATTCAATATTGGGCCAAGCGTGACAATATTGACTGCCATTAGTGGAAAACATCAACATTTAGATGCTATCCGTGCGAAAAGACATCAAATCTAATGGGCAAACATCGAAAATAGACCATAAAGTGAGGAATTAGTTTAACGACATGTCCGAGCTTGAGCAAGAACAATGCGAATCCAATAGCGTTCATTATGCTGGAGCCGAAGGAAATGGACACATAGCGATCAAATGTGCCCAAAAATGTTAGCTAAGGCTTAGTAAGGGCTAATAAGCTAACTAAGCTAGCGATATGAGCAGTTGAAACTATTGCCACAAGAAAGTGGCGACCAGCTTGGCCCAAACCACAGCAATTTCGACCAAGTTGATGATGCTGATTCCCATTATAAAGGAAAGAATCCCGCCCACTGTACCTAAAAAAGAATCTTAAACATTTAGGCAAGTGACTAAACCCCACTTGGTCTCACTCAGCGACTCAAACCACATGGTTGCAACCCTTTTCTTGTAGTACTTCGCTTGTCCATTTCCAGAAAAAACGTGCACTCGGGAACTGTTCCTGGAAAAGCCCCCAATAACCCCAAATTCAGGGAAATTTGGCAAACTTACAGATAATCTGAGCCCGTATGGAACTCCAAGTAACTCGTGCTTGTATCATAGAGAGTGTCGGCGCAGTTCGGCAGACAGTTTTTGCACACAAGCGAGTCCTCAAACTCAAAACTCAACTCCACCGCAAGCGGGTCCTCCAGTGGGTAGTACCTGAGCCATTTGCCTGCAACATTCCCTATTGAGGGCGAGCAATTGAGGGCTCCAGCTCAAATCTCACCGCTGAATTGACTCAAGCAGGCAAGATTTTTGAGGTTGCAGAAGGTGACGCCGTCCTTGTAGGACTGAGCCGAAACGGGCAACATCACTGGGATGCAATGGCAAAGAGTGACGATACAACGCAGGCGACATTGCACCAAGCAATTGCTCATTGTGTACGCTCCGAATGCTGTTGGGTCTTCGTCGGTAAATTTGCATTTTCTCTGGAAAAATCAACTTGAAGGTGTCTGAACTTAGTCAATGAAGATTGATGGATCATTGTGGACAAACGCAAGAATGAAGAGAAAGTACATTCACTTGGTC
>NW_026017213.1:4331725-4345185 GCF_020466585.1 Dendroctonus ponderosae
AGTCTTCGCTAAGGGACTTACCTGTTTAATCGGCAAAGCCCTGAATGTGCTGGAAGTGTTCAGCTTCTTGCCCACAATATCCACATACACGTCGGACCGTTCAGGGACGATGATATTCTTCAAAGACCCACTGGGCAAATCGGCAAAATCAGTAGGCAAAAACAACTTCAGAAGCGCGCCCCTAGTAGCCATCGAGGTGTAGAAATAGTCGCTTAAATTATTCGCAATGGACACCGATAGGCCCCTAGCAGGTCCTGCCCCCATAAACATCTTGATTGACCCAGAAGCGGTCGCCTTGTTGCCCCTCGAGAGCCTAAACGAATAATCCTGCTGCTGTTGATCAAATCATCCCCCTCATACTCACAAGGCGGCCTCTGGAGTATCGCGCACATAATTGAAGACGCAACACAGCCCACTATCAGTGAACCTCATTTGAAACAAGTCGGTGCAAGTATAGGAAATAGAGTTCCAAGTGCAGTTGTGCAGCAAATATTCGCACGGAGTTACCAAGGAGGCCAAGCGACGAATCATGTCTTCTTCACTGGTTCCTCCATCCAACTGATCCAAAAGATCCTGCAAAGTCTCCAAGTCTTCAGCTCCAACGTTGCTGTAGTCGTAAAGGTTGCCCAGAAGTCGGGTCATGTTCAGCAGCTTGACCCGACCCAGATTGGATACGGTGCTTCTACAATACAGGGATTAAGAAGACTTTTCCAACTGAAGCTGCAGATAGTCCATACAGTTTATTTGCCAGCTCTACAGCTCGATGTTTGCTGATTTTATTGAACTCGCAAATCGCTATGCCAGGAAACTGGATTTCCGTGATCGGAACAGGCGCTTCGATGTTAACGTACACGGACTCCGATCTGGAAGCTTCCAGGATCGTTAAGGTGGTGACAACAGTGCCAGCAATGCCGCCCAAGAAGCACAACACCCACAAAAGTCTGGAAAATCAAGAAGATTTTTTTTTGCCGGTCAGGAGACTCGTTCTAGTCATTTTTCCGTCGGTTTAAAGGCATCGGCGTGATATTGCGCATACTTTAAAGCTACGTTCATCCATCCATCCATCCATGAAAACAGTAATATGTTGGTTCAAACAGAAGGAAAAATCTTTATCAAAGTTATGTTGAGACCTATTTGTGGATGCTTCTAAAGTCCCTCTACCACCACGATTAAAATGTAAAATGCTGAAAAAATCCTCATAAAATTGACTTGAAAAAACTATCAAGAGTTATCATATCCTATTTAACCAACTTAACAAATTCACGATATTCTATTTCGCAGCCAAGCATAAGGAAATATCTAATTATGCTTACGCGGTACATAATGTTCTTTAGTTTCACAGATAGCATGTAAACTCATCAGCATTAATTCAGTATATATTCTCACAAGCCTGTAATTACCAACAGTTGTATCTTGAAGCTGAAATCCATATCTATCGAAATAAAAATTGTCTTAAAAACTCCCTTTCCCAGGAAGTGATTTTAACTGGCGCAGTCGGTAGGATTTGTCAACGAAGATCGCGTGTATCAAATCCGGAAAGATTTGTCAACGAAGAGTCGTGAAAAAATTCTTTAAAACGGTCGTCGTGTGAGTATCAAAAACGATCATCGTATAAGCATCGTGGAAGAATTTTCAAAACGGTCGTCCCGCATCGTGCGTGATAAATTCGGTTCGTTTCAACGATTTGTGACAAATTCGAACATTTCGTTGATTGGCAGGGCAACTCAAGGCCAGAACGTGAGGAACAAGCATCGTCCGATCAACTTTGGTGTGAGAAGAAGGGAACAAGCATCGTCCCACCTCTCATAGATTAGCCAGGGAAGAGGCAAGCATCGCCCTTCCTATTGGACCCTAGCAACTAAGGAAGACACAAGAAAGAAATCAAAGAAATGAAAACAACATTGGTACTTCTATCACTGTAAGTTCAATTTTCCAATTTCCATTTTTTTTGAACAATTGAAATATTGCGCATTTTCCGTTTTTGTTTACACAAGAAGCAAATATATTCTTTCGCTCACCATAATTTTAAGCTCTAATTTAAGAAGACAAAAAAGAAAAATAAAAATAAAAACAATGGCACACCCTGATTTTGCTTTGATCAAATATCAAGCAGATAACATTCCCCTATTTGACGGCAACGCTAAGCAAATCAACAGATTTATAAACGCTTGCGACAATTTTCTCAATAACCATCGAAATAGAACCAATGAGGACGCACACATAAATTCTTGTCTTTTTGACAATATCCTTTGCAAATTAGTAGGCAGAGCCGCTGATTTAATAGTTTCCCGTGTTGAACTTCAATCATGGGAACTTGTTAAACAAGCTATCATTCACACATTTGCAGACCAAAGATCAATTGATTGTGTAATGCAAGATATAATCACCCTCAAACCTTCGAAAAACGAAACAGCCCAATAATTTGGCTTGCGTTTACAAGACGTACGCAGTCTCCTATTTCCAAAAATCAATATGAGTAATGAAACTCGGGAGATCAAACTATTAAAAATATCAGAATATCAAAAGCTTATTCTCAGAACATTCACTAGTGGCTTAAGCTATCACATGCAACTAGTGGTAAGACTTAAAAACCCAAAAACCCTTGAAGAAGCCATGAGTTTCGCTCAAAAGGAAGAAAATTTCATTTATTACAAAAATCGAGTCAATAATGAAAATAAAACGGTAATTAACATTCCAAATCAATTACCCAAACCAAATGTATTTTCTCCAAACTTTAGAAATACACAGAGACATACATTACCCATTTTCAGACCAAGCTTTCAAAATAATCGACCCATGTTTTTCCGTGCAAATCCAAACCCTTTCAGACCTAATTTCAATCAATTTTCAAATGAAACTACATCACTTTGATGATATAATTTCATCTAAGGCCGGAGGAGTTATGATATCCTATTTAGCCTACTCAACAAATTCACGATATTCTATTTCGCAGCCAAGCATAAGGAAATATCTAATTATGCTTACGAGGTACATAATGTTCTTTAGTTTCACAGATAGCATGTAAACTCATCAACATTAATTCAGCATATATTCTCACAAGCCTGTAATAACCAACAGTTGTATCTTGAAGCTGAAATCCATATTAATCGAAATAAAAATTGTTTTAAAAACTCCCTTTCCAAGGAAGTGATTTTAACTCAAGGAACCTTATGCGCAATCAGATAAAATATGGAAAAACACCAACCTGTTAAGCTTGGTTTCTCTGCTAATAAACGCCACAGCAGGAATAGTGGTATTTTGGCAAAATCGCCTCCAAATGCTTGCAGCTTCGTCCATTTTCCTCCCGTCCAATATTGGGCAAAAGCGTGACGATATCGAGTGCCATTAGTGGAAAACATGAATATTTAGATGCTATCGGTGCAAAACGACATCAAATCTAATGGCCAAACATGGCAAATATCGATAAAGTGAGGAATTAGTTTAACGAAAGCGTCGAAACACCGCAAATCCGAGCTTGATCAGGAACAATGCGAATTCAATAACGTTCATTATGCTGAAGCCGAGGAAAATGGACACATAGCCGCCAAATGTGCCTAAAAATTCCTTAGTTCTTACTCAATTAACAGTGTTAACTAAGGCTTACTGAGAGCTTCATACCAGGTCACCATTTGAATTTTCCTGTACGAGTTCGTATAGGGTCTATTGGTGAACACGTGAATCTTCGAACTGTTCCTTTGAAGGCAAACCATCACAAACTTCCTGCCACAGATCTGCTTCATCTACTTACGGATAGCGCGAGTCTGGATTGAAAAACTCAAAGTAATTGGTATCGATCCCATAAGTGGCTTCGATGCAGTTGTCCACGCATGCGGGACACAAAAGAGCCTCTTCATTTTGAATAAGTTTCTGGAATTGCATCTCCTGGTTCTTGTAGAAGTGGTACGTATGGAATCGGGCTGAAATCACCCAAGTTATCCAGCTTCCAGCCATTGATGGCCAGCGTACCTTCATGCTCTTGCAAACAAGGAATATCCAGCAGGTTGCAAACGCTCACAGACGACAGGTAAGATTTACTATTAGTGGGCACTAAAACGGGGGCGCATCTACAGTAATCCAGTATGCCTTGTACTCGGCAGAGCACCAAACAGTTGCTCATCGTGTAGTTCCCAAACTCAGTTGAAACGGAGTCGGCAAACAAGCAGCGTCTCTGTAAATCCCCCATTGCAAGCGTTCTTAATACTCTTATTATTATAATTGTTCGGGTTTAATGCCGATTGAAAACTGCTAAAGCATATCCTAATTCATAAGAGTCCTCTACCTTCTACCTCACTGTGAAAGGTATGTTTTGGGAGAAGGACTTGTTAAGGACGTATTGACTTGTTCGATTGCGCGTTTCCTGAACTGCCTCACATCAATTTTTCAAACTGTGATAAACAGCCTGCATGTTTTGAACGGGTTTAGCGGATAAATCAATACCTCTTTCTGCTGGTTGGATTTCAACGAATCTTCCGTGAGTAGCAGGTTGACCTCCACGTCCACAAACACGTCGGCCTGCTCTTGAACGACCACCTGCTTAACAGCGCCGCTGGCTGTATCAGGAACGTTATTGGGCGAAAATATCTTCAACAGAACGCCCCTGGTGGCCATCGATGTGTAGAAATAGTCAGTCAGATTATTGTTAACTATCAGCGACAAGCCGCTGGCCACTCCGATCCCCATAAATTGCCTAGGAGTGTCGACAAGCTTCGCCCCTCTATCTGAGATTCTGAACAAAGAAGCAATCCAGGCTTTCATCCAATTTTCCACTTACATCTTGCGCTCTGCAGTTTCCAGCGGATAGTTAAAAGTGCAACATAGTCCTGTATCGGTGAGCCGCGTCTCAAACAAGTCGGCGCAGTCGTAAGGCTCAGAATTCCAGATGCAAGTTTGCAACAGCTCTTCGCAAGGGGTCATCAGATCGGCCAAGCGCCGGATAATTGTCTCTTCAGTGGTCCCATTGTCGTATACGTTGAGAATGGTCTGCAACCGTTCGAACTTATTCATCTGGTTAATGTTGCGGTCGTACATGTTGCCGATCAGTTGGGTCAGGTCCAGAAGCTCACTGAACGGCAAACTTGAAACTTCTGTCCTGGAACAGAAACGGGCCTAATGTTTACGAGAAAGAGCAGGCCACATTTAGCAAGAAACGCAGAATGCTATACGATTTTTTGGAAGTTTTGAGGAGCACCATTTAAAAACTAACCACAATTACGTGGCAACGCGCTGTGTAACGGCAATGGAACAGTTATTATTATATTAAGGAGATACGATGAGGAGAAAGTTTTCGATCTTCGAAATGCCTCGATCCACTCTACCTCTACAGTTCCGTTTAATGAGCCAACATTTGACCCAGACCATATTCTGTCTGTGGAAGAGGCGACTATTGAAATCAACTTGGCGTTTAAAAGCCTTAAAAGAGGATTTGCACCCAGGAAGGAAGCTCTGCAAAATGAACTTAGTATGAAAATTTTTGAAAATCTCCTGAAGGTGGTCAACATTCGACACTTTCGAGGTATTTTGCCTCAACGGATCCCTACAAAATCCAAAAGGCGATGATTTCCTAACTCATCCCAAAGCAAAGAAGTTTTTCTTACAAAAAGTCGAACTCCCATTCGCGAACGGCCAGAAAAACGCGCTTAGTTTGAAAATTTCTGAAAAATGTCCTGATTACGTTGAAAATTCGCAACTCTCAGTGTAACTGCTTTCAACTTTTGCCTACAAAGTTCAATAGTCGGGAATATTGTGGCTCATTCCAAAGTTGATAAATTGTGGCTTTGCGGAAAAAGTGTTGTTTGCTTGACGAAAAACGCGCTTGGTTTGAAATATTCTGAAAATTCGAAACTTTTAGAGTGGTTTAATTGAGTTTTTTCGTTCAAAAGTCTACAATTTCCTCACTTATTTCAGAACGAAGAAATTGTTTTAAAAAAACCACAACATTTGGATTTGAATGGCGCTTCTGAAAAACGAGCTTAGCTTGACAACACTGCAAAATGTCCTGAGGATGGTCAACATTAAAAACTTTCTGGGCATTTTGCTTCAATATTTCCTTAGAAAATCTGAAAGTCGATGATTTCCTAACTCATCCCAAGGTAAAGAATTTTGTTTATAAGAAGTGCAGAACTAACATTCATAACCGGC
This sequence comes from Dendroctonus ponderosae, assembly GCF_020466585.1. Lineage (NCBI taxonomy): Eukaryota > Metazoa > Arthropoda > Insecta > Coleoptera > Curculionidae > Dendroctonus > Dendroctonus ponderosae. The sequence goes on from NW_026017213.1 coordinate 4,337,864, forward strand.
TACAAAAACGCGCTTAGTTTGAAAATTTCTGAAAAATGTTCTGATTATGGTGAAAATTCGCAACTCTCAGTGTAATTGCTTTCAACTTTTCCCTACAAATTTCAATAATCGGGAATATTATAGCTCATTCCAAAGTTGAGAATTTGTGGCTTTGAGGAAAAAGTGCTGTTGGCTATAAAAAAAACGCGCTTGGTTTGAAATATTCTGACAAATATTCTGAAAATTCGAAACTTTTAGAGTGGTTTATTTGATCTTTTTCGTTCAAAATTCAAAAGTCTAGAATTTCCTCACTTCAACCAGAACATTGGCGCTTCTGAAGACCGAGCTTAGCTTGAAAACATCTGGAAAATGTCCTGATGATGGTCAACATTTGAAACCTTCAGGGTATTTTGTCTCAATATTTTCCTACAAAATCCAAAAGTCGATTATTTCCTTTGACTTTTTAAATAAAATGACGATGACTGAAAATTTGTCAATTTTTTATAATAAAAGTATTTGGTTATTAATATGTTCACAAGAGAGTAAAAAGATGTTGGAGTTAACTTGAAACACCAACATAATACAAAAAAATCATATAGAGAAAAAATGTATTAATGCAGTTATAATGAGGTAAAACTTGACTGGTCCTTAAAGTGCCAACGTATAGCGCACCCTCAAACTTACAAATTTTCAGCCAATTGGATCGCTCGTTGTTTGCTGATTCTATTAATGTCGCAAACGGCAATAGCTGGAAACTCCAGATCGGTGATTTCCAAGCTGGACGCATCCAACGTCATGTAGAAAGCATCTCCATTCCACCCGGCTAAAATATCCATAGTCACATAGACGACGCACCCCATCCCTACCAAGATGTACGTTATCCAGAAGATCCTGGAAAATCGAACCAAGGCAAGTCCAAAAAAACCACCCAACCAAATGGGAAAAATACTTTCCAATTGGCGATCCATCGAAGATGAATCCAAATGCGGGCGCATAAGTGTTTCGGCAAAATTGCGCCCAAGTTTCGCGTATAGTCGATGGGGTCTTCGCCTTCATGGCGTGTTCAGATGACATTAAAGTCCATTGAATCACGGGGCTTACCGAAAACATGCACACGTGGCCTAGATGGTGCTGATAAGCCCCCAAAAGCCGATAATTTGAACAAAACATGGAACACTTGTTCCGATCATTAACTATTTATTGGCTGCTGACGCAACAGGAAGCACACAGAACTGCTGGAATGGGGAAAAGCGTGTTAACTTGGCCTAAATTTTCACGTGGGTTGTCATGTGAGTTTTGAGATGATGAGCCCTTCGGAAGGATTTGCCGCAGTTCATGCAAAGAAACGGTCGGTCGCCCGAGTGGATTTTCACGTGCTGCCTGAAGGTCTTCGGGCAGGCGAAGGCTTTGCAACATGTCGGACAAGTGAAAGGCTTTTCCCCGGTGTGTTGCCTGGAAGGGGGCGATTTTTAGGCAAGTCATCGCTTGGAAAACCCACTGACCTGAGATGAATGTTCAGATAGTAAGGCAAAAGGAACCGCTTGGGGCAGTAGGCGCATTTATGGGGCTTCTCGTCCGAATGGGCCTTAACATGACGCGCCAGCACACTGGCATGGGCAAACCGTTTGCTGCAGATTCGGCAGAGAAAAGGCCGCTCGCCTGTGTGGACCCTTTGGTGCGACTTCAACCTACCGCTGGACACAAACCTACAATCTAAGGCTACGGAATGCTGTTGCATTGCTCCAGGTTATCGTCACCTAAGGTTGCAGGTTGGGCACTCAAAAGGCCGCTCTGCTAAATGCCGCTTCACGTGTAGCCACAGCGTGGAATTATGCCGGAAACTTTTGCCGCATTCGGAGCAAAGGTACGACTTTGTCGCCAATCCATCCGCCTTTTTGGGCCGTTTTTCTTGGGACACTGCGTGCTTTTGTCTTAGATGAGCGGCAAGGCTGCCCGATTGGGTAAACGAGCCTTGGCAAATGGGGCATTTAAAGGGTTTTTCCCCGGTGTGTGTCGATAGATGCCGCTTAACATCCGTTGCCCTAAAATTGCATATTAGCTACACGGTGGGCCAACGAAACCTAGTAGGTACTTTACATCATTCACCTGTACCTACTCTAAACAGTAGTGTGATCAACCGCCTTGTTTGGCGTGTTTTGCGCAACTAGCAAGAATGATTGCTCGATATGGGCGGGATGGTTACATAGGCGGACTCACTTCAAGTCGTTTAAGTGAACTTTTGCTCTTACCTGCTAAAGCTTTTCAAGCAAATGTGGCACTTCAGCTCAACAGCATCAGAATGCACCTTCAGGTGCCTGTTAAGGGCATACTTTGTTGTGCAGACTTTCGCACAAAAGCCACAGTTAAAGCTGCTTTCTGGTTGCGCATTGCCACTATCACAGCCTAAATACTCAAAATCACCGGGTTCCTGTTCCAAATTGGTGTCGTTTGGTCCCAAATTGTCAGTTTTATCACCCATTAGCTCGGCGCGGCTTTCCAGACTGTCCAAGCCGAAAGCGCTTTCAGCTTCAGTCCTTCTCATTTCATCAGCTTCATTTAGCTGCTGCAGCTTCGTTTGGCTTTCGAAGCACATCTCGCGAAACACGTAGCAAATCGCCAGATTTTCCAGGCAACTGTTGCATATGCTTTGAGGCAACGAGTCCGCAGGATTCACCTGGAAGAACAACATTAGGGCGTTATATCTTCGATTTTACTGCAACTGGAGGCAAATCGCGAAGATTAATCGATTGAGAAATATTTTCAAACCTTACATTATGTTTTATGGTTTTGTGGTTTTACGGTATACTTTATATTGTACGGTTAGCATTAAAGGCTTTAAAAAGGCCTTAAAATTTAGGTTTTTTGTGTTATATCGCCTCCATCCGGCGAGATGGAGAAGCAGGCTGATTTTTGAGGAATTTTACCAAACAAACCCTTAAAACGATTTCTCAATGAAGAGAAGAGCAGATTTTCTACAGAAGTGTTTTGCTCGAAAGCTTACACATGCACTATTGGATGGTTTATTTAGACTCTCACTGTCTTGGACAAATATTTTTTTGGCAACGTTTCGGGTAGTTATATCTCCAACCGTTTTCAGCTTTTGCCAGAAAGAAGCATTTTGACATTACCCTGAAGAGGAAGATTTACCTTAAATCCAACAAAAGTTGAAAATTAACGACTCGAACGTTTAAGGCACTGATGAAGAAATCTCTGAATTGGGCGTTGGAACAAACAAAGAGTTTCCAAAATGTAATTGCGCAGAAAATGTTTCTTCCACATCGCTGATTCTGGAATCATTCTGCAGATAAATGGCTGCTTTAAGATCCTGCTAAGTTGAAGTTCTAGATCGAGTTTGAGTGAACTTTGAAAGCATATAAAATCTGTGTTTCGAACTGGCTGATTTGGCCCTGTTAGAAGTTGGTCTAGCGTTTTCAAACGTTCATTGCGAAGAAACTAATCAAGTTAGCGCATTGAATTTGGCAGGGTTTAGAAGAGAAAATCTTGCTTTAAGACTATGGAAAGTTGCACTTTGATACGTAATTTGGAGAAAATGTGACAACATTTTGAATGTATGTTTGGAACAGTTGAATGCGACTTTTCTGATTCTACCTACTCGCTGTAGAAAATTTAATTAAAAATAAATCAACGGAGTTAGAAAGCGAATTTTGACGCCATTTTAAACGGAAAATCTTGCGCAATTTCTCGATAAAGCTGCATGGTAATCGAGAAATTGGATGAATTCTGACCATATTTTAAAAAATTAGTACCGAAATCAGTTAAATCGGCTTTATTACTTCCAACTACGCTATTTGAAAAATTAACTACTTAAACACCTGTTAAGAAAAACACCTAATTTTCTTCGTCAGAAACCTCGAGTAGAAACAAAATTTAAATTTTCACTGAACATCGACCAAACATGGCTCAAGGGTGATTTTTGCAATTTTTTGTATTTCAAAGCAACCGCTATTTTAAAAATTCACCATGAGAACCTCCAAGCAGATACAGATTTCAAACCGTCACTGAGTGTAGAGCCAACGTGGCTCTATTCAATAGGCAAAGCTGGAACCTCCATCGGGCTCAAGAGTAACTTTGGGAAATTTTTGAAAAATTGCTTCTCAGAGCCGCGTTTAAAACAATGTAGACTCTATTTCATTAATTCGCTCTAAAATGCCCCAAGCTTATAAAAATTTGAAATTTTTACTGAACATAGAGCTCTATTGAACAGGCAAATTTCGAATATATTTCAGGCTCAGATGCAATTTTGGAAATGTGCATCAGTATCAATCTCGCGATTTAAGCAATTGCCTTTCCTCAAAAATGTTTTTATCGCAACGTTTCGGGTGGTAAAATGCAATGAATTTCCATGAAGGAGTTGGAGTAAATAGCCTTATTCTATCTAGACCTTTTGCAGCTAAAATTTCAACAATTTGCCAGCCTTCGCGTGCGTCATTAAGCCCCTAAAATGCTGCCTGCATGGGAAACCGTATCCAATGCCTTTGCAAAGGCCTAAGACACCCCCACCAAAAATTTGCTATACATATTTAGCCCATTCCTCTATTCAATCCATAACCAAATACGTCGATTGCATGCCCCCAGGAGCCCCATTTCCGTGCAAACCCAACTTTCTACTAGTGTGCAAATTATGAATAAGAGGCCAAAATCTGGTTAGATTCGGAAGCATTCCCTTGCGCCACTTACTTGAATAGAGGTGCATTGGAATAGAATCGAATCTAAGGGCTCGTCCTTACTGGACAAGCTCAGAATCGAGAACAGGGACGTTAAAGGGGGCTGTGACGACATGCAGGTTCTGCACATATCTGGGGCCTTTTTGAGGCCCTGCAGTGCTTCACTGCTCATAATGTCAAAGGGGAGTTAATTCGGAAATTCGAAGAAGCCCCAAAAGAACCCATTGACGTTTTAGGTTATGTGGGTTGCTGACGCTTTTGACACCTGACGGATAGGGTGGGCCAAGGTTGCCACGTGTTCTCAGAGGGTATGCACAGTCGGGTGCAGATCCGTAACGTTTCATGCTTGATTCAGAGCGATTTCTCAGGAAAACTCAATCTATCGGCAACTGCTGATAAAAGCCAATATTTACCATTTGCCTCAACTTCTTAAATGCTGCTCAAAACAAAGCAAGAATAATTAATTCAGTGCACAGCTTCAGGACGGATTGCAGGGTTTGTTTCCCATAGCTTTTAGCCTTCTAGTAGATCCCTAAGGGCTTCTCAGCTTCGGTACGGGTTGTGGTTCACGCTTACTTTCTCTTTATGTGTGCGTTTGGTGTCTCCTTTTCGGCTTACCGGCCGATTTAATCTGTACTCCGAACGGCGTTTGATCGCTAACATAAGCCTTTTTTTCTTAAGATGCAGTCTCAGCTAGCCGCCGCACTGTTAGGGCAAAATACTAATGCAACTTCTACTCCCAATCACTTAGAGGACGATGAGAATAATAGTTTACGCGAGGAGGACACTGAGGTGGAACCGGAAGAGTTTGACGAGGTCTCTGGTGTATGAGCTTTCCTAGAGTAGATCTGATTTGCATGTAGCGGGGAACTAATCAATGCTTGTGGCTCTGCCCTGTTCACCCCCACAGAACCGCCTAAACCAGTTATTCAAACTAAACATGCGATTCCTTTGCAGGAAACCGGCAGTGAGACTCCTCCAGAACTCCCTATTGAGAATGGCAGCGAAAAGCCTGTGGAAGTCAGGCAAGTGGTTGGCAAAGACCCCAGCAATCGCACCGTCACCCTGCAGATGCTTCTATCTGCGGGCATTCTAAAGCCTGGAGCTGGAGCGATGACAATCGAGTACCTTGTATGAAAGCAGCCGCAATTTGAGCTCCCACTCAGCGTTTTCTGCTTTCCAGGGACAAAAGTTCGTTGGCGATCTTCTAGACGACGGCAAAATCCGCAGCCAGGAAACCGACATAATATTCGCTTCGCCCAGCGCCTGGGCCATTGCTTGCAAGCGTTTCATCAATCCGGAAAAAAAGTCGGGATGCGGTTGGGCCTCTGTTAAATACCAGGGCAAGAAGCTGGACGCCTACAAGAACGTCTGGTACAAGAAGAAAAAGGAGGAGGAGAAGGAGCTGGAGAAACAGCTGGAAAAGGAGCGTAGGTAGTCATCGGGACTTAAGTAAATCCGCCACTAACTGAGTGATTTTAGTTGCTGCTGCCAACAGTTTGAACTTGGAGCAGCTGCTGAAGTCGTCGGCATCCATTCCGACCACCTCCAACAGCACGACAACAACGAATACTGCAATGTTTCAGCGATTTGTCGTCAAACACAACACTATAGCCAATCGGACTATGACACAGTAAGAAGTTCTCATATCAGGTGTTCTTTTTATTCCAGGTCTATTGTTTGCAGCATCCTTCTTCACAGTGGTGATTCGTCCTCTGCAATCCTCACTATTCTTCCTTCGTTCATTCTACTTATGTACTCATTCCATTCGCACTTACTGCTGCATTGTCGCTCCATTCTGTTTCGAACGTTTTTCCTGTAAATCTTCTTAGGGGCAATTTTACTTTTCACTCCTGGTTTTATTTTGCACAGGATTTTAATATTGCGGTCCCTTGCTTTATTATTTTGTGCATAATTATGTTGAAAAGAAGTGGGCTCAGTGAAGTTTCCATTGATTTTGACTGGGATATCGCCGAAACTGTATAAATCCTCTATGGTTTAAATGCGATCGAATACCTTCTTCAGGTCTATGAAACTCCTGCGGACTGGTTTGTTGTATTCAATCGACTTTTATTTTTATTATCGGCTGTTTTTCCATCCCTCTTTTTAGACACAACAGAATAATGGTTCTCGTTCGCCATTCGTCGGGAATAGGGTGTTTTCACTTTTTTTAATGTTGATATATAGAAAGTAGTTATGGCAAACATTACACTGACATAATTTTTTTGGCAAAAAAGTCTCCATAATAATTTTAAGGCAAATTTAAATTCAAATCAGATATTTTTCGCCAAAAACGCCGAATCCATGTCATCGGTTGCCTATCCCGATTGTGACGTAGCAGGTCATATCAACAAAGTGTCTCGTGTTTATTTTGTTGTTTTCGCAGCTTTGTTTTATTAGTTAAGTTATTGCGATTATCATTATTTTATTGATTATTATTATATTGCACAATGGAGAATAGTAAGGATCACAAAATAAGTGCTGTTTTGTGCCAGGATGCCTCAATAAGTGCTCCAAACAAACTCTTTCCAACCGTTCCCCGTGATTATGCACATAAAGTTTTATGGTTCAAAGCAGCTAGACGTGATATTCCTAAATCAAAATCAATGTTTTTTTGTTGCGAGGATCATTTTAATGAAAGTACGAACAAAAAGCTAA
>NW_026017213.1:4346184-4377090 GCF_020466585.1 Dendroctonus ponderosae
CGAATTATTTATCAAAAAGTAATCAAGAACTATCACCTAGAGGGTATCCTGCGACACACTTAAGCTCAAGCTGTAAGAGAAAATTCTAATTAGTATTCTGTCTTTTTTTAAGACAAAAATTTTTGAGGCAAACTACCCAAAAAGAAGGTTGTAAAAAAATGAATCCGCCTCAACAATATAGAACTTATCTACAACTATTTGGTAGTATTATTAACTATTTTTTTGTCAAAATGGACTTCGATAGTTGCAACCATTCATTTAGTAATTATTCGATAGTCGACATCATTCGATAGTGCCCATCACAGTTAAGTCGCAATATCTGGAAAAAATGTTTTATCTGCACTTCAATAAAATGCTTCGATGATCGCATTTTGCTAACCCGATAAATTTTGCACATTTCAGCGACACCAACACCATGATCGAGTGCGTGCCGTTCTCAAATCTGGGCAAAATCCAGCCCTTCCTCGTCTCACTCCATACAAATGCCGCGCTGCTGATGGACTTCCACTGCCATCTCACCAAGTCGGAAGTATCCGGCTATTTGGCTGGCCACTGGGAGGTGAACTCGCATAGTAAGTCCTCCATTGTTCGTCTCCAGCCGCTCTAAACTTCTTCCGTCTAGATCTGCAGATCACCCATGCGTTTCCCTGCCGCAACACTAAGGCAGACCGATCAAATGCGGCGCAAGTAGAATCGGAAATAGCGCGAACTATCGAAAAGGACAAGCTCACTTTGGTGGGTTGGTATCATTCGCATCCGTTTGCTGCTGCGGCGCCCACTTTGAGAGACGTGGACGCCCAGCTGGAGTACCAGATCAAAATGAGAGGAACCCACGACAACAGCTATACACCTTGTATAGGAATTATCATTTGTAAGTTACTTTCAGTCGATGGAGATTGGGGCGCTTTTCCAGCTCGGGGGGTGTTTGCTTTGCAGCTCCTTACAACTATGAGAATGTCAGCTTGGAGTCCTCAATTATGGCCTACTGGGTCATTCCGCCGCCGGAGACTAAGCCCAATGAGTACGGCCGCCCCATGCTGATGTCATACAGTGTGGTGCAAGATTCCGCGCTCTACCAGCCCGTTAAGGAGGAGTTAACCAAGTGCGTGGAATACTACCAGAAGGAGGCCGACTTTATCAGCTTCAGCGACAAATTCGTGGGCACCACCCTGTATATAGACAAACTGAAAAACACGCTCATTTCGAAATTTCCACGAGATGAGAGTGAGGGCGATGTTTGGAGATTCGTGAGGGAGTGCCTGAAGTGTTTAGTGGAGGAGAAAGATCAGATGGCATCGGGGTCCAAACCCGCCCATATGCTGGCTGGGCTGACGCCTCCTGTTAGTCTCAATTCGGGCCTCGGCATGCTTTCCTCGGATATTTCCAGCTTGCTTTTCAACGCGGGAAAATACTCGTCGCCCAGCAGTCTGCTGGGGCTGCCCGATCCGATGGCGGACACCACTCTGGCCGCGAACAACATGTTCCTGCAAACGAATCTCTTCAAAATGCAGGAACTGCTCAAGCCCTTTTCTCCCACCGGATCTTCGCAGTCCAGCTCCAAGTCCTCAAAGTCTGAGCAAAAGGCGCCGAAGGCGCCCAAAGATTCCGGCCTGGCCAAAGCCTCGGACTTCTCAATGGACTTGATGCACTTCAAGGACAAAATGAACTTTCTTTCGCCCGACTTGAATATGCTGCGAAAAGACTTGTCGACTGAATATCTGGCCAGTCTGAGCAAGGCCAGCAAACACCCGGAAAGTTACATGCCGAAAATGAACGCCATCAAGTCCTGCTCGAGTCTGATCAATGACTATATGATGAACGTGGGCAAACCGTCGCCTAACGCTGAAGACGACCGGCCTACCAAAATGCCCAAAATGGACTATTTGAGCAGTATGCTGGACTTGAGCTACCCGAAGACTTCTGTGGGCGCGGCCAGCACCAGTGCGGCTTCGGACACGGCCAGCGATGCTCCTACTGATCTGAGCATACCCGATAATGCTCCTAGTGAAAACATGGAGGTTGACGGTCCACTCAACTTAACCGGGGACTGATTTACTTTAGTAATCCTGCTTAGTATTAAATTATCAATACTCTTATCGCCGTTAGGCCAAATGGACGAAGGCTGTTTGGGCTTCGCTTGCGTTGGATCTCAGTCAGTATAATTAGGGCCCTTTGTATATTGTTTTATTTTTTTATTGTATGTTTTATACTTGGCTTTTACCTTGGATGTACTGTATACATATGTCTCAGTAGAGCTTTAACTGCTGTTTTTTTACCTTTTCCCTTTGTAATTAAAATTTGGATTTTTTATTGCGAAATCCTCCAATAGATAGTTGCAAAAAGCCATGTAGCATTTTTTTTTAAATGTGCCCTTAATCGTCATCATCACATTAATCCAGCTTCTGAGCGTTCTCGACAGATGGAGCCTAGTCGATTTGGCTCAAATGCGACTTATTTCACCAATTTCTGGCTATTATTGTCATAAAATGCTACTGACAAAGTATTGAATTACTTTGGAAGACCTTCCTTTTGCCTAATTTCGGAGAAGAATGAGCGACATTTTATATCTTAGGCCACGCTTCTTTAGACAGTGCCAAATAAATCCTCCGCATCGAGGTTCCATGGTGTAATGGTTAGCACTCTGGACTTTGAATCCAGCGATCCGAGTTCAAATCTCGGTGGAACCTAACTTTTTTTTACTATTGCACGATTTCCCCAGTAAGCCATACAATTTAATTAATTTAATAATTTGGTAATTGTTTACGAAATCCGGGAATCTTAACTTCTTATGACCTGATACGCACTTCAAAATATTGGTATCTGTTAAGTCAGGTTGCCAAATTTCCGTCAAAGTACCAAAACTTTCTCTGTCTAAAAAAATGCACATAAACTCACACGCACTATTATTTGCGATACCATTGTCCAGAAATATGCTCGAATTCATGAAACCAAACATTTGGCAAATGCGCAATTTTTTCGACTCGCTGTGGTTGACATCGAAGACCTCAAGAGTGAATGGGAAAAAACCGATAAAAAACGACATTTTCTCGAACAATCTGCAGGCAGAAAAGCTACTTCTAATATCATTTTCTATTGGAGAGCAAAACCCCATAAATTCACTTGACCAATAAGCGCACTTGACTAAATTATTGATATACAAGGGTGTAACAACTTTTGTGCTACACCCAGTACAATTCTAATGCTGAAGTCTCTGATTGTTTGCACGCACTGATTCACCTTCGTTTAACTGTGTTTAGCCACTTCAAATAAACTAAAAAAATTCCTAAATTCAGACCACTTGATGATGGAAAAACAAGGGAATAGTGTGACTGGTCGGAAAACGCTCCTTTGTCCGAACAAGTGGCGCTTCATTCATTTGCTGATATCACTGACGATTGTTTACAGTTATCGGAACAGATCTCAATTGGAAATACGAAAAATTAACTATATAAAACGATTTGCTAAGTTGATTAAACAGAGTTGATGATGAACGCTCACGTAGTATCTGTGGTCGTTGTGGTGGCACTATTTTCCTCTTCGGGGATACTTGGCAAGGTATACCAGTGGTAACCATCCAATTACCCACACTAATTAGCCCTTTAAAGACATTCCCTAGAAAAGAAGCGTCTCCACTCCAAGACAATCCTCTGGTGGAAATTGCTGATGGGGCCATTGTAGGCACTAGCAATGTGACTGATAAAGGAACGCGCTATGTAGCCTTTAGAGGCATTCCCTACGCGGAACCTCCTGTTGGAGAACTGCGGTTTACGGTAGGGACTTTGCAGGAGAGTAATTATTATGTCGTAACCTCCTGGGGACTGTATTTGCAGGCTCCAGTAAAAAAAGGGAACTGGACCGGCACATGGGACGCCACTGCTGACGCCTCCATCTGCATCCAAGGCTCAGGAGATACTGTAACGGGCTCGGAGGATTGTCTTTACATCAACGTCTATGCTCCGGAGGTACACCATTCCGATGAAAACCCTTAAGGAGCAATTAGAACTCTTTTCTGTCCAGAAAGCGGAAAACTTGGCAGTCCTGGTCTGGATCTATGGAGGAGCCTTCACGGGGGGCGACTCCACTTACGAGTCCTACGCCCCAGACTTTTTCCTGGACGACAACGTCGTTTTCGTCTCCTTCAACTACCGTTTGGGGGCCTTCGGGTTTCTGAGCACGGAGGACAAACTAGCCTCTGGCAATTGGGCCCTAAAGGACCAGGTGCTGGCTCTGAAATGGGTCAAGGACAACGTCGCGGCCTTTGGAGGAGACGCCAATCGCATAACGATTTTCGGCGAAAGTGCTGGAGGCGCCTCAGTCTCGTATTTGGTGCAAATTCCCCAGGCTGAAGGTAAAAACTGGCCGGAAATTAACGCACAGAACCTTGATGGTTAGTTGGCAGGACTCTTCAATGCCGCCATCATCCAGAGCGGCAACTCCGAGAACCTCTGGGCGCTCAGCACCAGGGCGAGACAGGCGGCCTTTCAAGTGGGAAGCAACTTGGGAATTGTGGCATTTCGATCCAGCACTCTCCTCAAAAGTTTGCGGAAGGCGGATGCTTATGAGATACAAACGGCTGCAAGCAGCGCTTTGACAAAGGTAGGCAAACGATTGTAGGGACAGTATGAGCCAAACCGAGTCCTGGAAACTTTCTATTGAGTGGCTCCTTAGGAGCAGCGCCATGTTTCTCATGCTTATTTTGGCCTGTAGATCGCAGCTAGCAATCCGCTTCGAGGTCTCCCATTTGCCCCGGTAATTGAGGTGGAGAGCAATGGGGCGGTTTTTACGAAAAACAGCGACGACTACCTCAAAAGCGGCCAGTACCCCAGCAAAGTCCCCATCATGATTGGCCACACTAGTAACGAATCTGGCCACGCCCATGGACTTCCTGGTTCGTCTGCTTTATCTTCAAACTGCTCCAGTAGTTAACGTTTTGTGCTTCGCAGAACTTCTTCGCAACTATCTGCTTCTCTTCAACGTGGCCGAAAGCTACTTGGCTCCCTACAGCCTGACTACCAGTGCCATATACAGATCTCTAGCAGCAAAGAGAATCCGGCTGACTTACTTCGGGTTCGCCTCTTTAACCAGGAAGTTCTACGAAGTGGTAAACGTGAGTATGTCAAGGGCTTTGGGTAGGAAAACCACTGGCAATATAGATTTTCAGTTTGTCAACGTCGACCAGTTTACCAGAGGGATTAGGAGGTTTGCTGAAAACGTCAGTCCCTACGTTCCAGTTTACTTCTACGTATTCGGCTACATGGGGCAAATAGTTGGAGTAAATCCCTTCGATGGTAAGTGCAGCGCTGTACTAGTGGGGGATGGTGAAATAGGGTTCGCCTTCCAGGCGCTGGGCATGCTGAGGAGTTGTTCTACTTGTTCAAACAACCTGGGGAATACAGTGAGAAGGACTTGGTGGTCAAGGACAAGCTAGTGAGGCTATGGACCAACTTTGCCAAAGAATTGTAGGTGTTGCTCGGCTATGTTCTGTATTAAAATAGGTTAAAACTGGGGGTTTTCAGCAACCCGACTCCCAGGGAGGAATCGCTACTGGATGGCGTGATTTGGCCGCAGCTGAACTCCACTAGCTCAGACCTGGAATATGTGTGGCTCAACTCCACTCTATCCAAGGCCTTGAACCCGGATGAAAAAGAGTATCGATTCTACGAGGATATTTTCAAAAATTATGGAGACAGCAGTTTCTCCACATACTAAATAACGATCAAATGAGTGATAAATAAACAATCAAACTACTAATGATATTTCAATGCCAAGCGACATTACACTCTGAAAAATGCCTTCAACCTTGCCCAACTTCGTGCCAATTCGTTGATGCGACTCCAGTCAATTAGGGTGGCCTTCAAGAGTTCTATTTAAAGCATACTAGAAAATCATGCTTTCGTTTTTCCAGATGTTCAACTCGACTAGATAATTATTTAGATAAGCACACAGTGATGATCAAATTATCAGCAGTCATCTAAGCTTCAAGCTTCTGGAAAACAAATAGAAATAATCCGGTCTATTTGAGTCGTAAATTAATGAGATAAGTCCTTGATTTTGACTGATAAGCCGCTACAATCAAGTTTGCAAAACATGGTTTTGCTTCTGATATAACGAGTGTTGCTTAAGGGTGGGCCATAATCGGGACAATCAACCAATCACTTTTTACTACTGAATCTGCAAGGAGAAGGTAGTCCAGCTTAGCTCACACTGTAGAATGGACATCCAGCCCACCGGATTTAGACTCCATCAACTTATCCCGTTGGCTTAAAAACTGATCGAATGAATTAGCATTTTTGCATGTTTACGCGCCACATTTCGGGCGAATAACCTTCTTCTTGTTTTCTATCTGCCTACAATTTGAAGCAGATCAATCAATCCTTAGGCTCAAACAACACCTGTTTCTTCCATCCGACCAATACACATCGATCATTCGCACAAAGGTCTTAATCTGCAATATTGTTCAGCTTGATAGCTGCGACTTGTCTTTGTTGGTGTTTACCCAATCGTCATCAGATGATCAATGAATTATGATGATGATCGTTAATCTGCTGGAGATTAGCGAGATTTATACGAGGCTTTATGTAGGGCTGCGCCAGAACGATTCTACAGTGCAAGATGTTAGGTCACGTAGTGACTGTGGTAATTGTTGCAGCAGTTTTGCCCATTTTGGGCACAATAGGCAAGGTAACCCTACCAACATCTACTCAAACAACAGCTTTAACCTCGCCCTGTTCCATGGATGGTTTCTTCAATATCCATCGTTTCCCCGATGGTGTCATTTCTGATTTGATCATTGCTTTCTCTTCTCATTGTGTCCATTTCAACTGCCTCTAATCATTCTTTACATTCCCCCCCTAAAACTTCAATGCTTCCCTCCAAACTACCATCTTCATAAATTGATCAAAGGCTACAACGAGCACCAAAAACTCCGATTTAACTCCCCTTTCAGACAATACCGGAGGATGGGGAGCCGTATTTGCCGCCCCACGAAGTAATAGCGCATATTGCCGATGGCGACATTCTTGGAACCAATGGTGTAACAGACCGCGGTACCGATTATGTGGCATTTAGAGGCATCCCGTATGCGCAACCGCCAGTTGGGGAGCTGAGATTTGCGGTTTGCCTATTAAAAGACGCCATGTTGGGCCACCGTGTATATTCCATGTTGCGTTTTTAGGCCCCCGTCAGAAATTCGCCTTGGTCCGGACTCTGGGATGGCACAAAGGACGCAAGTGTGTGCATCCAGGGATCAGGAGAGAACATTCGAGGCTCAGAAGACTGTCTGTATGTAAGCGTGTATGCGCCCAAGGTACCCCTTTCCTCATTTCTGAGATAGAAATCAAGCCTTTATCTGGACTGCATCCGCAGCACGCCAAAGACCTGGCTGTCCTTGTGTGGATCTATGGAGGAGCCTTCACTGGAGGAGACTCCTCCTACGAGTCCTACGCGCCAGACTTTTTCCTGGACGACAACGTGGTGTATGTTTCCTTCAACTACCGCTTGGGAATCTTCGGATTTATGAGCACTGAAGACAATGTGGTGTCCGGGAACTGGGGACTGAAGGATCAGATCTTGGCGTTGACTTGGATCAGGGAGAACATCGCTAGATTTGGAGGAGATCCGCATCGCGTCACCATCTTCGGAGAGAGCGCTGGAGGGGCTTCAGTTTCCTACCTGCTGCAAATCCCCCAAGCTCAAGGTACTGTGCTAGGCCCACTCTCTGTATAGTTGCTCAGTGCTGATCTTTGCAGGCCTGTTCGATGCCGCCATCGTTCAGAGCGGCAACTCAGAAAACCTGTGGGCTCTATCAACTAGATCACGCCAAGCAGCCTTCCAAGTGGGCTACAATCTGGGCATTCCTGCCCTTCTGTCCAGAACTTTAGTGGAGCGTTTGCGCACCACCGATGCCGAAGTGCTTCAGAGAACCGCCACCAGTGTCTTGAGCCAGGTAATGTTCATTAAATTGCATTGTATAGAAAAACGTTTCTTTGCATGTTTTTAGGTATATATTCTGAACCCCTTGCGAGGTCTCCCTTGGGCACCCACAATTGAATCTGAAGGCCCCGATGCAGTTTTCACACATAAAAGTGACGATCACCTTCAAAAGGGGCTATTCCCCAGCAAAGTCCCCGTTATGATTGGCTACACCAGCAATGAAGCAGGCCACGCCCACGGCCTACCAGGTAAACCCGTTGGGGTAGAGACAGGGCAGTTTCCAGCTTGAAGGTTTATATGCAGAAAATCTTCGTAACTACTTGCTGTTCTTCGATGTGGCCGGAAACAACCTCGCCCCATACAGCTTGACTTCCAGAGGCACCACTAGGGGCAGGGCAGCTGCTGAAATCAGGGACCATTTCTTCGAACCAGAGGGTTTATCTTCGCAGTTCAACGAAGTAGTGAAGGTAAATCTGACCGAGGTTTAATCGCCATTGATTTCAAGTTGAAGGCTTTCTAGTTCATCAACGCCGACCAGTTCACCAGAGGCACGAGAAGAATGGCGGAAAACATCGCTCCGTTCGTTCCAGTTTACTTCTACGTCTTCGGATACATGGGGCAAATAACTGGGGAAAATCCCTACGATGGTAAGTGCAGCGCTGGAATAGTGGGGGTTGGTAGATTGCGGTTTGTCTTACAGGCGCTGGACATGCTGAGGAGCTGTTCTACTTGTTCAAACAGCCTGGAGAATACAGCCGAGAGGACCTGGTGGTCAAGGATAAACTGGTTAGGCTGTGGACCAACTTTGCCAAGTTTGCGTAAGTTGTTTGGAAAAACATCCATTTTCTCTGCTAAATGGCTGCTTGCAGCAATCCTACACCAAAGAAGGAGGCTTTGCTGGACAACGTGATTTGGCCCACAATAGACCCAAGCAGCGGCGACCTGCCCTACGTATGGCTGAACTACACCATCTCCAATGACCTCAATCCTGACCAGGAAGAGTTTACATTCTACAAGGATATTTTTGAACGTTATGGTGATGGCAGCTACACAACATATTGAAGAATAATCTCCCATTGTTGCTTTCCTTATAAAGGCTCAATAAAATATTCAATTTCGGTTTAATCTAGGCCTTTATCTTCACGCAGTAAATATCGCTTAAGGAGTTTTATTGTAGAATCCGACGCAATAGTCTGATAACAGTGATCCAACAGTATCACCTTATCAGGACCTCAAGGTAATTGGCTTGTTCAAACGCAAGCAAACAGTACAGCATGGAGGAGAAAATAGTGACGCGTGCCGATTGTGACGTGGTGATCGCCAAGTGCATCAGCAGCGACAAATTCGAGGTGGTAAACTTTAAAGTGAAGCCATTTGAAGACAAGGAGCGGGAGTATTACAAGCCGGATTGTGTGTTGGAAGTGAGCGCCAAAGTAGCCAAGGCAAAAAACATCGCCAGATTCCGCTTCTTCTTGAAGAAGTTTGCAAAGCCCGCGTCTCAATCGCCCAAAGCTTCGGAGCGCGAACTCTTCTTCTACGAGGTCCTCCTGCCGATGCTAAGTCAGGGTCTGGACGGCTACGAAACGGACTTCGTAGCGCAATACCTACATGGGAAGATTGGCCGAATGATGATCCTCGAAGACATGTCGTTGAAGTTCTTCACTTTGGCAAAAAAATCCAACCCGCATATGTTGGATCGTTTTCATCTGAGTCTGGCTCTAAAGGCCATCGCCAAGTTGCATGCCGGCTCTTTGCGCTTTGAGGGCACCCAACAAGGCTCTGCAACGCCCAAGATGTTTGATCCTAGTGCCTTGCTGTCGCAAGAGCTTTATTGGGTTAAACCTTCAACACCTCAGCCCCCAGGGCCCCTCCAATCCAGCCTCAAGGGCCTGGAAGCGTTACTCAAAGAGTTCAAATTGAAGGCCGATTTGGCCGGTCTGCTTCAGCTCACCTTTGATATCATGCGGCCTCAAACAACGTACCGCAATGTGCTGGGCCATGGCGACCTTCACACGAAGAATTTGCTGTTCAAGTACGATAAGACGAAGATACCAACAGATTGCGTGCTGTTGAACTTTGGGTTCTGCCGCTACTTTCTGCCTGCCTATGATGTGCTAACGTTGATCTTCCGCAGTACCACTCGCTTGTTTCGACAGCACTACTTTACCTATCTCATTGAGTACTACCATGACTGTCTTCACAACGAGCTGATCAAGCAAGTGAGTTTTCCTTGAGAATCTTGCTGGGACTGGGAAAAAAACCGACTTTAGCACTCTGCTAGTCAAGGCTTTCCCCCATCTTTGAGGTTTTTAAACTAACGAGCCTGTTCCTAACAGGAAGGGCTGCACATAGACCAATTCCTGCCACTCGAAGACTTCAAGCAGTCCATCAACTTCTTAATGCCGGCCATCAAGCTGCAAACTGTGCTGCACTTGGAGGACTTCGGGGCCAAGCCCGGCTTCTACAAGCTTCTGCAGAAGAACGCCGCTCTTTATGAAGAGTACTTGTACGAAGACAAATCGCCTTTTATGCTGGACTTGATCAAGAAAGACCCCATTTTCAAGGAATCGATGGGCGAGGCCTTGGAAGAACTGCTGGAGACGGTGAAATTTCCTCAAGTAAGCCGGGAGAATTGCTACGAAGTCCTCGAGACTTATTTGCAGACCACATTGTATGAGTTAAAAGGCTTTGCCTTGGCTGCGCTTGGTGATGCTGAAGAAACCTTGAGGCTAACCATGGAGGTGTCGGACGGTTCAAAGGAAGGTGCCATTGAGAAGGTGAACTATCTAGTGCAGTGCGGTGCGAACAGACTGTTTACGGTACTAAAGCATGTAGAAGAAGCTGAATAAAACGGTCCATACTTATTTATACCTATAAAGTTGCAACTTTGGTACTTAATCTGCCTGCCTGAACCACCCACTCAAGCCGATCCTGGTAAATCTAATTCAGACACCGCTTTAATTGTACGCAAGCAGATGCATTGTGTTTATTAATCAGTGGTATCGCGGTAGGTTCGAGCGTGGCGATCATTTACCCGCTGCAAATACATGATTATTTGAATAAGACCCTCATAATCTTGATTAATTCGGAGCCTAAGTGCCGCTGATTAAAGTGAAAGTTTTCCTTAGTAATGGTGAGGACATGGAGGAGAAAGCTCGTGACCAACCCGATGCGGACCGGCCGCATCCATTTGAACAGGCCGGGTTCTTTTCCAAGGTGTTCTATATGTAAGTTTCCCTATTGGAGTGTGCAAGAGACCTAATCACCAAACTGACTTCTTCACCAGATATATGTGGTCAATTTTTCGCAAAGGACTCAACCAAGACTTCCTCAGCGAAAGCGACATTTTGCCACCTCTCAGAGCGCACAGTGCCCAAACCGCCGGCGACCAATTGCAGAAGTCGTGGGACTTTGAGGTGCAAACTCATCCGCAGCCCTCCCTGTGGAGGGCCATTTGGAGAGTTTTCTGGAGCGACTTTGTTTACACCGCCCTGCTGTGGATTCTCCTGGAAACTTTCATCAAGTAATCACAAAAAACTGTCTGTCCAATCCAGTTTCGACTGGTAGGTTTGTAGAAGCTCGCAACCTATATGCATGGCCAAGTTCCTCGACTTCTACCGGCCAGAGTCCTTAATGGATCAGCAACAAGTCTACTACTACGCCGGGTTGATTGTGCTGATCCTCTTCCTCCAAGTGGTCGTAGGCCATTACTATCTGCTAACGATTCTTCAGCTGGGGCTCCGAATCCGTATAGCGGTTTCTTCGTTGGTTTACCGGAAAGCTCTCAGGCTGAACCGAGCCGCATTAGCCAAGACCACCATTGGCCAAATGGTAAACGCCCTGATTACTTGAAATCCTCCAATACTGTTTAGTTTTTAGGTCAATCTGCTCTCCAATGACGCCAGTAGGTTCGATGGAGCCACAGTACAGTTTCACTGCCTTTGGTACTGCCCCATCCAAGCAGTCATTGTGATGACGTTGTGTTACTTCCATCTGGGAGCCACTGCCATGGCTGGGGTCGTTCTTTTGGTGCTGTTCATTCCTTTTCAAAGTACCACGATAGTCTTCAGTGAGGATTAGTTGATGATTATAGTGATTTTCCAGTGTGGATGGCCAAGAAAGTGTCCTTATTCAGGCACCAAACAGCCTTGCGAACTGATGAAAGGATTCGCCTAATGAACGAAATAATCTCAGGGATTCAGGTGATTAAAATGTACACCTGGGAGAAACCCTTTGCCAAGCTGGTGGAGCTGAGCAGAAGGTAAAGGAAGATGAAGTGGCGTTTACAATGTTTACGCAAAGTGTTTCAGAAAAGAGCTTCGACAAATCCAGAACATTTCCTTCATCCGGGCCACCATTGGATCTCTAAATCAGTTTCTGAGTAGATGCGCCATTTACTTGTGTTTGGTGAGCCTTGCGTTGACTGGAAACGTGCCCACTGCCCAATACGTCTACACTCTAACAGCGTACTACACCTTGCTGCAGTATGCGATCACCATTCAGTTTCCACAAGGTCTGACCCAGTTTGCTGAAGTCAGCATTTCCATGCGCCGCTTCCACCAGTTCCTCATGTATGAGGAAGTGAGTCCTTGCAAGCAAAGCCCCGATCCAGATTTGTCTGGCACGGCAATTTCCATTGAAGGAGCTTCAGCCAAATGGCTAAAAACTCAACCCGAAAGTTGTCTGAAGAACATCAACTTCACTGCGAGCTCAGGTGAACTGGCTGCCATAGTAGGCAAGGTGGGCAGTGGGAAAAGCAGCCTTCTCCAACTGATTTTGAGGGAGCTGGACTTGGAGCAAGGCCAGTTAAGCACCAGTGGGAGAATTTCTTATGCAGCTCAGGAGCCTTGGCTGTTTATGGGGAGCCTTCGGCAAAACATACTCTTTGGGGAAGAGTTCGACGCGGATAAATACCAGAAAGTAGTGCGGGCTTGCGCTTTGGAACGGGACTTTAGTCTATTTCCCTTCGGGGACAAAACCCTGGTAGGAGAAAGAGGCGTGACTCTAAGTGGGGGCCAAAAGGCCCGAATCAGCCTAGCGCGGGCTGTCTACAAAGACGCGGACATTTACCTACTGGACGATCCTCTGTCTGCAGTAGACGCCAAGGTGGGAAGGCACATTTTCGACCAATGCATCAGCGGCTATCTGCAGGGCAAAACTGTGGTCTTAGTGACGCATCAGCTGCAATTCCTGCACAAAGTGCCCCACATCTATCTGATGGAGAATGGAAGCATTGAGGCCAAGGGGGCGTATGGGCAAGGACTCCAAGAACACCGTATTGGCGCTGATGTGGAACAGATCGGTCCCAAGGAGACAAAGGCTGGGGAGGAGCCCCCAAAGATAGAGGAGGAGAAAAGAACGCAAGGCAACATCTCATGGAAGGTCTACCGAAGTTATATTTTTGCTGGAGGACATTGGTGCAAGATAATGGCGCTCATTTTGGGATTCGTGCTTTCCCAGATGACCACCAGCTTCTCAGACTACTTCCAGTCGATTTGGTAAGAAGCAGATTAAATGCGAAATTACGAGTCATTCTGTATTCCAGTGTCGTCTTGCTTAGTTAAACTACTCTAGCCAGCATAATTCCTTCTGCTCCACCAGGGTCAATCTAGCACAGCACTCATCATCACAACCGCTTCTAACCGAACGCACCTGCCTCTACATCTACACCATTCTGATTGCGCTAACGGTCAGCATAACCCTAGGCAGAACCTTCGCCTTCTACCGCTTCACCATAAAGGCCTCGCTAAGGCTGCACAACAACATGTTCGGCAAAATCATCCAGGCCACCATGAAGTTCTTCCATTCTAACCCATGTGGGCGCATTCTGAACCGGTTTTCCAGCGATATGGGTGCCATAGATGAGCAGCTGCCGCTGATTTTTCTAGAAACCATACAGGTCCAACCGATCGCTTGCAAACAAAGCAGCTGTATCAACAGGAAATTTATTAATTTCCAGATTGCGTTTTTGGTGACTGGAAGTCTTGTGGTGATAGGAAGTTTGAATCCTTGGATGTTCCTGCCCACGGCAATAATGTTTGGGATATTCTATGTGCTGCGGATGGTGTATTTGAGGACCAGCCGGGATGTGAAGCGTTTGGAAGCCACCAGTTAGGGGATGACGGCATATTTTGGGCCTCACTCGCTAAGATTTCTGGACATTGCAGCTCGAAGCCCCATCTACTCGCACTTGAATGCCTCCTTGCAAGGCTTGACCACCATCAGGGCCTTTGGTGTTCAGGCGGCTTTCCAGAAGGAGTTCGATGGCTTCCAGGACATTAATGTGTCGGCCTGGTTTACCTTTGTAGGCTGCGCTCGCAGCTTTGGCTTGTGGCTGGACTTGCACTGTGTGGTGTTTGTTGCTTTGGTCATCATCAGCTTCCTCTTCCTGCAAACAGGTATGAGGAGAGTGGACTCCTCACAGCCTTTGAGCTAGCTGCGGAATATTGCAGAAAAACTTGCTGGCAACGTGGGGCTGGCCATCACTCAGGCCCTGACCCTTACTGGGATGTTCCAATGGGGAATGCGACAATGGAGCGAGCTGGAGAATCGCATGACCAGCGTGGAGAGAGTCCAGGAGTATGCAGATGTTCCACCAGAACCCGATGTGTCCACTGTAGAGCCCCCAAAGGCCTGGCCGGAGCATGGGGTGATTCGCTTTGAGGGCCTGTGTTTGAAGTATGACGCTGATCAAGTGCTGCAAAACTTGACTTTCCGCATTGGGAGCAAGGAGAAGGTTGGGGTGGTTGGCAGGACTGGGGCGGGCAAGTCTTCGATAATCGCCGCCCTTTTTAGGTAACCCTTCGGTAAAATCCAGCTACTTGGGTTGAAGTATTGGGGATTGTTGCAGGCTGGCATCAACAGAAGGCCACCTCTGGATAGATGGAATTGACACCAAAACCATCCCTTTGCACCGGTTAAGGTCAAGCATCTCGATAATCCCGCAGGAACCTGTGCTGTTTTCTGGAACCATCCGCAAGAATCTCGATCCCTTCGACAGCTACAGCGACGAGGCAATTCTGCTGCTGTTTTTCAAGCTTTCAGCTATACGTCGCAATATTTCCAGATCCTATGGACTGCTTTAGAGGAGGTGGAGCTCAAAGGGACGGTCTCGGAGTGGCCTTGCGGCCTGGAAACGTGCATGTCCGAAGGCGGAGCCAACCTCAGCGTCGGTCAGCGACAGCTGGTGTGCCTGGCCAGAGCGGTGTTGCGCAACAACAAGATTCTCGTCCTGGACGAAGCCACAGCTAATGTGGACTCGCATACTGACTCCCTAATCCAGGCCACGATTCGCAGAAAGTTTTCCGGCTGCACGGTGCTAACAGTGGCGCATCGTCTGCACAGTGTGGTGGACTCCGATAAGGTTCTGGTGATGGACGCTGGGCAAGGGGTGGAGTTCGCGCATCCACACGAGCTGCTGCAGAAAAAGGGGGTGTTTTACCAATTGGCCCAGCAGAGTGGCAATGTGGACGCTTTGATGGAAGCTGCTGCGCAGGTAAGGAGTTGCTGGTTGGCTTGCCTCTGATTCCAGCTAAAGTTTTCCTTTGGTGTTGCAGAGCTATGAAGGTCCTAAGGAGGATATTTCAAGCGATGGCAGTCTGATGAAGAATGCTTCGACTGTCGACTGAGTGCTGGCATGTTCTTAATATATTCTCCATTGGTACTCATTAAGTCGCGTTTGATTTTGAGGCCCTCATTGCCATACTAGGCACCTCCTGGTGCCTAGTACGCCTCTGCTTGTTCTGCTATCTGCTCGCTAAATATTTCATGTCGAAATTAGTGGATTCTTGTTAGTTGTTTAGCCTTGATCGAACGGACGCCGGCCGGCAGTTTCATTAATTATTATTAACATTCCGTCAAGTTCAAGTGAGTGCAAAGCACTGAGTTTTTTTCAACTTTCAAGGTAAATATACAGGCTGGACCAAAATGTGCGTCAATGCTGGCTCAAGTATTGAGCGAACAGTTGAGGCTCCAAATTGTGTGCGATTTATTTGCTCCTTGAAAAGAGGTTTCCACACCTGTAGATAGGCGAGCTGGCCATGAAAATGGTAGGCAATAACGAGGTGAAAGCAACGTTTGGGTTGACGGTATCTGCAACGCTCTTCCAATGAATTTCTTCATCAGGGTTCAAACCAGACGCTGTAATAATTAGATGAAAGTTCGAATAACTTTTGGTGTTAGAAAACTGTTCTATTGCCAAGGCGACAGCCGATAAGACGTGCTTTATCTAGTACTTAGGTACATAAAACCAAAATTTTCACATTAAAGTAAACAGTGCTAGAATGTGTGGAAAGCACGTGAACAAGCATCACTGCTTCTTTATTTCACTAGCACATCCTAGAGCCACTTCAAACGGCTTGAAAACCGTCCTTTATTAAACAATCCTTCTGACTCCAAAGGCTCTTTACACATCCATAATCAAGTGAAAATCCTGGGACAAAATGTTCTGACGTAAAATCGCTAATCGCTGAATATATTTGCGCTTCACCAAAGCAAATTGCTCGAATTGTACTATGTGTTTGCTTAGCTCTTAGGTTCGGCTACTCGAGAGATGGAACTTTTCAATATTGGTTTATCCGAGTATGAGATTCAAGGAGCATTCAGCTCCTATACCTAAGTATTCTTCACCTATTAAGTCCGTCAAAGCATTTTCAACTGTAAAGCGAGTGGCTACTCAATGCCAGACCCATCGGAAAATCACTAGAAATATTCGCAATTTTCCACTTTCCATTGACCGAAGAAACGTGTTGTCCTTATCAGCTGCCCACATACTTTCAGCATGTTATCGCATACCGTTTGAGTGGCTGTTCTATCACTACAGCACTTAGTGTGGATTAGTTCTTGGAAAATAAAAAAAGAGGCGCAATGGTTTCGGTTCCAGTTGGTGCCAGACAATTAGTGCGAGCGGTAGCATGAGTTCAGTTGGAAATCGGGAACTTCAGTTGCGTTACCTCTACATTGATAACAATAGTTGAGAGCCGGCCTAAGGAACGAACCGATTTCTGAAGACATGGAGAACCTGAAAGATGCGGAAGCGCGAAAGAACCGAACCACCACGAATCCTTATGCAAAAGCTGGGATTTTCAGCAAGATGACCTTTGCGTAAGTACCACGGCTCTTAGGAACAGTAACAACAGTAATTATTGTCCAATTTAATTTCCCAGTTTAATATCACAGACTTTTTACTTATTATTTTGTATCTTCGAATTGAAGCTATTGAAATAATTCAAAACGATTCGTTCACACCAACCGCTACAAGTTTGAAAAGAAGTGGTTTCGATAAAAACTCAAGAGGGTCGTTACGTGCATTCATATGTTGCAAATTATCTTTAATCTGGCAGTAATTTGTTAATTACTACTTCATTTAATGATTTCCGACGCTAATTTTACTCAGCACTCTAAGCAACGTCATCATTTATCTCCTCCTCTCAGCCATTCCACTTAACTATTCATTAATTCCTTCATTTTCAATGCTTTAAAAAAATCCTACCTCCGCCACTGAATTCGGACACGCGTTCCAATCATTACTATAGCTGACTAGTCTAGTTATAAACGCGGAAAATTACACTGCAACGAAAGCACCGGCTGACTTTTGAGAAGCTTCCAAATTTTACCCAACACGTTTAGTGCAGGAGACTAGATTTGCACCAGAAAAAATTCAAAACTTCGCTACTGAAACAACGAATTTGTAAAACCTTCTACAATATATAACTAAGCACTGCAGCTACACATCTGGAAAGTTTCCCTAAAATGCAAGCACTAGCTAATATTCGACAAGTTTTAGAAACTTTACCCAGCCGATTTAGTGTAGGAGACTCGCACTTGCATCCGAAAAAAAATCAAACCTCCGCCACTGAAGCAACCAATTTATAAAAACTCCTACAGTATATAACTAAGCACTGTAGCTACACATGTTAAAAGTTTCCCTGAAATCCAAGCACTGGCTAATATTCTACAAGTTTTCGAAACTTTACCCAGAAGATTGAGTGAAGGAGACTCGCGTTTGCATCTGAAAAAAATTCAAACCTCCGCTTCTGAAACAACGAATTTGTAAAAACTTCTACAGTAAATAGCTAAGCACTGTAGCTACATATGTTGAAAGTTTTCCCAAAATCCAAGCACTGGCTAATATTCTACAAGTTTTCTAAACTTTACCCAGCAGATTGAGAGTAAGAGACTCGCATTTGAATCCGAAAAAAAAAATCGTACCTCCGCCACTGAAGCAACCAATTTGTAAAAACTCCTACAGTATATAACTAAGCAAAACTAAGCAATGTAGCTACACATCTTAAAAGTTTCCCTAAATTCCAAGCACTGGCTAATATTCTACAAGTTTTCGAAACTTTACCCAGAAGATTGAGTGAAGGAGACTCGCGTTTGCATCTGAAAAAAATTCAAACCTCCGCTACTGAAACAACGAATYTGTAAAAACTTCTACAGTAAATAGCTAAGCACTGTAGCTACATATATTGAAAGTTTCCCCAAAATCCAAGCGCTGGCTAATATTCTACAAGTTTTCTAAACTTTACCCAGCAGATTGAGTGTAAGAGACTCGCAATTGCATCCGAAAAAATCCAAATCTCCGCTACTGAAACAACGAATTTGTAAAAACTCCTACAGTATATAGCTAACCATTGCAGCTACACATCCTGAAAGTTTCCCTAAAATCCAAGCACTGGCTAACATTCTACAAGTTTTCGAATCTTTACCCAGCAGATTTAGTGTAAGAGACTCGCATTTGCATCCGAAAAAAATTCAAACCTCCGCTACTGAAACAACGAATTTGTAAAAACTCCTACCGTATATAGGTAACCATTGCAGCTACACATCCTGAAAGTTTCCCTAAAATGCAAGCACTGGCTAATATTCTACAAGTTTTCGAAACTTTACCCAGCAGATTTAGTGTAAGAGACTCGCAATTGCATCCGAAAAAAATCCAAACCTCCGCTACTGAAGCAACGAATTTGTAAAAACTCCTACAGTATATGGCTAACCATTGCAGCTACACATCTTGAAAGTTTCCCTAAAATCCAAGCACTGGCTAACATTCTACAAGTTTTCGAAACTTTACCCAGCAGATTGAGTGTAGGAGACTCGCATTTGCATCCGAAAAACAATCAAACCTCCGCCACTGAAGCAGCCAATTTGTAAAAACTCCAACAGTATATAGCTAAGACAAGGTAGCTACACATACTGAAATTTTGGGATAAATCCATAAAGCCGCTGCTTTTTCAGAAGCTTTCAAAGTTTGCCCAGCAAAATCAAAAGACCTTCGGCCTCTACCAATTAAGGAAAATTTTCGTAGGCATTAGTGATGGGTTAAACCTCCATCAAATCTGTGATACGCGAAAGCGAGCGCTAATCACCAAGCTTTAATCAGCTGATTGTTAAAAAAGAACCAGCCATTGTTCTACTAGCACAATTGCTTTAACCATTGCGATAACCAACACATGTCTTTGGTCAACACTCGAGCATTTCGTCGTATTTGCTTGGTGCTATTAATAGCTGACTGTGGTTATCTCCATTCCAGATACCTGCTCCCATTGTTCTACAAGGGATACAGACGTGGCCTGACCGAAGACGATATCTATCCCCATTTGTCCAGCCACGACTCGAAGATACTGGGCGAAAGACTGGAAAAGCAATGGAACAAGGAGCTGAAGAACAGCAAAGACCCATCCTTATGGCGGGCGTTTGCCAAAGTGTTCGGCAGGGAGATGATGACCTACGGCTTAGGAATTTTGATGTTCGAAATGCTCAGGTTTGAAGCGCTCTTCCCCAGTCATCCACCAGAACTGCACTGAACGTGTTTCAGACTGACGCTGCCACTGTCCTTGGCCAAACTTCTCGAATACTTCAACCCCAACTCCACCACGACCTTCAACGAGGCTTGCATTTATGCAGGCATCATCGGGGGCACCACCGTAGTCCAGATCACCATCATCCATCATTCAATGTTTCACGTTTTCCATCTGGGCATGCGACTTCGGGTAGCAGCAGTAGCCTTAGTCTACAGAAAGGCCATCAGATTGAGCAAGTCGGCTCTGGCCGAGACCACTATTGGCCAGATGGTCAATTTAATATCCAATGATGTGTCTCGGTTTGAAATGTGCACTGTTAATGTCCACAATATCTGGATCGGGCCCATTCAGCTGGTGGTGCTTCTGTTTCTGCTGCTGTCCTACGCTGGATGGACTGGCTTGATTGGAGTGGGGGTGCTGCTGTGTATCATTCCGTTTCAAAGTAAGTTCCATATTGGAGGTTTGCCCAGTATATTCTACAATGTTCTGGATAGTCTGGATGGGGAAGAAGACCTCGTTGTACCGGCTGCGCACCGCCATCAAAACTGATGAGAGAATCCGGCTAATGAACGAGATCATCAGTGGAATGCAGGTGATCAAAATGTACACCTGGGAGAAGCCTTTTACCAAAATCGTGGAAATCGTGCGAAGGTACCACTCAACGCTCCATAGCCTAGCCTGATAATGCAACCTTGATAACTTTTCAGACTGGAAATGAACGAAATTCGCAAAAACTCCTTCCTCAAAGCCATCCATCTCTCCTTCAACGTCTTCCTCACTCGGACATTGATCTACAGCTGCGTGGTTGTCCATGTTCTACTAGGCAACAACGTGAATCCCCAATACATCTTTGGCCTGTCCTTGTTCTACGAACTGCTCAGGCAATGTCTAAGCCAGGCCTTTGCTCAGGGCGTAGCTCAGGTGGCGGAAGCCATCATTTCCACCAGAAGAATCAAGGAGTTTCTGCTCTACGATGAGCTGGAGCCTGAGTTCACCCTCATATCTTCAAGCGGCGACAAAAATCAGAAAAGCGGCCTTAGTGGCTCGATTTTGGTGCAGGGCTCGGTGTCGGACAGCTCACAACCCATTGGCGTGTCTTTGGAGAATGTCAGCACCAAATGGATCAAATCCCACGAAGAACTTGCGCTAAAGGGCATCGACTTTGAAGTGAATCCTGGAGAATTGGCCACCATTATCGGTAAGCTGTCCGGGATCAAATTGAGTTGATGGTAAATTAGTTGATTTTCAGGCAAAGTTGGCAGTGGCAAAACCACCCTGCTTCACGTCATCCTCAAAGAACTTGAGGTGACAGCAGGCAAGAGAAGAATAAACGGAGTGATTTCGTTTGCCTCTCAGGAGCCTTGGCTGTTCGTCGGCACTGTAAGGCAAAACATCCTCTTCGGCCAGGACTTTGACGTGGTAAAATACCACGAAGTGGTAAGAGTTTGTGCTTTACAGCGCGACCTCAAGCTCTTCCCTCATGGCGACCGCACCCTCATTGGCGAACGGGGAGTGTCATTGAGTGGCGGGCAACGAGCCAGAATCAACCTTGCCAGAGCCGTATATAAAAGCGCGGACATTTACCTACTGGACGACCCATTGTCAGCTGTAGACGCCCATGTGGGCAAGCAAATCTTCAAAGAATGCATCGACGGCTACTTAAAGGACAAATGCGTGGTGCTGGTCACGCACCAGCTCCAATACTTAAAAGACTGCAAGAAGATCTACTTGCTAAACGACGGCTCTGTGCAGCACTCGGGCACCTACGAAGATATCAAGCAAGGCGGCAAGGACTTTAAAGTCCTGCTGGAGGAGCTGAAGAAAATGGAGGAAGAGGCGAAGAAAGAGGAGGAAGTGAGGAATCGCAAGCGCACCATGTCAGCCAAGTCAGGTAGTGGCAGCCAAAGCATCAAGCTGTGTGAGTACTTGATGTGACCAAGTTTTTCAGTTGCTGAAGACAGTACTGCTCTGGAGGAACCAACTTTTGGAAAAGAGGACAAAATCGACGGCAAAGTAACATGGGGCATGTACAAATCCTATCTGCTAGCCGGCGGCAGCGCATGCAAGCTGTTCTTTATGGGTTGCGTCTTCATTTTCTCCCAAGCCCTTGCCAGCATGGTCGATTACTTCCTCAGCGTTTGGTACAACTGTCCTATCAGCTGCTAAGAGCGTTTAGCTTTAAACCCGTAAACTTCCAGGGTCAATATGGAAGAAATGAAGCAAGCGCGCAACATCACAGGCGAAGTCAATGACACCTTGATCGACAGTCTGGATGATTCCCAGTACACAGTCTTCCAGAAGTTCTGGTTCGGTTTTCTAACTGACGATGTTTGCCTGCTGATCTACACTGGACTTATGGCCGTGGTGATTCCGCTGATCGTTGGCAGAGCCATTTATTTCTTCAACTGGTTTGTCAGCGCTTCCATCAACCTGCACAACAACATGTTTTCGAAAATCGTCCATGCCCCGATGCGCTTCTTCAACCTGAACCCATCCGGGCGCATTCTGAATCGCTTCTCCAAAGACATAAACATGGTGGATGAGTATTTGCCGGTGACCCTTTCCGATACTGTTCAGGTAAACGCTTTCCAGTGGGGAGTTTTGGAGTTTATTGGCCCGAAATCTGTTGTAGATCGGCTTGATGATTGGCGCCAATATAATCGTGGTGTCCACAGTGATTCCTTTTATTCTGCTGCCTACTGGGGTGATTTTGGTCATTTTCTACCTCATACGAACAGTTTTCATCGCAACCAGTCGCGACATTAAGCGATTTGAGGCATTGAGTAAGGGTTTAGCTGATAAACCCGAAAGCAACAGGTAAAATGTTTGTGTTTCAGCTCGAAGCCCCATCTACTCGCACCTGACAGCCTCCTTGCAAGGTCTGACCACCATCAGAGCCTTTGGGGCTCAAAATATGGTCAAACAGGAGTTCGATAACTATCAAGACGCCTACAGTTCTTCCTACTTTATGTTCTTGGCTGCCAACCGATCCTTTGGCTATTGGCTGGACTTGCACACCTCGATCTTTGTCACTTTGGTGACTTTCAGCTTTGTGCTACTGAAGACTGGTGAGTTAATTTGCCAAAAAAGCAATCAAATCTGATCGATGGCGGTTTCAGATTCATATGGAGGTAGCGTGGGTTTGGCCGTCACGCAGGCGATCAACTTGGCTGGATGGTTCTCCTTCGGGATTCGACAATGGAGTGAAATGGAGAACACGATGATTTCGGTGGAGAGAATCAAGGAGTATGCGGATGTGGTGCCTGAAGCTGATGCCCAGGCTCGGGAGCCTCCAGCCAGCTGGCCGCAGAGCGGAGAGGTTAAGTTTGTAAACGTGGGGCTTCGCTATGGGGACGGTGAGCCCTACGTGCTCAAGCAGCTGAACTTCTCCATTAAAACCAACGAGAAAATTGGCATAGTGGGGAGGACGGGGGCTGGAAAGTCCTCCATTATTTCAGCCCTGTTCCGACTGGCAGATATCGATGGGCAAATCCTGATTGACAACATCGATAGCAAAACCATACCGCTGAACAAACTGAGGTCCAGCTTATCGATAATTCCGCAGGAGCCAGTGCTCTTTTCTGGAACGCTTCGCAAAAATCTGGATCCTTTTGACGAATACAACGATCAAGTAGGTTTTCCAAACCAACTCCCTCTGGTCTGTGGCCGTAACTAATCAAATTGCAGACCATTTGGAACGCTCTGGAAGAAGTCGAGCTCAAATCAGCAGTGTCCGACCTGCCGCACGGCCTGGAAAGCCACATGTCGGAAGGTGGCTCCAATTTCAGCGTAGGCCAAAGACAGTTGGTGTGCCTGGCCAGAGCGATAGTTCGCAGAAACAAAATCCTCGTTCTGGATGAAGCCACAGCCAGCGTGGATCCGCACACTGATGGCCTGATCCAGACCACGATTCGAAAGAAATTTTCAGGCTGCACTGTGCTGACGATAGCGCACAGATTGCACACGATCATGGATTCGGACAAGGTGCTGGTGATGGATGCGGGCCGCGCGATGGAATTCGATCATCCCCACAAGTTGTTGGAGGACGCAAGGGGCGTGTTCTATTCGCTGGTGCAACAGACTGGAAAGGCCATGGCTTCAAATCTGGCGGATATTGCGGCCAAAGTATGTAACAATACTGGGTTATTAAATGGATTGTGTTTTTTTTTGGGTTGTAGAACTACCAAGATTCTAGAGCAGCTGAGGATTGAGGCTGCTGTGATCACTCGAATACGCGCTCCAGTGGAGGTGCCGTCCAGAACAAACCAGGAGACTTATATTAATTATGATGTTTAATGTAATGTTAATTATAGTAATTATGATATTGATTGATAAATGCGTCTAGCAAAGTGACTGATTGTTTTTCTTGACCACTTGGATTGGCAGAGACTTTTTTGCAAATAAAATGAAACTTTGTTGTTTTTACAGTTGGTTTCGCGTTAATCGGTAGTAAAATCGCCTTTAATGTCACTGACGCTGACCCGGATTTAACTGAGAAATATTCCACTTTTGATGTCGCGTGAATAAAAATCAACTTTCAAAATACGTTAATAGAATACTCACTTTTGAAAAAGTTCATCGTCCCTGAATCCGGTTCTGCAGTAGTCTGGTACTTATAGCAAGGCCAGAAGCAATTTCAAGGCAAAATCTGAAAATAGATGATGTTTTATTGATTTACTGCCTGGCTTGCGCTTTATTGTGCTGATTTTCAGCTTTAAACGACCCGGAAGTAGAGTAGAGGAAAGTGAGAGTTTGAGTGGAAATTTGAGGTTTAACATCTGTTACCCTAAATATAACAAAAAGTAAGTGTCATCACTAGAATCTCACATGAGCACCGTACTTAAGACGTTTGAATTTACATGCTTTTTGACTGGAATTTTTTTAGCTTCGCTTTCTAGGATATTTTGGGCATTTCCCGCATCAACCTCCAGAAATTCATTCATACAAAGCACTATGAAAACAATTCAATCATCTCAAATTGTTGCCAAAAAATCTTCAAAAACTTTAACCCTCTTTTGTTGCAAGGTCACTTTCCCTAACAACTCCCCCCGATATTTGACACCAATTTTGAATCACCCTGTACATATGCAGGCATTTTCCCTGCACTTTGCACATACCCACTCATTTATGCACATATTTTGTTAGATAATATTCGTGAATGTTGGCAAACAATCAAACATAAAAGCATTTAGAAGAAGATTAAATGTTGTCCTTGATGTGAAAGCATTTTGTAATGTTGCGCCACATTAACCCAGTTGATTAAGAGCCTCAAGGCTCTTACAGGACAATAGGTTTTCACATTCAGCAGGATTTGCTAATCAACTGAGTGTAACCGGTTGAGAGTGGCAAAACACTCTCAACGTGCTTTTGTTGGTTGCTAATTCAAATCTACGCGGACCTGATAACAATACTTTCATTTGCCCAGATATCTTATTTCAACATGTTTATCGGGCAAATAGCGACAGCCTATTAAAGTACCGTTGACATTGACTGGGGTCAAAAAAGCTCACTGCTTCCTCAGACGTCTATAATCGTTGACGATGGAGAGCCAAAAGAGCACTGATCTGCTAGGGAAAAGCAAACCCCACCCTTATCGAAAGGCCAACTTTTTCTCAAGGATGTTTTTCACGTAAGTGCTCCTTTAACTTAACCCAGCAATCGTTAATCAACAGTTCGATTCAGGTGGCTGTTTCCACTGTTCTACCAAGGCTATCACAAGGATCTGTCCGAGGAGGACCTTTATCCCAGCCTCAGGCAACATGATGCGACCTTCCTGGGCAATCGCCTCTCTAGCGAATGGGAAAAACAGCTTCAAACCAAAGAACCCTCACTTTGGAGGGCGCTGTTTGCGGTGTTTGGATGCGAGATGGCTTGGTTGGCGTTGTTGCATCTGTTCATTGAGCTGGTTTGCAGGTAAGTCTACAATTGGGGGTTCCAATAGTAGAAGGCCATTGACCTTAATGGATGCCCCGGGAGTTGAAAAGTTGGATGAAAAAATTGGCGTTGATCCGGAGAGGATGCTTAAGAAGTCACTTGCTTGAAGGGTGTTAACTCCCCTCTTTGATCAAATTTTGCTGGATTTAGCACCTGAACTAAAGGGCTTGCACCGAACAGGATTATGATATGTTTTTGATAAAAAACTGCAAATTTGCATATGATTTTAACCTCTGCTCGGAAAGTTTAGGAACACGCCAATGAACCCCAGCAGCTTTTTGGCATTTTACTACTGCATTTCTTGGGCGCAGCACAATATGCAAGTCCTCCAAAAAGCCTGGACTGTTTCCCTACAATGTTTCA
Organism: Dendroctonus ponderosae; assembly: GCF_020466585.1. Taxonomy (NCBI): domain Eukaryota; kingdom Metazoa; phylum Arthropoda; class Insecta; order Coleoptera; family Curculionidae; genus Dendroctonus; species Dendroctonus ponderosae. The sequence goes on from NW_026017213.1 coordinate 4,372,215, forward strand.
AGTCCCGGGTCCCATTAAAGTGAACCACCCCATTTGGAACGTTTTTCCTTTTGTAGGTAGTACGCTTTTTACGTTAGCCTCGATACGAAATCACCCGACATAAGAAACTCTGTCTGAGTTAATGCTACTCATTTAGAGCAGCACTTGCTGCTTCTCGCCTCAGACGGTTTGTATTGTAAGGTAACTCGCCAGATGGCACCAAAGGTAAACCACTAGGTTATCTTTGATACCATCAGCCTTTAGAACTATTGGCAGGCGTTTGCTGATGTGAAATGCATAATTGGTGGCTTTTAGGCTGTCGCAACCGCTAATCCTCGCCCAGCTGTTGCAGTACTACGAACCACACAGTACAATGACCAGAAGGGAGGCCTTTATATACTCCGGCCTGATGGTCGCATCGCCAGCTCTTGTTATGATATGCCAGCACAATTTCATGTACTACCAGTTTGTGATGGGGGTGAAGATAAAGATCGCCGCCACTGCTCTGGTCTACAGGAAGGCGCTGAAGCTGAGCCGATCTTCCCTAGCTGATACCAACGTGGGTCAGATGGTGAATCTGATCTCCAATGACGTTTCGAGATTCGAGTCCGCAGTCAGGCACATCCACAGTCTATGGCTGGGGCCCATTGAAATCATCATCATCATTGTGCTGCTCTACTTCTACGTTGGCCTATCTGGAATGACTGGGATCATTGTGCTGGTGCTTCTCATTCCCCTTCAAGGTATGTGCAGAATCGCATAGAAAACTCCTCGAGTTATTCATTGGTGTTTAGGTTTTTTCGGCAAAAGGATATCCAGCCTTCGGCTGAACACTGCACTAAGAACGGATGAGCGGATCAGGCTGATGAACGAGGTGATCCAGGGAATGCAAGTGATCAAAATGTACACTTGGGAGAAGCCTTTTGCCAAACTGGTGGAAATCAGTCGATGGTAACTTTGTTGCACTAAACACTTCAAATATATAATATAAAAACGCAATTTGCTTCAGGAAAGAGATGCAGCAGATCCGCAAAAACGCCACCATCAAAGCCATCGTCTACTCCTTTCAGCTCTTCACCATCAAGGTGGCCATCTACTTATGCATCGTCGTTTTCGTGCTAACAGGGAACGTGCTAAACGCCCAGTTCGTCTACGTGGTTACCTCCTTCTACACCATCTTGCGGCCGGTTGTAATCAAGCGATTTCCTGATGGAGTCACTCATGTAGCCGAAGCCCAAATCTCCGTGAGAAGAATCAAGGAATTTCTCCTACGTCAAGAGCTCGACTGGGATTCCAGCCTGATGGAAGTTGAGAAGAAGCCTGGGGATGTGGAGCAGTCAAAACCAATCACCTTGAAGGGAGTGTATGTAAAGTGGAACCAGAAGGTGGACGACTACTCGCTTCAAGACGTGAACATGGAGGTTTCGCTTGGAGAACTAGCTGTAGTCATTGGACCAGTTGGAGCTGGAAAAACCACGCTACTTCACACCATCCTACGGGAACTGCCTCCGCTTAGGGGAGCGGTGGAAATCAACGGCTCAATTTCCTACGCCTCTCAAGAGCCTTGGTTGTTCATGAGCAGCATCAGACAGAATATTGTCTTTGGGCAGCCGTTTGACGCTAGACGATATGAGGAAGTGTTGAAAGTATGCGCATTGGAGCGAGACCTAACACAGCTTCCTTATGGAGACAAAACCCTGGTTGGCGACCGTGGCATTACTTTGAGTGGAGGTCAGAAGGCCCGAGTCAACTTGGCTAGAGCGATTTACAAAGAAGCCGATATTTACCTACTGGACGATCCCCTGTCCGCTGTAGACACTCATGTGGGCAAGCACATCTTCAAAGAATGCATTCAGCAGCATTTGAAAGACAAATGCGTTGTTCTAGTCACGCACCAACTGCAGTATCTGAGAAACGCCCAGAACATATACTTGATGGATAGTGGGACCGTCCACACCTCGGGCTCATATGAAGAACTGCAAAAGTCCACGCATGATTATGCGAAATTGCTAGTAGAGCTCAGCAACAAGCCGGAGGACGACAGTGATAACTCCGAAGGCACAACGGATGATTTGAAAAAGCGACTGGCAAAGCAGGAGACCAACAGTGGACCTAAGGTGAATAAAGAGGGCCGAGCCGTAGGGAATGTTGCAGTTGGAGTCTACAGGGCCTACTTCCAGAATGGTGGCCATTGGTGCTTTGCTATGGGAATTTTCGTCCTCTTCATTGCGGCCCAAAGCATTGGCAGTCTTTTGGACTACTTTGTTTCCTGGTGGTAAGTCCTCGACGGAAAGCTAAGACTTTTCTTTCTACTAGTTACTTCCAGGGTGAATGCTGAAGCAATTAAAAAAATCCAAAAAGAGCTAGATAGTTCGAACAACACGATGTCCACCTCATTTGTCCAAGACATGTGGCTCAAGTACATGACCACTGACCTGGCGCTGATAGTCCAGGGTGTGTTGGTGCTCGCGCTCACAGTGTTTGCGATTGTTCGCTCCGTTTGCTTTGTGCGGTTTGCCTTGAAAGCCTCCACCAACCTGCACAGCCGGATGTTTGGCAAAATCGTCTACGCGAGTCTGAGATTCTTCAATCGCAACCCAGTAGGGCGGATTTTGAACCGATTTTCTAGTGACATGAACCAGGTGGATGAAACGCTGCCTTCTACTATGCTCGACTGCTTCCAGGTGAGTTTTTCTGTTCTCTATCGTTAACTGGTTTTCAATCGAGTGTTTCCAGAATGCTCTGGCCGTGATTTCCACTACAGTGGTGGTGGCAACAGTGAATCCATGGATGATCGTCCCCAGCACCATAATAATGGTGATCTTCTATGGCATGAGGGTGGTCTACATTTGCACCAGTAGGGACGTGAAGCGACTGGAAAGCACCAGTAAGTAGCAAGATTCAGTTAGGGATGGAGGTTCAATTAAGGCCTGAATTGATGCCTTTATAGCAAGAAGTCCTGTTTACTCCCATTTGGCCGCCTCCCTGCAAGGCCTGACTACCATCCGGGCCTTTGGGGCGCAAGAGGTGCTGCGCAAAGAGTTCGAGCAGCACCAGAACAGGAACAGCTCTAAGTCGATTTTGTTCATTGGAGTGGGGCGCAGCTTTGGCCTCTGGCTGGACATGGGCTGCATTCTTTACATCTTCTTCGTCACCATGAGCTTCCTGTTTGTCCAAACTGGTACTAGCAGCCACTTTGTTCACTTAGGCTTTATTCATGCTTTGGGCCTCTATTGCAGATACCCTAGGAGGATTTGTGGGGCTTTCCATCACACAATCGATGACTCTCACTGGAATGTTCCAGATGTGCATCCGACAGTGGAGCGAGCTGGAGAACTTGATGACTTGCGTGGAGCGCATCAAGGAATACGTGGACATTGTTCCTGAAAGTGACTCCGGCCACAAAGATCCTCCCAGGGATTGGCCATCATCGGGAAAAATCACCTTCAAGGACCTGAGCATGCGATATGCGGCAGAGGAGCCTACGATTCTCAAAGGCCTCACTTTCACCATCCAAGATAGGGAGAAAGTTGGGATCGTCGGCCGCACGGGGGCTGGAAAGTCTTCCATTCTGATGGCCTTGTTGAGGCTGGCTGAGAACGACGGGTTGATTGCCATTGATGACATTGATACTCAGAGTGTTAACCTGGAAAGGCTGCGCTCGAGCATATCCATTATCCCTCAGGAGCCGGTGCTGTTTTGCGGGACGTTGCGCAAGAATCTTGATCCTTTTGATGAGTATTCGGATGAAGTAAGCAGGAGGGTGATGATATCTTTCAGAGCTTAGCAGCAGTTGCTTTGCAGGTGCTCTGGAAGTCTTTGGAGGAAATCGAGCTGAAGGACGCGGTAGCTGACCTGCCCCAAGGCTTGGAAAGTCACATATCTGAAGGCGGCACCAACTTCAGCGTCGGTCAGCGACAGCTACTGTGCCTGGCCAGAGCCATAGTTCGCAACAACAAAATTCTGGTGCTGGACGAAGCGACAGCTAATGTGGATCCCCAAACCGACGCCCTGATCCAGCTGACCATTCGCAAAAAGTTTTCCAACTGCACTGTGCTGACGATAGCGCACAGACTGCACACGGTGATGGATTCGGATAAAGTCCTCGTGATGGACGCAGGAAACGTTGTGGAATTTGGAACGCCCTTTGAGCTGCTCCAGAATGTGGATGGTGTCTTTACGGGGATGGTGGAGCAAACTGGACGCGCCATGGCTGGAAATTTGCATTTCATCGCCCAAAAGGTGAGTTCAGTTAGATGCGGACTGAAAAGCGGATGCGCTGTGTAGCGTCGCCTTCGCTATTCTGTTCTGAAGGGGACACCATTTCGCTTTTTGGGCCCGCCAAAACTTCGACAGTATAGAAACTTGTTGAAAGTTGTTTGGTCTATTGGTAATCTGCTCCTTATCATGTGGAGGAATTGCAGAAGATTAATTTTTTTTCGTTGTTTCAGACCTATGAAAACCAAGAAGTCGCCTCCATTAATGGATTTTAAGAGATTTCTATTGTTTTGTTCAGTTGTTAGACTTCACCATATTCCCCAATAAAGCGCCATGCTGCGATTCCCTTGCTTTCTTAATGAGATGATTAAAGTCAGTTTTTGCTTTTTCTTCATGCCTTTCAGCGTTAGTAGGTGGGTATATATTAGTATCGCATGTGCCTCAGGGGAGGATCCAGCTTTAGTCAGGGTGGCGGGGTTACGTAGAAAAAATACAGTCTTCTGTTGTTTATGAAATTAGAAAAATGATCGTCGTTTTGTGCAAGGGTGGCGCAAGATTATTGCAAAGTTTCATGTTTTCCGTCTCGTTTTGCATGTTTCTCGGAAGCGAAATGAGCAAGAACGCTCGTTTTTACATCATTCCAGAGATAACTAAATGGCCTTTATTCGAAGTTTCTCAA
>NW_026017213.1:4377594-4381133 GCF_020466585.1 Dendroctonus ponderosae
GGCAGTTTTCTCAAAAAATGCTTGAATTCAAGAAGTTTTAGATTTGCGTGGTTTTTTTTTAGTTGTAAAATCCACTTGAACATGACGCTGTTTTTTTAGAAGTTTCTCAAGAACCATTTGAGCCACATAATTCGTTTTGGCATCGTTGAATAGAGAATTGAAAAGTCGATTCAGTCGTAACAACGTGGGTGAGGAAATTCGGGTAGTTTTGACCCAGATAGCGAAATTTGAATATCAGCCACTTAGGTGCAAGATTATGCCAACATTTCATGTTTTCCATCCGGTTTTTGCTCATTTCTCGGCGGCAAAATGAGCAAGAACGCTCATTTGTACATCATTCTAGACAGAAATAAATGGCCTTTTCAGAAAGTAAACCATGGATGGGGAGATGTTGCCAGTTTTCTCAAAAAATGCTTAAATTCAAGAAGTTTTAGATTTGCGCGGTTTTCCTTGAGTTGCAAAATCCACTTGAATATGACGCTGCTTTTTTTGAAGTTTCTCAAGAGCCGTTCGAGCCAGAGAATTCGTTTAGGCAACGTTGGATAGAGAATTAAATGGGGGGGGGGGATCATGAGCCCCCCATGACCCCCCAATGCCAGTTAAAGGTGTTCAGCATTGTTTCGCGTAATTTAGTTTAGCTTTTATTAGGTGCATTTATTTCAAAACAAGCAATCTTTGCTTCGCACATCTGAAGTATTTTCAATTCCTTGTTCCTCAACTGCTCCGACTACATTTTTCTCCACTATTTTATTGCTTTTCTCTGTTGATTTCAATTTTTTTTTCAAGCCATATAAGACTTTTTGTGGATGCAGTGGTGAAACTGTTCTTTCTGTCGTTTGTTCATTTGCAGTTTTTTTCGTTCAAATCATTTAGGTTTGTTTTGCAAATAGCAAAAATAGCTCTTACTCATGCGTTTTCGCCCGTTGTTCTAAACCTTCTTCTAGGTTTATTTCTGATCACTTCTTRAAGTTGCCTTTTTTATTTTTTTACCTAATTTATTTTTGCTYYCCAAATKATTTCCCCTRGTGCGCCTAAAGTGGTRAGTTCGTCGTTYTTGTTCACCTTTTGCTGGACAACGAGTTTTACTTCGGTKTCTGTTCCGGGTTTTGTTGGCTCWTGTCTTTTTATACAGTGCCGTTTCATGATTAKTGACTGGCGTTGCTTCATTCTWTYKACAYATTTTTTTGWTMTTCAATTGAGTACATTTTCTTACGTGTTTTATAATTGTGCAGATGCAGATTTKAAACTCAATATAAAATTGMGGTGTTAMTTTTTTTAARTRYCTATTATTTCATCCTAATTGTTTATTGGGCTCAAAGACCTTTACTTGTAGGAAGCATTGGATGGGTGCCTAAAGAAGAAGATATTCTGTACGCAAGCTACCGAGTAAACAAGAAATCCTGGTATAGGAGTCACTTGCAAWTTGACCCCGCATAGAACGCAACGTTTCCAGCTAGTAAATCAGTGATTTCTAAACACACCCGACGCAGGGAAAACGATTTTTTGTCGCGACAAAGTCACCGATCTTCTACCCATAAAATCTCTCCCTCGCTGTCATTGAAAAATTAATAAATGATCCAACATCCTCCAAAGAGCCATCACGGGCCGGAATTATTGATACGTCATGATCGTCTTTTTAGGTCCGAGTTTGAGGGGAATAAGCCGGGAACCGGAAGTTGGCACGCTTATGGGCCATTGTAGCCGCGCTTAATGGCCGATATTAACTCCTATTCGAGGGCTTTTTTTAGATCTCTCTATTTTCTATTACGGTGATTTATCGCAATATTCACTCACGAATCGTCATAGTTTTGGATGCATAATGCAGCAGTCTGAGCCGCTACCGGTTGCAGCTAATCATTAACACGTCCTGCTTATTAAATTGCCAATAATTAGTCGATCAATTATTGATGGCGATCAATAAATCTTGATTGTTGATTTTATTGATGACTATGCATGTGGAACATGGAATGCCGCAGCATTTTAAAGCGTAAATCGCTGATTTATTGCGGAGCAAATATGCAACTGATCACGATGCGTTGCCACACCAATAAAATAGTGTTCAATCGGGTCTAATAAATACGGGAGCCATATTTTCGGTTCTGCAGTCGCCAGTGTTGGTTGGCCGCTTCACGTTTCGTGAAAATCACGTCTTCCACCAATCGTGACCGGCCCAAGTATGGATTTCCCTTGGGTTTACACGACAACGTTCATATTTTGCACACCGTTGGGCTATTGTTGCTGCAAATAGTTTCTAGGTTTCACCAAAAAAAACCCATTCAAGTACTTGGGACTACCTCAAAACACTCCCGAACCCGAAAGGTTAAAAATGCTGCCGTTTCCGTTGCGGCTCGACACCTAATTTCAATTTAAATGTTTGGTGTATTCAAATAGTCGTCGGTTATTAATGGACAAGTTCCGCGGTATTCCCATAAGCCGCCTCGGCCCATTCGAAAATCGTCGCCCCATTAGCATGACGGGGTGTCAGAACGATAACAATCGATTTTTTAATTCCCGCTTTATAAAATCAGCAGACAGACCAACAATGAGGTCCAGAAATAATAACTTGCCGATCCCGATAAATTATTTATGGTTTATGGTAAGTGCGCGCTGTCTGTCACCCAGTTTTCGAGACATCGAGAGGTTTATTTCTGTCCGAATTTCGAGTTTTCGCTATTAGTTTCGAACGAAGAATAATCGACCGTGATCGCCTATCGTCGCATTAGGACGGTCACTTCACCGATTTCAATTTCAAATTTTCCAAAATTTATGGACACTTCTGCAGGAAACTTTCGGCTCATTTCAAATGCCGACTGTTGGCTGTCGGCAGGCAAATTGTCCAGCCGATATCAGCTGAAACTCAATTAATCACTTCGGGCGACGCATGGAAAAATCCATCAATGGTTTCAAAAGGCACGTCGAACACTCAGACTGGAACTGAAGATTAGCCAAATTAATAATCTAAAGATAATGGACAGATTCAGAATATTTATGCAATATTTTTTGCCTTAGAGACCCACTTTTTAACGCTTTATTTCCACCGTGTTCAAAGCTACCTATACATACAAACCAACTAAATAAAATTTGCTTTTCTACTCGCTACGCCAATTAGTTTGATTTGAGCTGAAAACAGCCGGTAACTCAAATCAGTTTTTGCATTTTCCAAAGCAAATAAAGCGGTTCTTATGCTAGTAATTGCCACCTTTACAGCGACAAATGCTAATCAGTGTAATTTAAATGCCAGAATATACTGTTAAGTCCGCATTCACCGCACAAATTCGCTAAGTACTCACTTATCAATTTAATTATACCGGGCGATTCAAAACGGGCCCAAACAGAATGTAGAAAAATTTGCGACTTCATAAAACTTATCGCTAAAAACTCAAATATTGGGAACAAACGAGATTATAAAGCTGACAACAATGCACTTGATTAATTACGTAAATACCTGTGAGTTATATCTGTTGAGTAAAAATCTCAATAATACATACAGGGTGGCTCGAAATTGGCGTAATTCATCTGGCGGTATAACTAAAGAACTT
>NW_026017213.1:4382132-4386354 GCF_020466585.1 Dendroctonus ponderosae
TCCTCAGAAACTCCAGTCTCCGCTTCACAAAAGAATCGACTTTTATTAAAGAAAAAACCGTGCATTACGCATGTTTCTGACGAAGAAATCTGGACCCATTTAGAGTCTCTACTGGCAAGCTAGTCTTTATGCATGTTAGACATTGCCAAAGATTTTAAGTCCTGAAGAGCCCAATTTAAAAACTAACCTCAAACACCTCCCTTACTCGTCACGTAAACCCACCCAGTATATTTTACCCATTTATGCCATCAAGTTGTCACCTTTGCCTCCCTGCCAACTGCAAACGGTGGTTCAGTACAGTTTTCGCTCTAATTTTTCATTTGCATTTGCAGACGTTTGTAGCGCATTAAATCCGAAAAATTGTGCACAATTCGCCTGTTTTATCTGTTGTCACTTTCCCCTTGATCTCACCGAAAATCGTCGTCGCAATAAAAATTAATCGTCACGTTTCTGCGACTCTGTTGACGACAATTATGCAAATCCGGAGAGTTTTTACGACTCAGGCGACCGTTCCGGATTAGTCCTGCTCGCTTCTTTTTTCCGGATCCGGTCAATCGGAAACAATCGAAAGTCGCCGGTCACGTGGCCCCATCATTAAGCGGGAGGCGTGAGGGAGGGTGGCCGTTTTGTTATCGGGTTTGTTGTTGTTTTTTTCCTTCTCCTCCTCCTCTCCCAAACGCTCCATGCCGGAGGAAACATTAATTTATCGTTACTTTCAAAGGGGGCGCGTTTTACATAATAAATTGCCCCGTTTACTATTCAGTTTTCAGCGTCAACACAGACCGTCCAACTAAACGACTCTTATCGGCGAACAACGTTCGAATTATTTAAAGGCCTGTTTTACAAAATGTTTCCGTCCAAAAGTGCATTTTGCCGAAACTTCCTTATCATTGCCCGAGCATTTGTTAAGTCTAGATGCGTTCGAGATACGGATTTCTCGGTTTTTGGGTTCTGTGGCTTAACGGGGGAGTTTTTGAAGGGGCAACCCCTACAGAACACGACAGACACCAGATTTCCTTAAATAAGGAAAAAATTTCAAAAACCATCAATTTTTTAGCAGTTACTCATCTAATGTGGGCGTCATTTAAAACCAAAAAAAGATGTAATTTTCAAACCTACATGCAGAAAAGTACAGGCAGCAGATTCAACTAAGCTTTTCCAAAAATTTGGGCATCTTTTCCAGTGCTGACTGAGATTATCTAGCCATTGAACGTCAAGGTGTTGACCGAACTCAAACACAAAAATCGGAAAACTCCTCGTCTGATCGGATCAAAGAAAGCCCTGTCATCATCGAACCGCCCTTTTCACCTACCTTTGTTTTTCGACAGGGTTTGCAATTTGTCATCAGCCCAAATGGTCGGCGTGTGAACAAGATGCCCGAAAGATAAGTCGCCTGAGGGTTTTGTTTCAGGCGCACGTGTAACAAGTGTGTGTCAACGGGAAATTTACCGAAAAAACAAACAAAGAAGCCATGTTTTCGCTTGTAGATGCTGTTCTCAGATAGGAGAGGGTGCGTTTGGGGGTAAAAACTCACTTCTGCCTGAAACAAAACCGACTTCGGCCAAAAGCGCCTCAAATGAGCCTCAAGACCAACTGAATGGCTGATAGTCCGATGCAGATTGACTGGAAATGTCTGTGGTTAGTTTCCTTAATCAAGTTTAGAGTTAGAAAAGAATCAAAAGGCGTTAAGTCGGGGCTATCAAGCGGCCATGAGATAAAACCAGGTCGTCCTACCAGATGTAAAAATTTTCGATTAAACAAGTGCTACTAGTGAATAAGATATGGAATTCTTCATTTTTATTAGAATAGATGATCTAAAGGCGCACGGTGTCAACTTATGAGGAAACGCCCTGTACTTTTGCATTTAATGCAGTTTAAATACGAGAATCTCGTTGCTCATTTCGTAAGATTTCCTTTGATATTTTCTTAAGGTTGAAGGGCAAACTGGAGGACTTTTCCCTGTCCAGACGATCAATTATCGATTACGCCACCCTGATAACCTGCCTTTGCACCCCACTGGTTTCGACACGTCCCAAGATGCGTAATTGCGCAAATGAACCGTGTAACTTCCGAACGGTGACAGTTTTTCACATTTGCAACGCGAAAAGATCGATCACCGATGTCCAAGGACTCTACTTTGCCCAAATAATCCAACATCCAGTGGCGTAGAGGATTTTTTTTAGACCCAAACCAACCGTTAGGAGAAGGCCACATTATCGGAAACATTTATTGCACTCTAGTTCTCTAGGAAATGTTGTGGCGTTTAAAACGCGAAAATCTTCCAAACGGCGCCACTGGTCTCCTGCGAATCCTCCCCCACATATCGCAAAGTCAATGGAGTGGAAGAGCCATCGTCCACGAAAAAAGTGTGAATCAGGCTTGCGGCTCATCTGCAAGTCAGATGGGCTCCTTCAGGACGGTGGAGGACCATTGAGGGAGACGGCGGCGCCCTTTGGAGGGCGTCGGGACGCTCCATGTGTGCCTGGACGCGTTAAGTAATCTTGCGTGGGTAATGTTATGTGAAAAGTACACAAAAAACACACTGAGCTCTTGAAAAAATTCGCTTCTACTTCAGCAGATGAATGAATGGAACGAATCCATTCCCTTTCATATACAGCGTGAGGAAAGGAGAGATGCATTGAAGTGAAGCTTGAAGCCTGTGAAGGACTTCAACTTTCGGATAAGGGATTCTTCAAAATTCTTCAGGTTTCCCATTCTTAATAAATACTGTGCAATCCAAAGATGAGGAACGGGAAGCCGTACAGGAAACCATCGCTCAAAGTCCACAACTACCGAACAACCGATGAGAAAAATGCGGTTGCCGGTCACAAGAAGGCTTAGACAGTAAAAATGACAAAACATTAAAAAACAGTCGAGCACTATTTGAGTGAAACGAATCAAGAATGCGGTTGCTCATATGTGAAACGCCATATAAAGCGGTGTCCGGCAGCAATTGGAGCGGCTTTTCATTTGTCATTCGTGCTGTTCGGGCTGAGGTCCTGTTGCGACAGCCATTTGTAACCAACAGCCAGAAATTCGGGGAGCTTTTGCACATCTCGCTCTCATCTACACACGATGGGAGAGTGTTTAATCACTAAGCCGGATCGGGTCCTCCACAGGTGGACCAGGACGAAGCACAAAAGTAATTCAATTAGTGATGGGGACATTAGTTTGGATTAAGTGGCCGGCCTCTTAATGGCCGCCCCATTTGTCTGGGCGGTGTTTAATACAGCGCCGACATTACATTACACATTTTCCCCGATTTATTGCCCAATAAATCGGGCCAATTTTTGAACGTTTCCAGACATCAGCACCCTCAGTCTACACGTCGTTACCAACCCAAAACAACAGAACTAAAGGATTAAAATGCAAGTTGGATTTACTGAAATTGCTCCAATTTATTGCGAGAAGAATATCCAAGTTAACCCTCGTAAGGTTGGCCAATAAATCGGAGAAAAGTGCATAGTGTGATACGGGCATTAGACTAATTCTCTCGGCTTAGGGCCGGATTGAATACGCAGAAACAATTAGGCTAGAAATATCGATCAAGCCAAACGATTGGTTTTTTGACAGGCCAGTAATGCTCTCTCTGTACACTGACGATTTACAGCTTTATTAATATCTGCCATCAGTGTAGATACGGATCGGTTTTTGGCCCGTCTAATAGGAAATCCATTACACCTGAGCAGGGCGCCGCCCCCCGGGGGTTTCCCGGCAATTAAGGCGCCTGGCAGGGAGTCGCGATCGGGGCCCCGATGCTGATCAACTTTGGGCAATAGGCCGGATATCTTGTTCTCGCACTAGTTTGTTACACAACCGGGCTGGCATTCCGTGATGACATGTTTAGTGTGTCCTAAACGTCGGTAATTGCGGTGAAAAAATGCAAATCGACGCCGATAAACGGCTCTACCGGACGGGATATCAAACAGAGGCAAAAAGAAACACCAAAAGATAACAATCGACACTTGTAGCTGTCGTTCCACTGTCCAGGTCCTATTTGAAATGCGAAAGGAAACTCGTCAATTTTGATCGTTATGATGGGAACTGGCTGGTTCCCATCGAGCAGGGCTTCGCTGTAAATCGATCAGCAGAGATTTGTCGATATGGTCAAGTTTTACTTAGAAGAGCACTGTGAGCATTCAGTTGATTATTCTATTTTTAAAGTTGCAAAAACACACACTGTGTTCCTTGGGGAATGTTCCGTAGCTGAACCAGAATATTC
>NW_026017213.1:4387353-4427126 GCF_020466585.1 Dendroctonus ponderosae
TATTTTAATTGATAAATAGAGACTATAAATGACTGAAACCCAGGAATGAATTTTGATTTGGAAGTCTTTTTAAAGTTAACCTTTGTTTTTTGCAAGACTGCAATTTACATGGACCATGTTTATATGATTGGGACTCTTGAAGGCCTCAAAGCCTTGGCGTTCTATTAAATCGAAACCATCCACAATCTTAAGCCAAAGCCAGTGATTAATACATCCTGATCTAATACTATACCGTCAAGGCGTGTGATTAATCTCGCATTAAGCGCTCTCTAGGCCTTCATGTTCAGGTAAAATATTGACATAGCCAAAAACACACTAAATAATTCAACGGCCTCTTTCGGCCTCTTAAATCATTTTCGAGTTGTTTTCCATTGTGGTCTTCACCAAACTGGACATAATAAATGCGATATTAATTCGGAAACGTTTCACGGCACTTCAGAGGTGCATTTGGTACGTTTGGCTGGCAGCGTTTAAGCCAGTTGTTGATGAAATGGTCCAACAAATGCAGAAAAAAATCGGAGACTCTATGAAGACAATTAGTGCATTCTATTCAACCTCCCCGGAAAGTGGGAGGTGCGCAAAGGCATAAATAAGTTCGCAGAACAATCAAACGACTTTGTATAAATCATGTGCACCCTTTGCAAAGGTTGACAGGGCATTTATGGCCACCCAAACCGGTTTTTTAACCCCCATATTCACTTTCCCGTTTATTTCTTTGGGCTTTTTTCGCTCCTCGACCACGTCAGCTCGGGCAACACATAATCCTCCTTCGATTAAAAGCGAAAAACTCCACGCCAATTCGATAAACCCGCCTGATTGTTTCCTATTAATTCCTGGTAAGCAGTGTGACCTCCTGTCGCGCCCGATTTGAGCCAACTAGACGTAGATTAATCGAGGCGCATTCCGAAGTGTTTTAAAGACACACACGCATCCACGTTTCCCGTTGGGTTTCACAAAAGATTTCGTTAATTTTTCTGAGCCCCAACTTTCCGGGGTTGAAAACGGTATGCGGATAGAGCTGTGGCATCCGAAACCGAAATTGAACTATTAAAAACCAATTTCAGCCGTGCCAGACAGTCGTTGGAGGAAAACAATTATCGCATGAGGATTTTTCTGTATGCGAGATTGATGGTACTGTGGGTTTATTGACAGCCCGAACTCGCATATACCATTACACCCGAGTTGATTTATGTTAAATGAATTTGCTCTGTGTTATTACCGTCCATTTATGTCTCTCAGTTTGTTTAAAATCTTCATTTTTCAATAGCAAAAAAGTTTTTTTTTCTAGTTTCTGGCTCATGTGCGAGCAGAATCTTTCCACCAGGACACCAGGAAAAGATACGAATTGAGAAATTAATCACTTGAAACTTATTAAAAAAAAATAGATTTCCAAACTGATTCAAACATCGGATTTCAAATATTGAGTGCTTCTTGAGTGGAACCTAAGAAAGTTCCCGAACATCATCAAAATCTAAACAGTGTGTTCTACATCTCAGTTCTTCTAAAACCTCGATCAAGAGGGAGACATTAAGAATAATTCTAATTACTCTGAAGATGAAGGAGAATCTACTGAAAATTTGAGGCGAGGGCAACCGCTGAAGTGTAACTTCAAAGGACGGTACAGATTTCTCAGTGAACTTAACTTCATAGAAGAGAAGCAACCTTTTCAGAGTTACTGAGATTAAAAACACTTAATGAGCCGTATTGAACAAACTCTCTAAGAACGCTCAAGATGCTTAAATTTTGAACTGGAAGATCTAGATCTAGAATGCAAATTGGGCTTGATTGAGTGGTTCTGGTGAGCTTGAATGAAGGTGCACAGAAGATTTTTGATATATCTGCATTTTGCATAGTAAAAAACATAATCGAGTGTAGAACTTCAAGTTTCGGTTCGCTTGGAGCTTGAAACGTCCAGAAACGCACTTTTCACCTGTTCGACAGGCGAAATATGGAAAAGATCGGCGCATTTTTTTTTTAGAAATACCGATGAACATTCCATAAACCCCACATGCAACTTTTGGCGTTTAGCTGGTTCGGTTGATTCCCACATAAAAAGGCAAAGGTGTCCCTTTCACGTCACATAATGAAAAGACAGTTTTCGTCTGCAACCACCTGACTAAATCGGGGGTGGAGTGGCTGTCAAGATCGGCCATAAATTCCGAAAAACTTTCAGTTTTTTGTTTGATTTATCGCGGTCTTTGCGCGGTCACTTTTCCACGGCCGCTTCTTACCTGCTGCTCCTTTCTGGAACATTAATCAGACGCACGTCCCTGATTTGAGATAGGTTCGTTTCAGTCAAAAGATGAACCGTTTTAGCATTTATTATAAATTACGGTTGTTGTTTTTTTTTCGCTTATACCGGGGTGGAAAAGTCGAAGTTTGCCGTTGCGTTTGAGCCCTGATGTCATCAGGGGATGGACCGAATAGTTGCCAGACGTTGTAAATATTCAAACAGCATTTAAAGCAAATTGTGTGAATTTGGAAGTTGTGCTGTCCAATGCACGTAATTTAATTACTTAGTGGCTAAAAAGGCCACAACTGTCCGCAAACAGCTAATCAAATTAAGGGCAAAGTTTCGCGTTCTCGAGAGAACTGCCGGTTTAATGGAGTGTGCACTTTCCAAGCGCTTTTCTCTCCACTCTCGATGACAGTGCATAAAAATGGAAAAGTGGACGCCAGCAGGCGAAGTGTTTCCATCACATTTATTTTACGACTCTCCCGATTTACCGCCACTGGAGGCCCGGGATTTTTCGATGTCGTTTCGCGAAATATTAAACAAATAATAACGAGTGAATCGTGAATCCGCTTCGAGTCGTCAAGTCTTTTCGTTTGCCGATTTCTTCGCGCGATAGCCATCAGCAGTCGGGCCTTTCACAGCGCCAAAACTGGAAGAAAAGGCTTTTTTTGACGTTTCGCGTTAAAAGTCGCAGATAAAATCGACCAAAAATGACACGGCAAAAGCGCAATGGGCATTCATCGTTTGAACCACTCAACATTCAAACCAGAAACAGCAAATTTACCGGCGATTTTGCCTTAAAACATTCCTGAACCCACTGAAGCTATAATGTGAGCTTTCGAAATTCCGAAGCGGTTTCGAGATTTTCTTCTTCAAATCTCTTGAGTTTCACTGTTACTTGCAAAAACAGTTCTCATTCACTGATTTCTCGTTTTTGTTTAACCGAGAAAATCAGTCGCAATCGAAGCTTTCCCTACACTAATCTACTTCTCCTATTGAGCGATTAACTAACCCCTATTTCGCCTCCAAAATCAGTTTGAGGGGGCAAAAATTTACGAATATGTTATACAGGACGTTCCATCAAAATAACCACGAACTCTTAGGGGTGGTGAAGAGACCTTGACTATTTATGCAAGAACAAGACCATGCAAGTGTTGGTCTTAGCCTTGCTTTGCTCATCACTACCAACAAAGAAAGGGCGTACAGAAGGCCTCAAAATAAAGCCAGAACTTTGGATAATTTTGTTCCGAACTGGACTCCTTATCAAGTCCTTCCTTCAAGGTGATAAGTTTAAAAATAAGGTGTATTTTTGATTATTGAGTACCGAGTCACTGTAAATGCCCCTAACTCCATAAGAAAGCCAAATCAGAGATTTGTTTTGAGGCTTTCGGTACGCCCTATCAATGTTGATCAACAATTTCTGGACACCCTGTATAACCGTACGGTTTATTATCATCGAAAACAAATTGCTTGGAAAGAAGCAACCCTAAAATAACTGAAGCTGACGGAACCGAACCCAGGCAAAGGAAACCCAAACCAAATAAACCCAAAGTAAACCCAAGCGAATCCAAACGAACCTGATTTAACCTAAACTAACCTTTTAAAAATCTTAAGTATTTGACAAAAGAAGGAAAGATAAAGGTGTCATTAGCTGATAAATTGTGAAGAATATTTCAAATTTTGTACTAGAAAAGTCTCATCTAGACAGTTTGAGTATATTTTTAAACCTCAAAGCGCATCAGAGTGGCATAACCTCATTTCACAACATCAGTTTTCATTCTTGACAAAAAGTAATGTTTCAATCTGATCAGTTTGGTGTGAAAAGCGACATTTTTTGGTGAAAATGTGCAAAATTAATAGAGCCATAACGATGCCGCTCTTGGAGCTCCTTCAAAAGCACGGGACGAAGAAAAATCTGCAAAAAACCCCATTCAAAAGGTTCTCCATGCCGAGCTAGCGCTTGTATTTATCACACTCAATACGATTTTAATCGTCGCTTATGACTATTACTTTCGCAAATGGACAATTGTTAACATCTAGATTCCACTCCAATTCCCATAACATCAAGCACCGATTGAACCCATTGAAGACAACATCCACTTGGTAAACAACTACCATTAGCAATAGAGAACCGTCTTATACAGGGTGGTATAATTAATGCCTGCTTGTCTCGACACATCGTGCATGGTTCTGTAAAATTCTGGCCGGTTTATGGTCCATTTCTTCTCATGGGGACCCATCACGCAGCCCATATGCAAGAATCGGGCGGCCGGATGGGTCACATATCGTGACGGGAACATATTAGACTGGACTATGCGATGGTCGCTAATTTAGGGATGCGCCACGCTAATTTAGATACCGCCGAGACGACAACGTCTATTATCCGATGAACATTGGTTCCAAACAGATTACAAGTTTGAGAGCAGGAACGGAGCTGGAAATTTTCCCTGGGTTTTTGGGTTATTATCGTCTTCCTCAGTTGGTAACTTCTTTGCTGCCGCGCAGCTTTTCAACCCGAGAGGCTGCGTGGCTCTACATCGTCTGCTTCCAACTAAGAGCTGCAGAAGATGGACAAGCACAGGAATGCATTCCAACTGAACCCAGTCCTGGACACTAAGTATATAGGTCAGTTTCGGGAATGCCAGCAGACGTTTTATTAGGCACTGGCATGCAAATGGTCAAAAAACGATCGTTCCGAAGTAATGACGATGGTCGAGCCGGTACGGTAGTCACGGCATGGGCAAATTAATTAAACCAATATTGATAGTGTACCGAATTTTTCAAGGGCAAGTAGACAAAGGGCAGCATTTACGAAAAGTGTTCGAGCTCTAACGCTTCGCGTGTGCTGATAGAACCTGCGTGAGAATTGCAACACTTCGATCAAGTGGTCGGTAGAGTATTAATATAATTATTTCCCTGTTTCCAAACCCGCTAACTTAGTTTAATGTGGGAGTTTTACACTGGCAACTTTCTGAAGTTGGCATTCGATTTCTGCTAGTCAATGGTGTTTTTGGATGAGGAAACTTGCTCTTCCAATCTGCGTTATTTGCTAAATTATCAGCTATCGGTAGGGGATGTTTGTTGGTGGTTCTCAACTAACCAAATGAGCGCGAAGCATGCTGCGAAGAGTGCACAATACATACAATAAATAGAAACATATAAACTGCGGGCGAAAAAATTGACACATGATGCAGACGATACAACGCTGATGGCAGCATCAAAGGAAATTGATCTACTAAACCGAGCTGCGACAGAGAGAAGTGGATGCGGCCTTAAGATACCTAAATGAAGATAAAATCTTGTTTATGATTGACGATCGTTCTAAGGATCTGCAGCTGAAGGATGCTTTAGAAGATCGGGGCTCATTTGTTGAGGGAAATATTCACGCTTTAGAGAATTGGGTATACCTTGTTGGTATGCTGATGTTTCCTGGGCACATTTCGCGAAGTTGCGATAATTATCTGCAGGGCTTTGATAGTCTCCAGAAACTTCCAGAAAGTTCATACAGCGCCCACAACAAAAGAAGAGAACTAGAGAAAAACAATTTTGGGCAGAGCTAAAAATTACAGCAAGGACATCAACCTCACTTAACCGACAAAAGGGAAAAACCAATTGAATTTCCAGGAACCACTAGTTGATGCGGAAAAAGCATTTGCAATTAGGACTGCACAAAGAACAGATAAGAAGCAAAATAAAATAAAGAACATCAGCCAGTTCAGCAGTTGGTCAGTTTACCTAGAACGTTCCGCAGGCCGCTTGTGTGCAACTAATGACACAAATTTGGCATCATCAGGAAACAAACCGGCCCTAATCATCCTGCATAATATTTGGGTCAATTATTCTGCTAGGAGCCGCCGATACCCGTAGCAAAGAAAACGTTATTTTTGCAAAGCGTTGAAACAAGGCGATTTCCGTTGGTTCCAGGTGGAGCAATAAACGACGCCCGGCGTCGCAGGCTTGCGGATGCTGCTGCCCACGTGACAGCGTCCCGTGCTCCCATTGGCTGTGGCCGTTCCTGCGACCGTCCTTCCTGCTGCGGCCATTAAACGTTATTGCGACCAGCAGGACCAATCGGACCGAACTACCGTATCGATAAAACCGGCATTGGACGCTCAGTTGAAATGTTTATTGAATTCCAATGAGCCCAGGCACTGATAAGTCTTTGCTGGGGAATTCAACACCGATGATTGAGACTTTTCGAAAGTTTCACTCGAAAATTGCGCCACCGAACTTGCGCTGCTCGCATCCATTATGCATTCATAAATTCTGTTAATCATCGTTGTTAGCCTGTTAAGTGCCATTTATCTCGGATGTGTAATGTGCAAGTATAATGGACGAGTGGGCCGAATGCACACAACTATGCAAGGACTCTTTTGGGAGTGAAGCGGATTTAGCCATGGCCTGGGCGTTGTCAAGGAGAGAAAGCTTTAGCTGCTAAATGCCAGGGAAAATCTCCTTTAAATTGCAAAATGTATCGCCAATTCGGAGAAAATCACATCAGTGAGGCAGTTTCTCAACCCTCAAAGAGGCTTTCATTTGTTCAATTTAAGTCCTCCATCTACACTGACAGGACGCGTTCGAAAACTAGACTAGTTCCACTAGACTGCAACGTTTCGCTTTGACAATACAAATGGCCTTCATTTTCACTAGATTGGCAACTGAATTAGAAACTATTTGAAGCTGCAACAGCAGATTAACGGGAATATTCTCAGTTGAAGCTGAAGCTGACAACAAAATGGTCATTGCCTTTAGTGAGCCACACATTAAACCTTATTTGCAGATCAGAGAATCAACTCCTATTTCGATGCCAAATTCACGTCGTAGTTTTTTTGCCAAAATCTCAACTTTTTTTGACAATTTTTAGAACTTTTATAAAACTGATTCAATAAAAATAAATCGGGGACAAACGCTCAAGCTGGCCACCACGCATTATGAAGGAAACATTTTAAAACCAATTTGGAACATGAGTAAATTTCAATTTGGAGCTTCAAATAATGCGGTCACTGCCAAATAACTTCTTTACGTTTAAGAATCCGTCTTACGATGGGAAAATCAGGCAACAAACAAGTAACTAAATTTCACGCGGCCCCATCATCAGAAGAATCTTCCAAATTTTGGTTCATATTCAATTTAGAAGAATCTTCAAAAATTCGGTTCAATTTTTTGGATTCTTTTTGCAACTGTAACTTTCGTATTTATTTCCTCATAAACCAGCAAAGCTGCATTGCATTTGCAAAAAAACCCTGTTTCAAAAAGTGAAACAATTTCTAAATACCTACTGTCGTTTTCAGGTTTGTTGCATTTTTTTCAAAAATGTGCCTGGATTTTCCAACTGTTTCAAAGCTTCCAACGTAAAGCTCAAGAGTTGTGTTCCAGTCCATTTTATACAGAAACCCATTTGCTTTGCACGGTGAACGTCTCCATTTGATGCCGTCATCAGGCAAGTTATTATTAACATTTTTCAAACTTGCGTTCGATTTTCCCGCTTGTTTCTGTACGCTAAAGTTTGATCGAAGCAGTGGCTCATCTTAGACAGCAATTTCGTGAAAACTGTCTCTTCAGTAGGTTTCAAGAGTTTCGAATTTCTGCCATCATCAGACAATTTAATAATTATTTTTAATTTTTCGTTATGTTTCTGCTTCTGCAGACGAAACTGACTTAATTTTTATGAGAAATCATTGAAGACAACGACTTACTTTTCAAAGCATTTTGCAGAGAAAAGTTTGTTTTATAAGTTGGCATCGTTTCGAATTTTAGCCATTATCAGATAATGCTCCAGACTTTCCATAATCTGTATTTGCATTCTGAATGCGAGTTCGCAATTTCGATTTTTGCAATAATTTTCTGAAAAACTGGCTGTTTTTGTCTGCGGTTCGAATGGGACGTTGTGTTTTAAAATCCGAAAAATTTAGATTATCTGACATCTTCAGGCGATCTTCCAACATTTTTTTTAAATTCTAATATTTTTCGTCTGCCGATTAATTTTCTTTAAAACTAGAAAAGTTGCAACGTCACTGTTATTTGCGCCTTTTCGGGTCAAGTCAGTTGCAAAAGTTTCGAATAATTACGTCATCCTCAGGTAATTTTTTAAATTTGCGTTCCATTCTCTCGTTTGTTTCTGTGGGTAAAAGTTTGACTATTCTTCTCGGCAAAGTGTCTTCTATAAATATGAAACGTTTCAAATGTACGTTATCCTCAGGATTGTTTTGGGATTTTATAAATTTGCGTTCGATTCTCTCTTTTGCTTGTGTAGTTCAAATTTTCAAATTTCAAGAACCAAAGACTTATTCTGATCAGCATGTTTAGACAAATCTATCTTCTATAGCTTTCAAAAGTTCAATCATCAGACAATTTTATGAACTTTTTTCCAATTTGCGCTCAATTTTCTCGTGTGTTTTTGTTCTTTTTTCTTTTCTTTCAGCAAATTTTTCTTGGCAACCAGTCATGACCAAAGACTCACTTTGTGTTTCAAATTTGCCTTCGATTTCTTGGTTTGCTTCTGTAGACCAGACAGATATTTTTTGCCAGGAACCAAGAATCCGGAAGAATTCGCTTTCCGATCAGTACTCGTTACCTACTTCTTCTACTCCTCCAGCTAACAGCACATCTTCATTAACTCCATTATCTTCAAGTCAGTGGGAGGATATTTCCTCGCTCCTCTCCTCAACTACTGAAGGCTCTTGTTCCTCCTGGGTGCTGTTAAAATGGACCCAACAGAAGCCGAATAAATAGAAGCTGATGCAGTGCCTGTTAAGGTGTCGCAACCAAGGCAGCCTTCGTAGGAAAACAACGAATAAACGTAGTTCAATTTCTTAAAAATGAAGTCCTAGTAGAACAGTTCTCCTAGTGGTCATGGACCATAACTAAGCAGAAACCGTTGGAGAATCGCTAGGAAATGTCTACATATCGTAAGACCGTGTACAGTAGCGATTGGCCATCAATATACAAGAAGAAATAACAATGCTGCAATCGTGGATTTGGAAGTCCACCGGGCCGACCAGAGCAAGACAGAATGGTCGACAATCGCCGGACATTTCACTATGCAGATGGTCCGCTGGGTTTGCGCGATGGCATTAATAAATCCCAGCTTGGAACAGTAGCATCCCGAATAACAATTGTTCGAGTTAAATGTCGGTTCAGTATGGATGTTTTGCTTTGTTTTTGATGCTGCATGGTGGTCAGGGGGCAAACGCGATTTAGAGAGAGAATCTTTCACTGTATGGGTTTTATGGCGAAGCAGTGCCTAACAGATTAGGAGAGAAAGAGCAAGGTGTCCTTCATTTTTGCCATATTGAGGACATTTAGATAGAACTGGGCACCAATTTTGAAGTACCCTGTATATTTTGCAATGACGGAGTTAAATTTCGTAGCACGAGACATCGGTTAAGGAGACCCATTTAGTTCTCCAATTTCGGTAATGGGTTTTTGCAAATGGGGCGCTATTACGGCCAAACGGGACCGGCTACTGTTTAAAAGCTTGATGATGCAAAATTTGCCGTAATTTCCGAGAGTTTGAGCCAAAAACACGTGGCTTGTCCTGATCGGTACCACTGAAGACCCGGTTCTATTAATTCGACGCGGAAGTACCACGCTGAACCTGGTGGTTCCATTAGGAGACTTAAAATAGTGGTGATCTAGCGCAGTGAGGATCGATTCCATATTGGGCAAAAATGCGAAATCAGGGAGTCGACCAGCTGCCTGCTGCCGCCCGATAAAAAGCAGTCGCTATTCCGATAAAGTATTTTTTTAAACATGTGTCTGAGTTGGAATTCGGGACCGGAATCTCAAGCCCATTGTGCCATTACAGACAGATAAATTATCGATCGACGGCCGCGTATGACAGGGGGCCTAAACCGCATCAGCGACGAGCTGCAGAAGAAGAAGCCGAAAAAAATGTATACCAAATGCAATAGATGACGGATTTAGGAGAGCGCTTGCTGATGAGGATGGGGATGTGGACGAAGCTAAGATTTCAAGGGTTTCTTACTCGACTTCACCAGAAAATCCTTATGGGCAGAGCTGGGGCGAAAAAATAAATGACTGCGGAGCCGATTGAAAAGACGAAGCCATACCAAATGCAATGGATGAAGGATTTAGACGACCGGCACCTGATGAAGATGGGGGGATGAAGTCGAAGGTTTCAAAGGCCCAATAACACGAGAAAATTCTTCTGGGCAGAGCTGCATAAATGATTGAGGAGCAGGAATGTGCGCCGATTGAAAAGTGGCCATAAAAAGGCCTGGTGGTACTCGAAGAGATTGAAAAGGGTTGTTAGCCAGTAAAAATTGCCGTTTAATTACCGCTCGCATATCGGATGCGAGCAAATCAGCAATCGAGCAAACTAGATTACTAGTTGCTGCCATTAATGGTAGTGGTACCAAAAGGTGGAACGCCAGAAATGCGGTACCTTACGTGCCGACATCGCTCCGGACCATAATAATTGAATTTCTTACGAACAAATAAGTGATTAAATCAGATGCGGTATCGATGGAATATTGATCGATCCGATTTGCCAAATAAAAGACTAACTCGGGTTGGGAGAAAGAGCGCTCGGAGGCTACCCACCTTTAAACGGGTTTAGTTTTGGTCGTTTTTTCGGCCTTTCCGATAAAACAATGCGTGTCTCCTTCTTGAGGCCGAGCGAAAAAGTTGCTGATTAAAATTTTTCTTGTTGGTACGTGTGAGGTGGAAAATGTCCCCAACATTATTAATATTAATTGGAATTTGCGCGCTTCTCGACCCTCTCGGTTGGTTGCGCTTTAATTTAATTTAAAAGCAGCAGAAGGAATAGCGCAAAAATAAGCGAAACCACGGACCTTCCAGCACCTTCTGAACAGCACGACACTTGATGCTCAAATTTCGTACGAAGCGATAAAAAATGATTTTGACACAGGGCTATTTGGCCTGCAGAGCGGTCACTCAATTTCGGACAGGAATGCAAATCGCAGCCAGCCTGCGGCCAAATTCCTCTACACTGGGTAATTACAAGAGTTTGTCAGGGCGTCACCTGGGGCTCCTGTTTTGCCATCCAATACAGGGCGGCACTGGAACATCTACCTACTCTTACAACCTGCTGGATTTTCGATGGTATCTTCCTCTTTTGAAGAACACCGAAGTTTTGGACTTTTGTGAAGCAATGAAGAGGAATTGCGATGTAAGGTTCTTGGGCAGAAGAACCTAAAGAAACAGAAGTCCTCCTCCATCGTCTTCAACGAAAAATATTTTTCGAATCGAAGGGCGAATGGCGTTTAGTGCCTAGCTTAGAGCCATGTCATGTGGACAGATTAAACAGGACTTAGAACCGCTTCAATTGAGTTGATCTATTGTAGATGTTTGATCCAAAAAGAGTTTCTAGATCGTTGAACCATAATGACCACACACCCAGCTTAAATTTTAGATGGCGTGATACTGGCTCGAGCATACCTATACTCAATGATAGTTTAGCAAGCAAAATATATAAAAAAAGAAGCAGGAACAGATTCATTTAAATATATTATGAATGCAGATTTTGCTCCAAGATTATGCGACATATCATCCTATTTTTTTGCACGGAAATTAGCCATTTGGATTACTTTTTCGTGTTAAAGTGAATCAAAGTTATTTGGGAACTGAAGCTTTTAAAGTGTTTTTGAATAAGTTCGTTGCACTTCCGGCTTCCTTGAGATGAAACTGATGTGGAATTCAAGTAATTTTGAGCAAATTGATATTTCGGTCCAAAGTCAAAATTTCACATGCAAGTTTTTTGAGCTCAATCGATTCCTTTTGACGTAAAAAGCTCGCAAATGTCCCTATCAAGTGGTTGAGCCAATAATGAGGAAGAAATCAGCGGTTAAAGATCGCAAACGCTAAGAAACGCTGAAAATGAGCCTGGAAGAGCGATTATGTCGAAACTAAAACTTCTAGAGTGGTTTTCAATAAGTTCTTTGCATTCCTTGTTTCCTTGAGATGAAAATGACGTGGAATTCAAGTCGTTTAGAGAAAATTAATATTTTAGCAATACCTAAATTAACCCTTAGAGAGCTGTCGGTCCAAAATTAAAATTTCACAAGCAAGTTTTTTGAGCTTAATCGATTCCCTTCGACGTAAAACGCTCGCAAATGTGCATTTATAAACTGTTCGGGACAATAATAAGTAAGAAATCGTTGGCTAAAGATCGCGAAAGCTCAAAAACTGTTTAGAATGAGCCAACAGTCGATTATTTCGGTACTCGAGTTTCTAGGCAGTTTTTCCAGGCAAAATACGGCAAAATTCATCTTTCTTTCGCTTAGAAATGAGCGTTAAAAGCCAGAATCTAGTAATTTGTCCAAAAAAGTGAGGACGTTTAGTAGTGAGCTGTTGAATCGAAAATTAGAAATTGCCCCGATTCTCCAGGGGCCGCTGCACCTGCTTCGAAAACTTTAACGAAAAACTGGTGGTTGAAGAAAAAATGGGGGAATTGGTGGTTCGTCCCTGTAAGAAGGGCCACTTTGGTTCGGTCCGGGTGCGTGGGTCTGCATTATAATTTGAGCCGGCCATCGCGGATAATAACCGCGTAATTATTGGATATGCATCGTCGGAGAGTCCGGTAGCTTGGCGCTTTTCTACTTTTTTCCCGCACCGACTTTATCGCTCCAGACCTACAACAACCAACACGTTATTGATTGCTTTAATTAAGATTTAATGGCTCCTTGAAAAATAAACAACGCCCAGATGGGACGATGGTGAATGGGAACCGTTTGCGATCCGTCTCCTGTCGCTTTGCATATTTTCATTCCATGTGCCGCAGATGAAATAATGGTACTCGGATCGTATCAGACAGGTATTCAGTTTTGGCCGTTTGCCTGCTCAAAAACGGTCAATCGGTACCCACCAGTGAAAGAAAGTGCAGCTTATTTATATCTCGCGCTTAAGATCGCATCAAAATCCGAAATCAATGATCATTTCAAAGTGGGGCCCACGCATTTACCCGATGACTTGCAGGGCTCGCCAGACTACAATGGGGGGCGAGCCGCGGATAATGACACGCGCCAAGCCCACATGGGTCGATGGGGTGCCTCTCCTTAGTTTTGGGGACCCATTTCCATCTCAAATTCCGAAAAAACGCCCTTTTTGCCTAGTCGCTCAAATAAGGGCAAGACTAGTTTAATGTTGTCTAACCAGTTAAAATAAAAATCCCCCAGTAGGTATAATATGGGATGAAAGTTGATGGAAATTCCGAAAATCGTCAAGTTCTTTTGTTGAGGTGATCCGACCGATGTCAGTGCCAAGAGCTCATAAGCAGGTGGTTTCGACAAGTTCGAAGAAAAAGGGCTTTTTGCATGATCATCGCTCCCCGAATGCGATCTCTCACGCGGGGTAAACAGTTTCCCATCTTTTAAAAGCTTCGAGTGGTGTATCGATGAGGATCTACGCGAAGGATGACTTTGCGATTCCTTTTTCTCGAGGGTCGGGCCAGTGATATGTTTTCCTAAGTGTCGAGTGTAGGGCCCAGGCTTTTTCACTTCGCTCTTCTCGCTTACTGTTGCCTTAAAGAATGGATTTTTTACGGGAAAATGACAGAAGAATTGATTTTCTTGCTAAATAATGCGACACAAACACGCACGAAAAAGTAGCAAATTTCTAAATTCCATCAACATGTAGGAGCAAAACCAAGATCAAACTTTTCTAATGCTACAAAGAGGAATCGCCCTGTGAAATATCAGGACACTTTCAATTCACATGCCTAAAAACCTGAAGGATTTCCAGACAGCTCAATGGTAAGTGGCAATAAATTTACTTGGCCAGCTCGTGGCCCGGATTTTAATCCCTTAGATTTTTAGGTTGGGGCTCACTTAAAAGACCTGTTTACGCCGCAACAAAAACTTTCAAACCAATAATTTTTTTATTTCTAATGAAGACAATTTGGTTCCAATCGGTGTTTTGATCCGTATTTGAGAAAAACTTGCTACTGCAGCAATCTGTGAAAGTTTAAAAAAATGAACTGGCCAAAATGGTACCTAAGTTCGAACCCTTCTGAATAACGATAAGAACGCAGATTAAAATTACGACTTCTAACACCTTGAATTTGCGAAAAAAACTTTTGTATAGGGAAAGCTTGCGCCAATGGCTTGGACGATCCAAGCGTTGGACATGGACATTGGCAAGATATCCAGTTTCTGGACTTGTCACTGCTTGTTTATAAACCACCCTGTAGCTACATATAAATTTTACAATTGGTAATTGAGTAACGATTAGTAACGGATGCTCTAAATTTAGCTACTGTTACTATTGAGACAATCAATGGACGGACGGGCGGGAAAGTGAACGGCGAAGAGAAAAAGGGGCGTTGCCAATTTCCCGATAAGCACATGAATGCCCAAACTATCGGAATTAAGTGATTACTAAGAGCCTGTTGAGGTAGTTGAACAGCGATTTTGAGCAGTGTTTTGAGGCGGTTTCGGCCACCGCGATGGTATTTCAAAAACGGCCGGTAACACATCATCATTTCGCCAGAACGAGGAGGCAGCAAAAAAAATCGACCGCCGTCCAACGAGCGAGACGAGCAGTTGACAGTAACGATTGGCGCCGCCATCCTGCTTTGCGGATTTTCTCGTTTTTGCTATCTAACTAGATGGCTATAGCTGTCATGTCAATGCGTCCGGAATGGCGGTCCGAATAACAATTAAAAAATCCACTAACAGGATTCTTATTTATAGTTTAATCGCATCGCTGCTCCAACGGGGAAAAATCCGTTCGACGCGACGGCCGCTTTCCTTTTTCGACCTGACGATGCAGGATGAAATATGTCGTGTCGCTTCTTATTTGAGCCGCGCATATTTCTCATCATCCGTCCATCTGGGCGAGACTTCCAGTATGTGCCTTGACTGTATTTGCCTCCAACTGCCTTTTATTAATCAGAAATCTTGTCGATTTTTTCCGACCTACAGTCGCCAGCCAGTCCCATTCAAACAACTATTACTTACTCAAATCCCTTCTAACACCCGTAATTTTTCGGGGTTAGGATGATCACAAATTGCCCTTTCGATCGCAAGCAGGGCATTAACAGACCGGCAATTTGGCATTTATTCTTAGTTACGACCCGCACCAAACACTGTCATTAGTTTCGAATATGTCCGAAAATTATAAAGCCGTTAAATCGACATTAGATTTTATGTTGCGTCCATTAGCATCGGTTTCCATGTCTTTGGCATCAGCAAAACTCCCATGGTTGAGAGTTAAAAAGTTTAATAAAACGAAAGTTTAATAAAATTAACGGGAATTGGATGGACGGACGTAAAACTGAACTGAAAAGGGGCGTTGCCTCAAATGGCTTAAAGCATGTCACTGTCATTGATTGTCAATGTCATTGACTGATTTGGCGCGCGTTTTAAACTAGCGTGTTTTTAAAGTTACAAATCTGTCAGTGGGCACATGCGAACCCGAGCATCATCACCGATTTGCACTTAATCAATGCCTGAAACAAAATCACTTTCCGTCTCGAAAGTCATTGCTACTAACTAATGAGCGGGGCAAAAAATGGTATTTATGCAGATGCGTGTCCGGTAATTTGAATAATTCAGTCCGCGTCCCTTTCTCAATGCCATTCAATTCGTCCTGAGACAATTTGGCGATTCTTTAGATATGCGCACGCGATACGACGATGCCTGAAGACTGAGTTAATCATAGAGGACACCGGAGGGATTTAATTAAGCGACACCGTAATGAATGCCAGAAGAAAAAGCTGCCAGAAAGGCCATGGGCGCTTCTAGTGCACAATCATCAAGCGGGCGACAATGTTGGAGTCGATTTTCCGGCCGGGCTCATCAAGTGGCTCATCTTCGATTAGTTAGCGGGTTTTTAGGTGCAAAAAGCAATAATTCCAGCCGGGAAAAATCGGCTAAAACCGGGCATAAAAGTTCGCGTTACACGCTGGCCGGCAATCATGCAAAAACAATTTCGCTTTATATCTTCAGTCGGGGGCCGCGGGCGCGACGCGCAACATGCTTATTACGTTTGCAGACGGTCCTGGCCGCGGGCCATCCCGGTCCTGCCGCGCCGGTCAGCAGAAGCAGCAGCTTTTGATCGGTATCGATCTTCTGATACGATAAAAGGCCTTTTGTTTTGGTTTATTATCCTGCTCCTACTCGTTATGGGCTGCGGTATCTATGGCGCAAATAATGGCAAACCACCACCGCCATGGTACTTAAAATGGGCACCCCAATCGACGAAACTCCGGCACTCAAATGCAAATCGATGGTTTGCGATTTGCAATTGAAATCGTCGAACTAATCGCAATTATTTTACGATCCCTTTTGACTAGCGTTGGCTTACCGACATTAGGCAACAAGTCACTCACTCAAAGGAAGTTGAGGATTGTTGAATTACACCAGGCCGCGATGCCAATTGCTCAATTTTCCCAAAGCCTAACACTTTTCGGACTTCGTTTGCTAACCTGCCAATTCTCCGTCCGTTCGGGTTAATTTAAAAAGAAAAAGTAGGAGGAGCTAACGCTATCAGCCCCAAATATTCGCAATAAAATTCAACTTACTACTGGAGTTCTTAAGAACTGTTAGAATAAGACTATAATCAAAATGCTTTTAGTATTATCAATATAAGTTCCGCGATATATATTATGGACCACAGTGTACCACAACGCCATATTGCTTAGGCAGCATAATTTTTGTTCATCGCGAGAGCAACCTTTTTAGTCAGTCGTCGTTAAATCGCTGCTGATACAGAATCGTTTTCGTGTTCGGAAATCTTCTTTATCATTTATCAATATACTTTTATTCATACAATTGTGTCCACTTTATTTCAC
Organism: Dendroctonus ponderosae; assembly: GCF_020466585.1. Taxonomy (NCBI): domain Eukaryota; kingdom Metazoa; phylum Arthropoda; class Insecta; order Coleoptera; family Curculionidae; genus Dendroctonus; species Dendroctonus ponderosae. The sequence goes on from NW_026017213.1 coordinate 4,404,366, forward strand.
CAACAAGAACGTTTCGGATTATAACCGTAACAACCTTCGTCCAACCTCAGCAAACTTGAAAAGAACCTCATTTGGCAACAGTTTTTAGCGAAAAGCGGGAACGATTTCTATATGAATCGACTTTTAATCCCGCCCTAATCACACAAAATGTAAAAATCACTTCCTGTTTTAAATTTCGCCACTGTTGAAAATCAATTCCTCCCCAAAAGTGCGGAAACTTCCAACAGAGCCCTTCCTTAGAGCTTTTTCGAATCAATACATCCCTAGGATGATTGCACGGCTGACACACAGATGGAGCTCGACTACTTATTTCCTAAACCCCGCAGACTCTGAGCCGAGCAGAGATTCCCGATGACTTGCCAAAGGCTTGCGACAATGTAAAATGAAAAATTCGCCTGATTCCAACAGAAAACCATCTGAAAGTCATGAGAATGAAGCAATAAACCACCAAGCTTGACAAAAACCACAAACATTCGATTCGAATTCCCTAAGTATGGTTTTATGGGACGATAAAAATGTAAATGGCACGCGTTTTTATTGATTGGCGCTCCGCATTAAATATGGATAAAGGCCAGACTCGTGTGTGTGTGTGTGTGTTTACCGGTAGTAGTCGATTTTTCGTTTTTCCGCCGCTTTGTGTCACAAGTTTTCCCAGTGCGAAGCCGTGCACAAAAGCGAACGAACGGCCCGAAAAAGCACACACATACACACGCATTTAAGGGGCGAACAATCGAGGATTCGACAGAAAATGCGATTCAGCGGTGCTCCCATTGAAAACAGACAAAATCAGTTTAGAAAGGTGTAGCATAAGCAGGGACGAGAGCGGGTTCAGATCGCCGATAAAAGGTGCATCGAGGGGTGATACACGATGCTCTTTGTATTGGGGAATTTTTTACTTGTCCTGACCCTGGGATGTACCTACGACGTAAAAACAGATAATGGACGAAATGCTGGATGAGGGTTGATGAGAGTTCTTGCAAAGTTCTGCTCTGGATTGTTTTTTTTTCTGCAAAATTAACCAAATGTTCCGAGGCCAAGTGAGAATGTTTCGGACACATCGGGACTGTTCCCCAAAGGTCGCACAACAAGAAAAAGTAGTAGTAGTTTGCAGGTTTCAAATGCATGCTTTTTGCACATGTTGATGGAACTAGGGACGAGGGTTCACAAACTCTTTTGCGCAAAATCGCCCAATTGTTGCCGAAGCATTGCGATTGTTCTCAAACAGGAACAAATTGAAACAAACACAAACGAACATTCGGAGAAAAGTGTTTAATTGGCGCCTAAGTGCGTTAATTACTGTTTGCAAGTTTCGGGAATTCAAAACGCTTCAACAGTCACTCGTCGGTAAATACACGTTTGTAATTATTGTGTTTCTCGTGTATTTCAATTGATATTCACCTCTAATTCACTTTTACATCAATCCACACTTACACAGCTGATCGCAATTAATTACACGTTGGTCAGCCACTAATTATGCTCAATTTGAAGGCGTTTATTCTAATGTATTAATTATTAGCTGCGGTTGTTGACTGGTGATTATCGGAATTTCCCAGCCAACTTTGCCCACACTTCTTCCGAGTCCCGACTGTTCTAAGGGTAGAAACCGGATGATTTTTTGGGAAAAAAACCGCCACTTTAAACTTTCCGCGCCACCTGTTGCCGCCATCCATTCTCAACAAATCATAGTTAGCTGGTGGCAAACAGGGAAATTAACATGGAATTTGCAATACAATGGGGTATCCTGCTCGTCGCCCGACTTATGCATATGGATGTGGTCGCGCCCCATTCACCAACCCCGTAAAATATTCGTTTCGCGAATGTCGACAGGGGGTTAGTCGTGCTATGGGACAGGTAGCTGCCGATGTTCGACCAACTGATATCGCTTACCAAACCGTTTCGTATTTGCTCTAATTGATTTTTAAATTTCCCAAGTGATTTCCCGTCATATCATGTTGCTTCGTCAGTAATCGGGGCGCTTCGGAAGTGAGGTTTTGTTGCCTCGGGTCGCTTCGCGACGCTTTGCCTTTTATCGGCGTGAATCGGATTGTAGTTGCGGTCCCTGCTGTCAACTATGGACGATGGAAAAAAATTTCCAATTCTAAAATTTGCAAAAAACCCAAAAGCTTTAAAATGGAAACTGCTCCGTCCAGTATTTTAAATGGAAAATGCGAGTTTTCTTATTATTTAGTATCGGGTGCTTAGTTTTCGTTGCGAATCGCGGCAAACTTTCCTGATTAGGTTCAACGTCATTAACACAAACAGACCGTTAATTCTTTAGTTGTGAGCCTCTCTAGGGAACCCACCGAAAAATAGGGTCTGAGTCTTTTTTCTTTGAGTGTTAACAAACTCTGAAACGTGAATTATTCAAAAAAATACCTACTCGACCTTTGAAAATATTTCCCAACGAAAAACCAAATGGTAATTCTGGCTTGTATCTAAACAAACATAAGTCTAGGATTCCAGTTTTCATACTAAACCGAGAGTCTGTAAGTCAACAATTTAATTTTTTTATAAAATACTGGGCTTTTTGCAGAGCAGTCGACAATGTGACCTTTAAATGATTTTGAGTGAGCTGCAATTAATGTAAACAATTAAATCGAAAAGTAAATCACTGTCTTCAATTTCGTTATTAATTTGCCGCGATTGTGCAGTTCTGGGCGCAACTGAGAGAGTTAAAAAGTGCCATTTTCGTGGTGGTAAACATGCTGTTAAATTGTGAAGAGAATAGAACAAAAAAATGAGGATGTCACATGGTGGTGAAAAAATGAGCAAAATGAACTGTTCGCCCTCACGATATTTCTTAGGGATTTGGGCACATATCGGTAAATTGACATGGGAAACTCCAGAAATCAATCAAAAAACACCAAGCATCAAGACACCAAATCAATAGTTGTAATATTCTTCCATACTTGCGCAAATTGTACGATTTGATGAAAGGCAAACGTTGAAAACATCAAATGTCCGCTAAGCATCTACATGACTTGCTACTTCTTCCATTGCGCTTTCTTTAACGGCTCAATAGCTAATTTTCTTTAAGATCGTATTTAAAATATGAATCTTCCTAACACTCCGAATGCATCCTCTAGAGCCAGTTCCTTAGCAGCTTTCATCCAAAACCCTCCCAAGTTCTGGACTATAGAGTTAATAATTTTCAACCCATAAATGTTGGTAAAAACTAGGAGAAAATCAAGCGAGAAAAAAGCCTGAGGAGTTTTCCACGTTCCCCGAAACGGTATCGCGTCATTTTCCAGGCCTGCCGTCATATGTGCGATCCGCACGCTCCGTTGCCAAGCTACCGAGTCAACTTGACTGTAAACACTTCCCCGCCAAAGTGGGGAGCGAATGGGGCGGAGCGAGCCCGCGCAAACCAATCGGCGGGCCGGGACGCGTGACGTCAGACGCCTTCAAAGGCTCGCGCACAGGAGGGGTCGCATTGGAGGGGGCAGCGGTGCGAGTCCGGCACATCGAGCCAAGAGCCTAAGCAGTAGTTTAAACAGAGTCGAGGAACGTGCACATTGAGATGCACGTAACGTATGAGCGTAGTGGCTGTAGCATATGATACTGTTTGTGGCTGTAGTGGCATTCGTGGCGTCATTGGCGCGTGTTTGTTTTGTGCAGTAAAAGGGCAATACAGTGGTCAACATTTTCGATTTTCTGAGAAACAGTGCTGCGTTCAAAGTGTACGAGCCCGAGGACAGTGTCGGCTCCCCGCGGCCCTTGCAGGGCATGGCGGCCACCACATACCTTCCGGCTAGTAGTGCGGTTTCAGATCTAGAAGGAAGTGCCTTAGGGATGAATATAGTTGGGGGATACGCCGCCTCGCCCAGGTCGGCAGCGGACGCTAGTGAAATGAAATATCTGCCGCAACATCACAACCATCACCATCACATAGCGAGTTCGCCGAGTCCCGGTGGACATGCAGCGATGTCGCTGTCGGCGGCGAATCCCTGGGTAAGTTTGCAACCGGGCGCCGATCCGTGGGCGGCCTCAATGGCAGGAATGCACCACCATCCCCATCATCAGGACGTAAAGCCGCTGTCGCAACAAGCGGAGATGATGCACCATCAGAGGCAGCAGCAACAGAGCATGGGCTCGCCTCATGGGTGGCCTGGTCCGGTCGCCTCTGCCCACTACCATCAAGGGGGCGCCGGCTCGCCATTGCACCAATACCATACGGTAATGAACGGAATGTTGGCGCACCACCAAGGCACCCCCCAATTGCACCACTCGTTGCATAGAGACATGCAAAGCCCGCACCATCCCCAACACCCTGATAGGGACGTTAGTGGTGGCGAGGACGAAACACCGACCAGTGACGACTTGGAGGCTTTCGCCAAGCAGTTCAAACAGCGTCGGATAAAGCTGGGCTTCACTCAGGCGGATGTGGGCCTTGCGCTGGGCACCTTGTACGGAAATGTGTTTTCGCAAACGACGATCTGCCGGTTTGAGGCGCTGCAGCTCAGCTTCAAAAACATGTGCAAATTGAAGCCGCTGCTCCAAAAGTGGCTGGAAGAGGCCGACTCGACGACCGGCTCGCCCACCTCCATAGATAAAATTGCCGCTCAGGGCCGCAAGCGGAAAAAGCGCACCAGCATAGAGGTGTCGGTCAAGGGCGCCCTAGAGCAACACTTCCACAAGCAGCCCAAACCCTCCGCCCAGGAGATCACCTCGCTGGCGGACAGTCTCCAGCTGGAGAAGGAGGTTGTGCGGGTTTGGTTCTGCAATCGTCGCCAGAAAGAGAAGCGAATGACGCCGCCCAATACACTGGGCGGCGAAATGATGGAAGGCATGCCGCCGGGCGGCCACATGCATCCCGGCTACCCGCACCATCCAGACATGCACGGGTCGCCCATGGGCCAGCACTCGCATAGCCACAGTCCGCCCATGCTCTCGCCCCAAGGCATGAGTCACCAGTTGGCCGCCCACTAGCACGTAGCCCACTGGGCCTCCCTTATCCACCACAACGACAACGGCTAATGACGACTGCCGCCCTGGGCGGCCTCACTACCTCAAAAGGACTGTGTTCAGCATCCCTAGGCCGTTGAGGAGGCTCAAGTGGACTCACATTGACTAGACATAGACTCAAAGACAAGCGCGAGTGAGTACTAGTACCTTTAGATTCTTTAGACCCGTGCGGTTTGTACCTACAATGTACATTGTTGTAAATAGTCAAAGTGATAGCCGTCGGTCGTCGACGGTACTGTAATATTATAGTATCTAGTAGAATTTTTTTGCAAATGGACCTTCTACAGGGCGGCGCGCTCAAGACAGCCCTAGTCCTTATCTCCACTCAATTCTATCGCGATCATTTTCCGGTGCTCAAATTGTCACTTCATTATACAGAGACTTTCCGGGTGTGGTTTTCGTAGCTTTAAAAAGTTGCCACTTCACAAGGTCCTCATATCTCAGTGCGTTTTGCCAGCTCTTGATCAATTTGCTCAATTTACGTCGACTCCGAACAGTTTTTAACGTTTCCCTACTTTACCCAGTAGTTCAACAGTATTGCTGCAGATCTGGGCCCCTACGCATTTTGCCTCCAAAGCCACTTTCGGATTGAAATTTGCCTTTTATTATTACCAGTTTTCTTCTTTAAACTCTTAGCTAATAGAGGCAGTTTGGCACATATTTTACTTTCAATAGATTCAGAAAAGTGTCTCAACATGATCCTACTCAGCCTACACCTCCGCTTTCTTCATTTACTCTCAACCCATTAATTTGGCAACATTTCGTCAAACGGTGCCGAAAATCTATTCGGCACAGACAACATACTCAACATACTTTCAATGTACAGGGTGTCCCAAGATTTTAGGGAGTGCGTAGGCAACTCTCAAATTTACTTGCATGTTATAACTTTAAATTATTTAAAAATCATCTATCGACTTAGAAGAATCACGGTACACTTGCGTATCTTCCCATGAGGTCCAAAATTAAATGGCACAAAGTGGGGCACCACGTACACGATATTTTCGCTAAAATAGTTTCATCCAGCTCTCAGTAGCACGTTTAAGGCAGGTATTTAAACGATTGCTCGACTGGCTATCAACATAGCAAAAAAATCAAGAGAACTACCAAAGCAAATGCGAACGTATCTTGGAAAAACACAGCGAAACTGAGTGGGGTCCCAGCAATGTTTCATGGTACTTAGAAGGTACTTCATTTGAAAGCACATAGCAATTAAATCGTCCCCCACTTCTGGGAGTCTGTGTACACTCAAAGGCATTTTCAGAACTTTTCTTCGTTTTTGTCCCGCTTAAAGAATTGAAGATGCCAAAACTGCGCATCATACTGCCGCAAATTATGAATCTCTAATTCAACATCTATAAAGAGGGTCTTTAGCAACATTAACCGATCTGATTTTTTAAACCAACTAAAGAGTGCATTTGATATGTGAAGAATAGACAGCCGGGCATTATTTCCACCCCAGATCTTCCGGCAACTACGTTTTCGGATTGATCTGGCCAGCACGAAATCCCGATCTAACATCACTTGACTGAATTCAATCCAAATTTTAATAGCATGTCAACACGCCACAGTTTTACTCTGAAACTTAATGAAGTGACAGTGAGAGCAATTAGAAAAAAGAGCGATTAGAACAAACAACTCTAATAGAAATTGATATCTAGGATTCTCTTGATCGAACCACCTTGTAAATATGATATAATATAATTCTTTAAACGCCTCCGCCTGGTTTAGGCGGATCGAGTGCGGCCGATGAAGGGTTCGCAATTTTAAGTGCGAACGGATCAACTCTAGTCCTTAATTTTATCATGGCGATTGGATGATGGACGTGTTCGGCCCCTGATTGGGCGAAATCCAGGCAAAATGTCACGAAACAAACAACGAACTGTCCACCAATCAATTTCGCTTCTCCAGCTCAGTCTAGATGTATAAAAACCGGTGCGGGGGAGTTTCGCTCCCCCCAAAAATACAATCAGGAACCACTCAGCGACCGTACTGTAGAGGGCGCAACGTGATTTGTATTTTTTAAAGTTACTTATTAAATGGGACGGTTCTCGAATGCAACAATTTAAGTCGTAAGTTTATATGTATAGAATGTCGTCGTACATATTTATAAAAGAAATTATAAGAGAGTTGTTTTCAGTTGTTATTCTTTCTTTTGGTTATTGTCGTGCAGTTTGTTTCTCACTAATTGTTTGAATTACAATCTTTTATAAGAGTTGTTGTCGATTAAGAGCTAAAAACGCTTATTAGATGGTACGAAACTAGTGTTGCCTCCGTTCAATTGTGCAGTGTGGTTCGAGCATGTGCGCCCATTTTTGCCTGCTCCGACCAGCTGGTAAGTTCTTATTCAATCTTTTTTGTTGTCGTAATTACCGAATAAACACAGCTATTGTGAGGGTCGAACCCTCACACCTGTTCGACGGTAATCCGCCCGTGTAAATATCCCGTCATCGACGGGGACACTGATTTTTCCACTTTTGATTGGAAAACATTCCTTTAAATGACGCGTTTTGCTGTGTTACTTCAGACATTCCAGGTTTCCGTAGTTTTGTGTGTTTGTTCATTGGCTTATTTGGTGTAAATAGATGCACGATTCTTCAGTTGGTTCAAGGTTTACTCAGTTTGACTTCTTCAGGAGTGACTAGAAAGATCATTAATTGCGTTTCTTTGAAGTCAACATTAGTGTTTTTGATGCAGCTTCAGGAAAATTGACGCGCTTCTAATTTAGTTGCTCGATATTTGCGTTTAACATCTTTTCTTCAACCAGCGACTTTTTCTGGTTGCCAATTGGTGCGTTTGAATGGAATGAAGCTATTACTATCTAGATTTCTTCTATCAGCGTCCATCAGCTACTTTTCTTCAAATCATGAAAAAGCCTTTGAAGGAATTCTATTCCCATTCCGAAAACCAATTTGCGCGACTCTTCCAGTTCATCTGCCTACTTTCGTTCCAAACTCCCTCTTTTTCAAGCTCTTTTTCCTTGGCTCTCTAGTAATCTTCAATTTTTCTCTTCCTCACTTTGAATGGAGCAACACTGTTGGCACAACCAATCGGCTCAAATCCGTAATATCAAAAGTTGCAAACTGCACGAATGCCACCGTTTGGTGGCTTAGTCTAAGTGTCAAAAAATCCCTCAATCTTAGATGTTTGTTAATTGTGCGGTGGGAGGCGGCAGACTGTCCAGTGTTCTTCAGCTCAAAGCTCAACTGTTGCCCGATGTTCGACATTTGAACAGATTCAAAGCCAAAATCGCGTTGAGCTGATCCGGTGAAGATGCCGGGCAGTTTGTCCGGTTAGAAACGTTATTGTATTGTTTTAGAAATTTTATTTTGTGCGCTGGATTATTTTAATGTTCTTTATTGCCGGTGATTTACAATAGGAGTTTTCGTTTGTTAGTATATAGGCAGGGTTTTGCGTCCAGTGCACAAGTTTGTAAGTTTCGGCAGGTTTTTTCCGTTGTCCGGGCAAAAAAACCAGTTTAGGCATGATTGCAACGACATAATGGCCAGCACCATGAATAATCGTATTCGGCTGACATTTTAATTTATACCTGGTGTTTCCGAAAATAAATTGACTGAAAAAAAGCATTAATCAATAGCGGATAAAGATCTACACATAGAAAAAGCAGAACGGCACCGAAAAACCTGTTGAAAACCACTCGTTTTACCTATGTGACTTTCGTTTAGTTAACTTATGTGCAATGATGATGATAGTTTTGTTGAATCCGAAGGCGAGCGAGGAAGACAGCGAGACGCAGCAGAAGAAGAAACCTGTATACCGGATACTTTTAAGTACAAGTTGTTTTAATCTTAGATTGGTCTATAAATTTTAAGGGATTTTGTTAAAAAGGAATTCTGTTCAAAGCTGTACACCGAAAGCGGGTCCACCGAATAAAACCTGTTTGCCAACAGGTGTGTGTGTGTGTGTATAGTCATGATCGAGTATCGATATCTTCTCTCGAGGATTTCTTTCTGTTAGTCCTCGGCAGGTTCTCTTTGCATTTCACCATCTAACAAACAAACTATCGATGCTCGAGCCTTTAACAAACAATTCGCAAACGCTAGAAGAAAATTTATAATTTATTTTTCTGTTTTCCCCTTTGTGAAAATGTATAAAATATTGTTACATATTATTATATAGAAAAGATAATATCTTTGTGTATATTGTATTTTTATGAATGTCCAAAAATAAAAAATAAAGTAAGACTGTTTATAAATTAGCACTCGCCTTTTATTTGTTCGACTGTTTAGGCGCTTTCGGTGCTAAACTACATCTAAAACAACCGGCTGAAGAGATGCTAATTGAGATTGGCAGCTAGGAGTGGTAGCAGACACTGCTGAAAACTTATAGGCAAGTTTTCTTATCTCTTGATGCTTTTTCCAGTTGCTTAATCAACTGTATGCTCTACAAGGTTGTTAAATTTATGTCCAATAAAATTTTATGAGAGGAACAAGGCGCAGGGTAGACCACTCGTGTTAATAAGAGAGAGGCATTGTTTCGCTCATTAATGTTCAAAATGTGGGATATTTGAAATGTAGGTACTTATTTAAACCTTGAAGGTTTCAAGTCAAATGAAAAAACTTTGCAAAGTTTCAATCGGAAATTTTAATTTAAAAAGTCGTCAAGTCATTTTTAAAGCCTCTTTGAACCTAAATCGCATGGAGTTGTCCATGTGAAAATAGCAAAATAAATTCAACTGAACTATTTTACAAGCTTTGCTTTTCAATCAATCGAACATTCTCCTATCAGCTCGCAAACTTTAATTGTTTTAGCAGAATCTTTAATTAGTTGAGTCAAATTGCTTAATCAACTAGGTATCTTCTCTCTAAGGTTGTTAAATTTATGTCCAATAAAATTTAAATTTAATACAGGAAAGACTATTTAGTAAGAGAAAGGCATTGTTTCTCAATTCAATTGATTTCGTTTCTTCGTTTCTCCAATTTTTAAATTCACTAGTAAATATCTTTGAGCCAAAATCCCAAAAGTTCTCGATTTGAAAATTGCAAAAAAAAATTGCTTTGAAGTTTAAAAGTAGAAAGTTTCAATAAAAAATCTTCTTGAAACAAACTTTTTTGAAATCTGTCGAACTTTTTTGCATCAGCACGAAAAATAAAAACGCAAATTTGACTAGTTTTAGACAGTCGACACTCTTTTAAGCTAATTAATCAAGCAACGATAGGCATGGTTGTTAAATTTAAATTAGTCTCCAAGTCAGTTTCATGAGAGAAACAAGGCACAAGTATTCTGGTCAAAACATACTTTTGCAAAAAAAATTAAGAAGAAATTTGAACTTTTGGTTATTGGCTTTGGTGGTTTTAAGTCATCACATCAAGATCAATAATAAACAGCTTTGCATTTTTGAAAGCTTCTGAAGTTTTCAGTCGAAAACAACCATAAAAGTGGAAATGTACCACTTAGAAGATCAAAACCTCGCATAATTTAGAGTCTGATTTTTTTGCAAACATTTCAGGTAGTTGAAACATCATAATGTTTCAACTTTTTATTGGGGAATTTAGAAATTCGGTGATTTCTGAATGCAATCCAGAAGGTGCAAGTTCAGGAAATTGTTTTGTGAAAAATCCATCTGGAAGTTCACACTTTTAAAGTACACACACACAATAACCAAAGAATTATACGGAAAATAAAGCAAACCCATATTAATTGTAAGAATTAGATTTTTTTGGAGTTCGTGCAGTTTTGAGAACTTTCATCGAGTATAATTTTCAATGTCCATTTTCATGGCGCAAGCTTTTGGTTGGCGAATCTGGAAAACTTGATATTTGAATTATTTTCCGAACTTTCCTACGTTTTCCAAACATGGAAAATATACTTCATTCCAAGAACTTTGAACTTAACACCAAAAACTTTAAATATTTTCTGATATCCACACGAACGCCTGCAAGTAAAGTCTAGAAAACAAATAAGCAACAGACAACTAAGGTTTACATTTTGTCCTATAACTGCAGAGTTTTATGAAATCCTATATGAATTGAAAACATGATTTTAGAAACTCAAAATATGACACTTTCCTTGGTTTGAGTGCTTAGAACATCGTCTTATTAGAACTTCACCGGAATGTCTCGATGTCTTCCAATTGTCGCCATTAGTAGACTATTTTGTGTCTTAAAAAAGCTAAACCAATCCAAATGAAATAACAGAAAATTATAAGCAAGAAAGAATATTTGAAACCTGGAAAACTTTACGCATAAATCCCTGAGCGCATTTACTAAATATTCCATCTAGAACTGAAGAAACTCAAGAATGAGCCCATTACAAGTAGACCAGTAGGTACAGATCTCGAAATGTGCGAATCTCAGGCACCCCCGGACCGGTTTTGAGCCTATCGGCTCTAATCAGTTGTTCGAGGTGTTTTGTGCCGACGTAAATACATGGGCGAAATAAAGTGGCAGGTTTCGGGAGTGTTATTTTCTATGGTAAAGCCAGCTGATGAGAGCCAATAGGTTCGAAACCGGCCCTCCGGGGTGTCTGAACAGCACATTTCGACATCGGCACATAAAAAATCCTTGCCGGTTCTGTTGAATAAACAGACAGACAGTCAGACATTAAAAGGTTGAACTGAAAATGCAAGTGTTTCCACCTGAAGAGCCCATTCAACTGAATGAAATCCGACCGCTAGGTACCAAAAAGTCAAGCCATTTGACGGAACCCCTTTTGTTCGTTCTCGTGTTTGAAGTGGAACCTTGAGAGACTGAATCGGGTACGGTACCGAAATTTATAGACGCGGTCGTGTTGTTAGCCCCAGGTGAAAATCGTATAACTCAAGTGTAGGATCCGCTTAAACACACCTAAACGAAAAAACGACGACATAGCCAAAAAGATTCTCGGAACCGAGGTTAAATATATGAGATGGGTCTAATGTTTGTTTCGTTTTCTTTCGGTTCGTATGCGGAATGTCTTGCGAGGGCGCCTAAAAAAACAACGGGGAAGGAAAATTAATAAATTCCTGTTTCAGATTAGGTAAGAGCCCGATTTCGACCACTTCGATACTCTAGTTCTTCAGCCCGAATCGTTGTGGCCGCCTTGAACAGGCGCGCACGTCACATTCCATTACCAGAAAAAAACTTATTTACCTTATTATTATAATTAGCTTTATAATGGGCAGTCAGCAGGTTTTGTGATCGATTACCGGCCTGCATTATAATTAAAAGATATGTCAAAATATGTAACACCTCGTTACGTTCCGAACCGGTAATCGGCTAATTAAATTTCAAATTTAACCGAAGGAGTGCGGACTTTTTTTGCCCCGATATTCAGTAAGTAAAAACGACAAAATTTGGTCCACAGCAGCGGAACACTAGGCTCAAAAGAATCTAGTCAACTAGCTATTAAGTCATATTGGGATTAATTAAGCGACCATTAGACGACTGGTGAACTGTGAAAAATCAAAACATTCGCCGCTTGATTAATTACGCCTAATAATGGGACTTAAATCAGATAAAGTGCTTTCAATGGTAAAAAATGCCGCCTTCAATCTGGATGCCCTTATTGTGAACTGTTGAGCCCATATTATCCTGGGCCCGCACCACTAATCAATGATCACCGTTATGGGAATGGAAAAAAATCGTTTCTCGGACTGCTATAATTGACCGGACAAGACACAAAAACTACTTATTATTAAACCACTGATTTTTTGTGCTTTCACGCGTGCTTGCAACACCAAACAAATTTTTCCCGTGGGCCTAAAAACAGTGAAAACTCACCAAATTCAAAAACCATTTATTTGCAACTTGATAAGATTGCTATCGATTGGATCGAGGGTGACGCTGATTGAAATCGAAACCAAAATCGGCTTATTTGTGCTTTTTTTCGCCTACAACAACATTTGAATAGACATTTGGAAAATAATGGACAATGGGAATATTCAAATTGGGCCGACGAATAAATAGGGGGACCTTTATTGACATTAATGAAATGTTTTGCATATACCAATATCCGTCACATGTACAATGCGTTACTGTGCGTTTTTTTCTGCATAAACAAACAAGGCGCCTCTAGTTTGGATTATTGTTTTCCCGTGTACCAAACAGGGATATCAGGGAGCAGGGCAACCATAAACATCAGTAAACTGTGAGAAAAATTACAATTGCCGATCAGGAAATTTGAAATATCAGGCAACGTAGGTAAAGCTTAAGCCCTCTGGATTGAGCCCTCAAAAGTGAACAACCCGACCTGGCCATATAAAGACGAGTTTTCAGGTCCGATCCGAGAGATTAGGGAACAAAGCAGCTTCCTCGGTGTCATTTGATCGAAAAATCAATTGGAATAAAGACGCAAAAATGCCGCTGGAAAACCCCCCAACAATTGAAACCGTCCGGTTAGTAACGGTAATCGTATGCAGGGCAATGATGTGACATGTTTGATATGCAAATTCGGAAACAATACAGTGGAAAAATGTCGGTCGCATTAATTACACAAAGGCCCCGACCCGTCGCCCCCCAGAGTTTAATGAAATACAACCCCGCAATACAAGGTCCGATCTATCGGCTCAACCAAACCATCATCCATTCAGCGATTTGACTGGAATTATTGCAATTAATCGCACTCTTAAGCTAACAAGCCCATAATAGTTACACGGTTGACGGACACCACAAACCACACAAAAGTACCAATCGAACCCTATTGCGCGTATCGGGTTGCATGTCGTCGCTGATTTCGGAACCACTCGACCGTTTTATATTTCATTAATAACGATAACAGCTCGTAAATGGGCTTTAGCAGAACACTAATGACATACTAATTGTATTTATTGACTGTCAGGTGGCTTAGAAATGGGTTGTATTGACACGCCACATTCACGCTAGACTTAGCCCTAGACGCACAGGTATGGCTAGTGGTTCCAAAAGATGGCCAGGTGTAAAATGTATCAGAAGTGAGCCGAGCACAGCCTCATTTAGCATTAATGGAACCCATCAGAAACCCCAAATTCGTTCAAATATATCCAAAACATCCAAGTGTTCGGTTCTCAGTCTGCTTATTTATTGGATGGTTTCAATTGTTCTTCCTTTTGATGCTCAACTTCTTCGCTTCAGCCAGCGAATTTCCATTTCAACCAATTGACGCCTAATTGAATTTGAATTGATTGCCATTTACTTAATTATATTTTTTATGGGTATCAATATCACTGCGCGCAATTATCCCCAATTAGGTCAGCAATTTGCCTCCATAGGTGCCAATCATGTGCAATTAGCCGATGGCTGATGCTCACCTTTCACACCAGCTAAACAATTAGTCTTTCTACTACTGTTTCAAAATAACCAGTTAAAGGGTTTCTACCAAAAACATTAATAGATAAACTAAGCTAGACGAACATTTAAAAAACCCAACATTGATTTCTGTATCATCAGGGGTAATATGAATGCAAAACATGTAAAGCGCGTAAAACACTGAGTGAGTGAGAAACCTTCGAGGCTTCAAGCATTAGCTCTGATTTTGTTGGCAGCGATTTAAGCTCTTCACGGGACCAGTAGGATCTTTGTAAACCCTGTCTTTCATTTGCGACCGAATTGAAAAATCCAGAGGATTGAAGTCTGGGCGTCCGGGTGGCCAAGCAAAAACGCCCCCAAGGAAAATCCAACGATTTGGAAAAGTTCCTACAAAGTAGGCACGCAACAGCCGATAAGGCGTACCTAAACCAAAGTTTTATCCTTAAACGAAATGGAACTTATTCAGGCAACTAGGAGAGATTTAGTGGAAGAAAAAAGTATTATCATTCGTTTGGTACCTACTCTTATAGGAAATGGGCAAAACGTAAACGAGTAGCAATTCTGAACAGGACTGAAACGACCGAAAAATCTCGGACGCAAAGATCCTGATTCTCCTGAGTGATTGTGCACATTTCTATTGTTGCTCCCGTGCAAAAGTTTAAACAATCACCCAGTTTCCATCCCGAAAAGTACCCAGATTCCCCTATTGCGCCCATAAATCTCAATATCGGCGAGCATGTTCCAATATTGTCTCCTTTCGGGGCCCAGAAGCTGCCGCGGTTTTGTATCAAGTGTATTGTTTGTCCGGACGTTTACCATAAAGTAAACTGAAAAGCAGCGTTTGGCACAATCAGATTAAAGCCATTTGAATACGTTAAAAATACAATGACCGAGGGGCTGCCGATGCTTCTGCTGCTTACTTTTCTCTTGTACTTTGTTCTTTACCATTGGGATTTATGTGTTTTTGAACGAAGCGAAACGCTAGACAAAACCGATTTGGTTCAGACGATTTAGTGAGGTGGAAATCGGACGCGATTAAGATAGAACCCATAGTGGTTCTAGTGGCGATAATGCAACCCATTTTCGGGTGATTGACAAATTTATTCGGAAATAATCGCGTCCAAACAAGGCTGACAGTCGATGGCAGTTAATTTTCAGCCATTACGCGAACCCGTGTCGCCTTATCGGGCTGATAAGGGGCCGGCGAACCGTAAGCGCAATTTTTAATGCAAATAACGCCCGATACGCGACGACACTGAAAGCGGGCGTTACCACTGATAACGAATTGCTTCCCATTTTTTGCGCAACTGAACCCAAATAATTTTGCAAACTGTTTTTCAGTGAAGCAAGATTTCCACCGACAAAGTCCTGCAGCGCATTCTCTCATAGGAAAACCGGCGAGATGTGGGCCAGCGAGAAATCGTCGCAAAAAGTGAATGAAACAGTTTAATAATTGCTTTCCCATGGAAGTCGCGCCTCATAGATGATTCATATACAATGGCTTATCTTTGCTCGATTTTGCAACCGCTTGTTGCATTATTCGCAGGCTCTTCTGCCCAACTTTTATTTCAGCTTTCATGCCAAACGACTACACAACCTATTTGGCCAATCGGGTCAATTCAGCGACAATCAACCGTTGCCTTGTTCTACACAACAAATTACTTATATCGACCAATTACGAGGCACTTCTTTCCATTTACAAGGCTTACCACATTCGGCCTTAATTAAAATCGCTTAGTTGCTAAAACCAGCTAAAAATGTCGCCGTTGCAATTGCTAGAACGGCGAGACTAAAGTCCTTTCGGATTTGCTGGCAACGTGCTCATAAGGGTTGAATGCCCATAATTAATTAATTTTTTGATTAGCACCATCTTAAGTTATCAGCTCATTAACAGCCACACGTTTTTCAGTCCCAGATCGTCTGTGGGCGTGCCGCCAGCACCAATCTAAATCCTTATCTATTGCGGAACCATCCGTTAATTAGTTCGTTAATAATTTCGACTGGTTGGTTGGAAAAAATGTCACCGAAGAAGCATTCGAAAGTCCCAAACCATCGGTGTGAATTGCCATTGTTTTATGGGCCCGCCCACACCCATCAGTCTCCTTCGTGGTGAATAACCACCATCCTCAATTAAAGGATTTCCATGGTTCCGTTAACAAGGCGCGCAACCATTTTTTTTATGATTTACGGGTGCGATCTCGCTCAGCACGCAACCGTGTGCGTTCGTAATTATTATGGTATTGTTTGGTGTTGGGTTTGCGTGGAAAAGCGGTGAAAAACGCCAAGGCTTATCAATGCATTGAAAATGCCCATTATCCTCGTCATGGGCCGATTTCAGACCGTGACGATCAAGAATGTGTTCGAATATGGAAGAAATTACCAACGAAACAAACGCACCCGTGACTTACCTAACTAATTAAAACTGTTAATGAATTAGATCGCTTTAAGTTTCGTGAAGCTTTTCTGCGTTTTCATGAGAACCACTCGAAGAATAACTCGATGATTTTCCAAGAGTTTTTCTTACAGGCAGAGTAAACTGAAGCAAACCCATTTTTAGTCCATCGTGAGTTCAAAACTACTCAACCTTTTGAGCCACTTTGCTGGCCAAGACGTTCGAAAGCCTCTATGAAGCCGCGCCACAAGCCAAAATACTTTTTTTCTATCCCAGAGGGTGTTTGAGCAATAACTTTGCGAAAATAGGTCGACAAAAGCAGTAGATCAGAGGTTTGTACGCAGCTGAAGCGTTTAAATTGGCCAAAAGTCAGCAAAAGCAGCGATTTTAGCGTGAACACTGGCCCCGACAGAACAAAGTGTACACTTTTAAGGCACCCAATAAAGATCTTTGTAGCTGGGCTAGATAGTAGAGAACTGCATCTACAGCTTCCTTCACTACGGTGAAGCAAAAATGGAAAAGAAACTGCTATTCTTACACTTCCGTGGCGTCGTTCCGGTCAAAGAAGCGGAACTAATGATGAGTTTTCCAAGGCGTTGATCGCCTCAAAGTATGAAGCCACAACAAAACAACCCGAACCTCAGCCAAAAAGAATCGAATCATGCAAAACAATTGCGACGCTGCTGCTGCTTGACCTCGTGATGGCCAGCGGCAATGTGATTCTACAGTGGGTGGAGCTCCAGGTGGTGCAGCAAGTGCAGTAGCAGCAGGAACAATGCCGACGACGCAGCCCGACTATCTGCCATCGAATCTCGCAACACAGCAGCAGGAACACATCGAAGCGAATCGATGAAGAATGGCCAAAAGGGCCGATTGCAGTGGCGGCACCAATCGACAATTGAAGAATATTTGCCAGAATCTTGCGGTTTTGCCCCACGATTCTTCCAGCAGGAAACTTAATGAGAAGCAGTAGGAAAATGGGAACAGATGTTCATCACTAAGACTAATGGGATTAGAGTGCAAATGCCCAAAACTCCCTAGAGATGTGCATGCGCTAAGAAGCAATAATTTGCCTCCATCAGCAAATGACTGATCAACCCGATGCATGTTAAATGAAGACTTACCTGCATTGGATATTGTCAATTTGCAATACGGCGATTGTTATCGATATTAGTGCATAATTACAACATTATGGCCTCAATAGCAACGAATTTTCGTAAAATACGTTCAATTAAAATCCACCTCCTAGCAGCCGGAGCATTGAAAGCTAGCAGGCCAATTAAAGGAAGGATGAGCAAATATCGTGCGTCTCGCTAGAATAACTCTATTATTTGCCATTATCAGATCGAAAAAGCTGCGGAGGACATGCCGTCCCGCTAATTGTGTTGCGTGATGCATCGGAAAAGTGCAAAAAAACCCATGGAAAATTGCTGGGTACTGTTAAATTTACTGTTCGCTGCCACCATTTAATGGTGCGAATGTGATCCAAACACTTGCCAAAGAGCTGCAACCTTCTCCATTTTTTAAATCTAGAGTTTCGGTCAGCAAAATCATAACAGTGGTAATTCCGGTAAGCCATAAAGCTGACCGTTACGACAGCACTCGTGAGGTGCTGGAATTTAATTAATAGCTACAAAGTGCGATATTTTCATTGGGAAGCGGGCACGATACCTGAACGCGCCAAAGCGTATTTGTACAATAAAATCTCAAAGTGTAATTGCCATAACTTACGAGGCTCATGTCTGAATTTATAATAAGCGTTAAACCGCCTTAAATAGAGTCTTAACGGGGCCCGCGAGTGCTCATAAAGCCTCCACATAATTGTTGTGTCTTAATAATAGTAATCGGGCTTCATGCGGATTTTTCTTTACCGTTTCATTCGGACATTTAAACAGCGCAACCCAGGCTCAAAGAACCACCAACTTTTCAATTTCCCCCTGAGTATCGCGGCCATTAAGTTGAAACACCCTGTATTGAACCGAATTAGAACCATTATGTTGACACCTACATGTTTCGCATTTAAATAATGTACAGTTCAAAATGCAGGTGCTAGAGGGGTGTCAACATGTGCATGTATAATTAACCAGGTTGTCAATCCTCTACGCCCCATCGTGCTGTGTTTTTGTAGAACCAGTGGAACGATCGGGTTCTTATCAATTATTGACACAAAACCCCTGCCACTGTTGAAACTTTGCCAGCCTTGGGTGTATGTAACAACATTTCATGTTGTCCTAATGGCATTTTTTGGGGGTCTTGCTAAAGCAGCACCCACTAATACGGGGTGATTCAAAATTGGCGTGATTCCTCTGGAGGTGTAGTCTGGCGCTGTTATAGGAGTACAGAAAAAATAGTAAAATCAATTAATTGTTATTCAAAACTGAGAAATTTGCAAAAAACTATATCAGAATATGTTTTTCAAGGTAATCTGCCTAATTAACATTGTGCAAATATCTGTGGCTTCGTAATTATTTCAAACTCCGGTAAGCATGTATAAAAGGATTCCACATGAGCAACATAAATTTCACAAATACCTGGCCATCAAATGCAGAGAAAAATGCAGTCACCAAAAGCACGGGAATCCAGAATCCCATCCAGTCTATTAGGATCGTCGAAAAGTCCCGATAAAGTCCAGAAATGGTCCAGAAAACCGCGAAATTGCACTCACTTATCGACAATCCCCGGCTTGAAAGCGCTTTGAACCTAACTTGAACCTAACCTGACAGTAAACGTCAGGTGAAGACCAAGTTGAAAATCGGCGTTTTCTTCGAAAAAAGAGCACCATCACTCTCGAGAATACCGCGAAACTGAAGAACAAAATTTGCTTCACCGAAAACGCAACCATTTTCGGCTGGAAAATGGAAAATTTGCCAATTTCCTCAAGTTTAATCAGAGCAGATTTTGCATAGTAACAAAAGCTCAATGAGGCGCAAATGACTGAATTGATGCGATGACAACAGCGCGGACGTACGAATTTGCTTGAAAATCCTGGCTAAGTCCCACACGGCATGTCGTAGATTCATTCAGGCGAACATCAATCACCCCATAATGGCGCCGATATTTTGAAGAAGCGAGCAATCCTGGCTATCTTATTGGCACAACTTGCCCAAAATTTGTCCGAATGGGAAAATTCTAAAATATACTTGAGCGCCCATTTAATGCCCATCCAGGGATATAAACATTTCTATGATAAACCGCCGTAAAACTCTAAATTTCAGCCATAAACCAGGCCGTTACCAGAATATTATCCTCATAAAGTCATCAAATGCATCAATCCAGTTCATTGGGATCGCCAAAATGTTCCATAAAGTCCAGAAATGGCCCGAAGAACTTAATTTGCACTCACTTAACAATAATTTCCGACTTGAACGAGCATTGGTCCGTAGAATCTAACCTGACAGTAAACGTCAGGTGAAGGCCTAGTAGAAAATTGGCGTTATCTTAGGAAAAAGCGCACTATTCCTCGGGAAAATCCCGCGGAACTGTAGAAGGAAACTTGCTTGATGGAAAATGCATCAATTTTCCGCTGGAAAATGGAAAATTTGGCCAATTTCGTCAAATTTAAGCGGAGCAGATTTCGCATAATGACAGCAGTTGAGTGCGATGACATTAGCAGGGACATACGGATTTAGATGAAAATCCTGGCTAAAGCCAGACACGGAGTGTCTGAGATTCATTCACACGAACATCAGCCTGCAATGAGCGGGAAAATTAAAAAAAAACATGCAAACGTGGCAGTTTTTTTGGCAAAACTTGGCCAAATGGGGTCCGATTTTGAAAATTGAAAAACCCGCTGGGACTCGCATTCAATTGCCCAAAAAGTGTCACGGAAATTACCCTAAACAACCAGCTAAAAAATCCAAATGTCCACCCTAACGAAGGCTTTGCATTGATTTTCATACACCCACCAGGAAAAAGATAAATTGCCCAATCACAAGGCCATAGATGTTCTGCAGTCGAAAAATAGATAAGAAATCTTCTTAACAAATCAGTGAAAGTGTAGTTTTGACCCGTGATAATGCCAACAAATATCCCTCACACTTTTTACGATTGCCAAATAAATTTTATTGCCGGTCCATTGATGTTCGAGCCAGTCAGAATTTACGAGCAGGCTCACCTTCTAAAAAAATCCATTATCGCTTTAATAGTAGCCAGACCAGCCAGAAAACGACTTAAAATCCTAGCATTTTATAGAGTTTCTCGTATAAAATTACAATACATTTACATGCCAAATTAACTTCCCAGTTGTGGAAGATTGGCTGGTGAATATGCGATTATCGAGCACATATCGCGGCCGAAACTCAAAACTAAATTCAAATCGCGCAAAGAACATCGACCGACTGAACCAACACCGGAAAAGCGCCGTTTCTTATCACCATCGAAATTTCATGGCAATTAAGACGAATCTTCCAACTTTCTACGCCGATAAGGTTGCACAAGCAATTACCCAAGTTGGGCCCATTTCAATAAACCAGACTTAGGTCGAAATAGAAAGCGGACTTCACCTGCGAGGAGCGATTAGATGTTTTGGATTTTCGTCATTCAGGCCGCATCAAACATTTTCGAATGAACGACTGAAGAATGAAGATGAAGCCAATCAACCAGTCACACAGTTGATTTTACAATCTTTTCGGTAGATACTATTTGAATCTCTTGGACGCCCAGCAATTGATCCTTTCAGAACTGAATTCAGCCGAGCCAAGCAGATGAAGACACCATGAAAAGTACAAGAATTGAGCTTTTACCAGGTCAGGAAATGACCAAATTTGTGCCCGCCCGAATTCGAAATCGAGCAACCAAAGTCGGTTATGGATGGATATTGAACCAACTGCAGGTCGGCTTGGTGATGGCTGATTAGTATGCGTCCATTGTCGGGCGACAGGAAGTCACAGACGTAAGAAACTTGAACATCGCAAGTCCCAAACGCTGCTTCCGTTCGTAGGCATGGCCGACGCTTTTATTTAAACATACGTCGGCCCATAAACAACCACGAACGTTGTCGTCTCAACCCATAAAAGTTCAGCCGAGTTTCCGGGAATGGACGCCCGCAACATGCGATTTTTCCATTTGAAAATCGCCAATCTTCGTCCTCACTTCACCGCTCCCATCCACATTGTATGTCGCCCATTAATCAAAAATTTAAGAAGCAATTAGCTATGCAAAACGTCCTGGACATAATAATGTAAAATATGCGCGAATCTATATCAATATGCGCATCAAACGTGTCGATCGTCTTGCACCGGCAATTCGATATTCAAATTTTAATTAGCCCAATCGTAGACATGTTTGAGTGACAGTTTAATGGGTTTTGCTATGCGAGTTAAGCGAAGCTTCAGAAAACCTTTTTGAGGCCTTCAAGGCTCAAAGGTTAGCCCTCTGATGCCCTCAAGTGTGTGAATCGTTTGCTCAGAATCCTTTCATCTGAAGATTCTAAAGACCTTGTGTTTAGCGTCGTGTCACGAAACCTGTTTGTTTTTCAGTCTTCTGATGTTAATGATAGCAAAAGACCTTAGAGATCAAAAGTGAGCTGTTTTGTAAACCCTCATATTTTCCAATACAGTTTTCAAACCTCAAAAGTATCACATGCGCCTGAGTATTTTTCCATCAAAAAAGGCAACTTTTTGGGCTTAATATAAAAAAATTCAGTCCTCTGATGATGCCAAATGGGGAAACTAGATGCTCAGAATATCTGCGATAAAAAGTCGGCTGTTGTTAGCTTCTGATTTCAATAGCCAAAAAAGGCACAAATCGCTTCTGTGACCACGATTGTCGTTTGTCCAAGACCTTCAAGGCTCCAAAGCCTCAGAAATAATTCAATATTGTTCAGTTGTCAAAACCCACTCTTTAGGAGTTTAAACAGTGCATGTTTCTCCACTTCAACTCACTATACAGAGTGTGCCAATGATGGATTTCTGCAAAATTTGAAGCGGTGAAAGTTAAATAAACTGAAAATACCAACCGCAAACCCTGGCAAAACGCGGATTATTAGCATATCAGCAAAAAGGCCTTTAAAACACATTTATACTGTCAGTTATATTGCTAGTTAATTATGAAGATCGTAAAACGGCCGTTTACGATAAGTTATTACAGGTGAAGATTACAGACGACGCGGCGTTTTTGCGCAGGTAATTTGGTGCTAATGGCAATGGAAAAATGCATTTCTCGTGTCGCCAGACTTTTTTCAAT